>NW_019525344.1:134360-226180 GCF_002814215.2 Seriola lalandi dorsalis
AGATATTGTGCTGCAACTACTTCAACCCTTTTGGCTTCTGTCCATCTGAACGTACAGAGACATCTGCTGCAGCTGTGAGGGTGACAGCAGAGGTTTGTCCATCTTGTGGCTCTGAACGGTTTAGGTTAATCTGTTTAATCTGTGCTCTCTGGATGGCCAACAATGCACTACGATTACTGCAGGCCACAAGGTCAGGGTGAGAGTAGAGGTCATTAACGTGCAGTCTGCATCCTCTGTATCAGGGTGAAATTGTTTAAGCTGCACGGCTGCTCAAACTCTTCCCACCAGATTATTCTGTTGTTACCTGGATAATAATAATAGAGCCACATGGTGTCAGTGCTCTAACACTGCTGTGTGCAGCATTTTGTATGTTCCAGTTCACATAAACTGAAAAAAGATCATTAATTGATTAAGAGATGAACATGCATTTCGGGATCAGTACATCCAGATTGTGAGGTTGTTTCCTGACCTTCTCTTACCCATGATGCCCCTTGCTCTGTTGCTGTTCTGTTGTTTACTCACCGCAGGGTAGGTGTGTCCCACGTTGGCGCTATGCCGGGTGATGTCGATGTTGAGATCTTCTTCTGTGGTCTTCAGGTAGACAGGGTTGTCAAAGTTCATGCTCTTCTGGTTCTTCAGTTGCCAGTTTCTCCACATCAGGTAGCCGCCCGCTGCCGCCATCGCCAGCAGCACTGAGCAGAGGGACAAATGGACACAAATACAGTCAGATGACTTTCAGTATTGGGGTTAAAGGTTTCCACATGTGTATGTGTATTTCTTAAAATAAACCTGTAAATATCTGCAGGAAATCTTTGATATATAAACAATTTGTCATTTCATCATCACCTCAAACGTCAGGTCAGGTCATTTGTACATTTTAACTTTGTTCTCTCAAATAACAATTTCGACCCTTAAGTTACTGAATCTTGCCCCAGGGTTCCTTGATCATTCCATCAAATTACCTGAATGAATTCTCACCTGTTTCGAATTTACAAAATCCTCAAAACACTCACTGTGGACCTACAGTTTGATCTTGGAGAGTCGTGGATAGTCTCTCAACCAGCCAAACACAAGGTTTCATCATCTGCTGCTGAATACAAATGTTCACCTGTGTCATCTTGTGATTTTACTTCTACTTCCTGCTAAGACATCAAACGTTTCCTCACAACATAGAACTGGGGCTAATTGTCAATTAAACCTACAAATTACTACTGTCAGTCAACATTTAAGTATACCGAGTGCACAAATTAATAATTAGCATGTTCTAGACAGAAATAATTGAATGTACAGTCATGACCTTTTCATCCGTCAGGCGTCTTATGTGTCTGAGCGCAAGTGTCTGTGTGACTTCTACTCACAGACAGGAAGTATGGCCCAGGCAGCAGCCGACCCTCTGGCTGTGGAGTTCACTTGGATCGATGTGCTCACGTTGGCTTCTGGAAAACAAACAAAATAAATAAATCAACAATTTTAACCAAACAATGACTGTGACCAATAACAATGAACTGATGGCATTTCTAAGTCATCTCCTTGTTCAGTTTGAGAGAAAACGTATTTTAACAAGCTGAAAAAAATAAAGGAGTTTAGTCAGAAATGAGTTCTGTTGATTCAGACCTTTTACTGGACTGAGCAGCATGATCAGAAGAACAAGTCTAGCTGATGTTTAAACGTCCTCTTTGTGGAAAAAAACTTAACAGGTTAATCTCTTCTAAGCAGATTTCTATGTGAACTGATATGGTGAAAACAACTCAGATGATCACAATGCATGCGGGCACAATGGGAAACAGATGCCGGCACGCCCTGCTTCTCCACTTGTGCTTGACATTGTCAACACATGGAAAATTACTTGACACTTTTGTGTTAACGGGTTCCCAGCAGTGAACAGAACCACACTCGACACTTAAAGAGGACAGACATATTTATGTTTAAGAAAAAGAAAAATATTGGCAAAATCTGCTGTAATGACTTTAAAAATATGTAGCGTTAACAATGTCTCTGCTGCTATTTGCACTGGATAAATGCACAAAAACCCAAAAAACTAGCAAACATATTTTGCTATGAAAATGATCACTCAAATAGAGAACAAAACACCAGCAATGAGGATGCAAAAGTGCACAATTATCAGCCTGCAAATATTTAGTCAAAGTGTGAATTTGGCAATTTGGCTCTAAACCTTCTAAAAAGGTAAAAGTTTAAAAGTTAAAACTTAATTGCTGTTTATAAAGAAGAGTTTTATTTTGTTTCCAAGATCAACATTATCCAGACTCAGGGTGTTCAGGGAGAAAGCCGTAGTGTTTTGGTGTCAGCAGCGAGTGAGTGACATGACTGGCAAACAGTTCGGCTGAAAGCAGTGACGGAGACTTCAGGACAAAGAAACCACAAAAAGGGTTTAGTTAAACTCCTGTTCTCCCTGCCAGTCAGTCTGCAGCCAAATGGCTCGGTGATGTCATCGACACGCCTCCTCAACTGCTCTCAGCCGCAAAATGAATGACACACAGTGGTTCACCAGCTCCAACAATGTCAACTATGAATACTAAAACCTGTTAAAAAGGCACAGTGATGCTGTTCTGTTGGTCTGTCCCCCATGGTGGTCCAGGCTGAAATATCTCAACTATAATTAGCCCTTGCCATGACATTTGTTGCACACAGTCAGGTCGTTCTCGGGATGAGGGTAATCGCTGTAGCGTCATCATTAGGTCAAAAGTTTAATTTCTCTAGTGCTTTGGTTTATGGCTAAATATCGGCATAACAAATGGCATTCCCATCAGCCCCATGTGCACATTGTTTTTAGAGCTAAATGTTAGAATGCTAACCCACTAAACATTGGCTTATTAACATGATCACTGTGCGTGTGCTAACATTAACATTTAGCTCAAAGCACAACATTGACATGGCATCACCTTTAGATAAATTTGTTATGACAGACATGTTAGCAAACTGTTGCCCATTTACACACCCACCAGATACAGAGGAACTTCATCATCCTCTTAGAGTTTGTTTCTGTCTGCCTAATGAATCTAACTCCAGTGATGATTCGCCTTTTGCCTCTGATTTTGTCCCACCATCTCTACAAAAATCTGTTTCTTCTAGATGTTCCATTTTCTTCAGCCTTTAGCTTCATTTTGTCTGCTGGTGTTTGGTAGGATACAGTGGGTTTACTGAAAACTGTTGCCTGCTGCTGGAAACAAGGCTGGTGAAGGCGCTGAGCCGAATCATACAGTAAGTGTTCTGCGGAACCAAAACTATGAGCTTGAAGATTCTAAAAAGTGTGTGATAAACTACAGTGTGTGTGTGTGTGTGTGTGTGTGTTCATGGTATGAAGGAACAAGTCACTCATCAGCATCAGTCGTTTCATCCGATTTGCTGACAATAAGAAAAAATAGCACAGAGTAAGAGTTTCTCCAGACTTTCATCCTTCAAGTTTTCACATTTTGATACCTTTTCATATTACACTGTGAAGATACTTCATTTAGAGTTTCCATACAAGGAGAAGAAAACAGACGCATTAATCAAAAAGAAAACCAACCAACCCTGTCAGCCAAACCTTTTTGACCCCCAGGGTCGGGGGGTTTGTGCTCTCCAGAAAGCTGAGATCACAGAATTAGAAAACAGATACAAAAGAATGAGTCTGTAAGACTGATGCTAGCTTCTTTTCAACTCAGTTTCCTACAACACAGCAGTCACACTTTAATATCTCAAACCATAAGTGGAACTTGGAGATTATGAATGGTTTTGGTGGTTTAGTTCTTTTGGGTCACTTCCTAGTTTCTGCCACTAGGTGCTGCTCCTGAGCTGTGCATGCAGGCAAACATCTGCCTGTGCAGAGTTTAATGTTGAACTGTGGTTTACTGTCCAGGTACTCTTTCCTGGGAAGCTAATTCAACACTAGCACAGTAGCAGAACATGTAAATTGAACAAAATCCAGCACAGATGCATCCAGAGAACCCTACAGCATCATATGTGCAGCTTTCAACAACATTATGGCTTGAAGACAAAATCAAGGGGTTCAACAAACTGAATAAAAGTCATGAGTTCTGTAACTGGAAACGAACAGGAACTCATCAGCAAATTTCATCTTCACTCATTCCCCCAAGAGCTTTTTTCAGGATTAAGAGGATTAGGATAAAGTTATTAAAGCTCAAGTTTACCAATTACAAGTTATACCTTGTAATTCTGAAATGTTTACAGGGTTTAACGCAGCCAAATCCATATCCAGCTGAAGTCAAGTCCAAAACCTGAGCTATGACAGACACAAAGCACATATATACTTTATCCCCAAACTAAACCAAATATTGAGCAGCAACTTTAAGACAGAAAATTCAATGAGGAACAGAAAAAGGCAAGAAAAGGTGAGAAACCAAAAAAAAAAAAAACTCAATAAAATCTATCCCTCTGACCCACTTTTTAAATTACATGTGTCTAATATAGCCACTACATGTCAGAGATAGTTATGCTATTTAATATTTCTTTTTACATAAATTTATTTTCAGGTTCTGCTCTTCAGTTTGTAAGGAGTGTGTCAGTGTTCAGGGAAAGAATTGCAGTGTTGAGACATTAAGGCTGTTTGCATTTAGTCAGATCGATTTGTGTTGTGTTTCTTATTTCAGTTTGGTTGATAAACATGTTCTGGATTTTGGCATTACAGTTCCCATAATTTTTCAATAACACAATCAGAAAGTAAAATGTTGGCATGGAGTCGGTGGCAGCGTCTGAAATCACTCGCTATTTGTGTCACATTGCACTGTACATTTTCCCAATTTTATTTAAGTGTCTGAATTCAGGGAGTGAAATTTAGCATTTCCCCACAGTGGAACAAAGTATACTTTCTGCCAACAATCCACAAAGTGTTT
This sequence comes from Seriola lalandi dorsalis, assembly GCF_002814215.2. NCBI lineage: Eukaryota > Metazoa > Chordata > Actinopteri > Carangiformes > Carangidae > Seriola > Seriola lalandi. The sequence goes on from NW_019525344.1 coordinate 139,211, forward strand.
TATAGATATAATAAACTTGTCAACGATGATGAAATCGCTGTTTACTGCTCACTCGCTGTGAATAAGTGAATGAGGGAGTGGTTTCTGACATGTTGAGAAAATGGTGAGGGCTGCATCTTAATCCCAGTTTCTATTTAGCCTAAAGTTACTTTTCATTTTGGTGAATCTGCACCACGAAGAGTGATGAGGCTGCTGACAGTTCGTGTTTGCACTGTCATCATGGATGTACAGAAAACAAGAGTAGGTGTAGATGTCTGAGAGGTACAGGTGCAATTTTTCAAGCAAACTACATCAAGTGGATTGAAAGAGTTTATAAAACAGCAACCTAACTTCACAGGTACATTAGTCAGATTATTGTTATTTTTTGGATATTTGAAAATCAACAACTGAAATATTTTGTTATAGCTCAAATCCAACTGGTAGAAATTTGTCTTAAATAACAGCAAAGTAAAACTGGACAGAACAAAGCACCGCTGGGAATTACCCCTTCAATACCTCAAGACCATGTGGCACAAATTAAGCATACACTGCCTTAAATCAGTTATCTGAAAAGCACCACGGCCTGAAACACATCTGAATGTGTGTCATAACCCAACAACAAACACAAAAGCGCACCCAGAAGCCCTCATTACAGATACAGCTAGACAAGACAAGCATTTAATCTAAAATCCACACAGCACTGTGCAAAGCAATTAAGTTAACCATTTAATGTTGGCAGCAGATTAAGAAAAAAAAAAGCAGATTCAAGTGTACAAGGAAAGAAAAAGTCAATACAAACTGCAACTATGTCTGTAGCCAAAAACACTTCGAAAACAGATGTTTAACAATTAAAATGCAAGGGAGGAGAACAGTCTTTGTTTTTTGATTTTTGAACAAAGCCCAACATGCAAGTCACCATCGCAGAGACAAGCAGCAGAACAGGCGGCGACTGATGGTTTTACCTGGGGGTGGCTGTATTAGAACGTTTCCATCATCCTTTGAGGGACCTTTGGTAGAAGGGTCTGTCACAGAGAGAGCCAAGAGTCATGCTTTGACAGCACAAGCTATTTATTTCATTTATTTTTTTAAACTGCTCACATGTAAATAGGCCTTGTTTGAAAATAGACCAGATCTCAGGAGACTGAACTAATATACGCTCGACAGATGAAAGCAGGATCCACTTTTCTTCAGCGAGTAAAGCTAAGCCATCACCAAGCTAAGAGACAAGACAAACAATCATGGCACCATCTACAATGTACAGCAGCAGCCTTACATCTATAAGTGAAGACAACATATGATTTTCCTGCTTTTATAATGACAGTTCACATACAAGCGAGATGCACACAAACAGTGGTAAAGTGAGGCGACAACATTCACAAGCAATTTCCAGGTTTAAAGCTACAATGCACAGTAAACTGTATTGATCAGCATGTCGTACTCAGCGTCTACAATCAGGACGGACAACAGCAACAGTAAAATCCTTACAGGCAGATCAATGCAGCCTTGATTAGCACACACAGCAGTGTTGTTGTGTTTACTGTATATTCACAGGGCCGTTAGGTCTGCTGTGTAGGAGTTGGAAATGAATGCACATCATGCTTACTGCCAAACAAAACAACATTAAGCACAGACTAAAGCAGTTTCCACAGCCATTGCTTACTGTAAACTATACTAGTGCCGAAACAACTGATTAACTCATTAATCAACAGAAAATGATTACACACAAAAATGGCAAACACAGTACTCCTCTGATTTAACATTACCCACAATGCATCTCAGCCGCCGATAGTTAGGATGGAATTTGGGGTGCGTTATGCTTGTAGCAGCCAAAGTAGCCCCTAGCCTCAAAGAGAGATGAGCAGCAGTCTACAGAGGTCTGGAAAACTTACTTCTTTCTAATTCCTCACACTCAGGCTTTTTTTCCCCCAAACTTTTCAATCACAGACTCAAGTGACATGACTTGAAGCAGTTAACAAGACTTTACTCAGCTCCCTAGTGGGAGCACAGGCTGTACACGGTCTCCCAGGCACAATAGATACAACTAACATTAACAGTAGCAATGTCTCACTCAGAGGTATAAAAACACGACTGACATTTTAATATAAAAAGGTATATAAATGTCTACACATTATTCTAATATACATTTTCTTAGATAAGAGTTCAGAGCGTACCCCTCCACCTCCAGTTCATCCCCAGAGACCCTCCTGTATTACAGAAAGTCCTTTGACTTTTTTGTGTCACGCATGGGGAAGATGAGCAACGAGAAAATGAAAGGATGTCACTGAGAGGTGACAAGATTTGTGGAAGGAGTTTTTTTTTGTTACAGCTGATTCTCCTCCATTAGTTATGCAAAATGCATCATTGATAATGGGTCATTCAAAGCAATATCCATGGATTTTAGCTTTATTTGATGTTTTCCTGTGTCATATCACATCAGAAACAGCTGACAGAATAACTAACATTATAGTCTACAGTAAACCATGATTATACTAATGTTTTTTATTGAAATATTTGATCTTTTTACTTTACAAAAAACTATTGGAATCAGAAGTAAGATTTCATAAAAGCCAGATTTGATAAGCAGAAATTGAAACGATCCCCAACCCTACTTCTCTGAAGTTCTATTTTCATTCTTCAGATGACCTACTTCTGTCAATTTTTGTGTATATAACACAATGCAACACCATGAATGCCTTTGAGGAGAGACTATCAAAGTGAGTGCTGTTATGAGAATTTGTGCAATTTATCACATTGAGTCTACAAAGACACACAAAGAAAGGCACACAATTCTGTGAGAAAGATGAGGGAGGCAGCAAGATGCAGGCACAAGGATGACAGGACTTTTGACATGCCTTCGAGTGGAAAGCGCTCTTTGGTGTGAAACACTAAATGTTAGCAGAGCTATTTACATCACAGGGTAACTTTAAAAGCTGCTGAAAGGTAAATCTAAATACATAGAGTAAGGAATTGGGAAGGATTTGAGCTTTATTAGCATATTTAATTCAGAATTCAGCATGAATAAAATATTGACAAAGCTTAATTGCAAAGCCACTTAATCTAAAAGTGACTTTTATAGACGGATGACGACGATTGATATCTTAGGAAACAATCTGTGGAACTAAGTAGAGTCCAAACAGTGTCAGAAAATCCCTGAAACCTATTTCAGCCTGAGATTGTTCAGTCTGAAGGAAAACACTCCCCAGTCGCCTCTTAAGACTGTTATATGAATCCCTCTGTGGTAGTTTCAGGTTCAGCCCTGAAGTGAGGAGCATTGCTTATTACTTCTCTCACTAACAAGATTAGAGCCGGTCAAAGCTGCAACCACACAATGCTCTACAGTTTCTGTTCAGTCCAGCTGCAACGGCTGTAAAATGGGATAAATATGTTAGCTGGAGGTGTAGTAAAGAGCAACAAGGCCTTTGGCTGCAGCCCAACTAGGAGGAAGGTGGAGGAGCATTCAGCGAGCGACAGGCATCCCTCTTTAACCCCTCCCACACTATTCTCACTGTTAAATAGTACCAGAAACACAGACAGGCGTGTAAACAGTTATAGAAACAGACATGCACATAAAGACACTCACAAAACAACCTGAGCATGCAAGAAAAGTCGCACTCTCCCAAACTCACATGTATGTGTATATATATATATATATATATATATACACACACACACACACACACACACACACAAACACGCCTCATGCGTTTGGGTAAAATTAAGTTTGCATTGAATCACATGCTAAGAAAAACACCATGCATGACACCGAGCACTCAAGCTGCATAAAAAACACATCTTGGAAGTCTGGGTGTTACATTCAGTCATCACAGCGGCTGTAAAGAGCCTGGAGGCAGCTCCAGATTCCCAAACAGCCCCCGAGGAGGTGAGTCAGGCTGCACGGACGTTCATTATATGAAGACCATTACATTTCTGTGGAGCAGGCAGGCTGTAAAACCTGCTGCAGAGCTGGCAGACTGACACAGAGTTCATCTCATCATGTTGTATGACATCTTCTCCTTGTGGTGAAATCAACACAGGTACAGCCTAAAGGTGTCAGCCTTCTCCCTCACCTTTCCAATATCAAAGTGCGACTGGCCAGTTATGCAAATGAACACAGGAGAAACAAAGCAGGGTTTGAGCTCTCTTCTTTCAGTTTTCCCACAATTACACCAGTGACTTTTTGTGGGCAACACTGAATGTCTGCAGAAAGACTGTTTAATGGTGCGCACTGTTATTCCCATGTGTGTAGGGTTATTGCATCTATCCCCATTTCTATGACAGCAGCCTTTACACCCCGCCTTTGTGTGTGGCCAATTAAAACAGCTATAAACACTTTTGCCTTCAGATGTGGTTGGACGACATGTCATATAAACTAGTCTGTTCCAAGCATACTGACACTTAACCCTTGGCTGTATATAAACATATTTGGTATATTTTGAAATAAGATATAGAATGAGACAATACTATTTATATCAATATAATTTGATATTGTGTTACATGACCCATTTCTTCCGTAAAGCCGTGCCAGTGTTCATGTCGCTCCTACATCACACTCCAACTAAGAGTGTGTTAAACGTAACGCTGCTGTAAAGCCATTGCAGCCCAAAATTTATAATAAATTATGATAAAAGTCTGAGGCTGTGCTCCAGTGCAGTGGTTCTGTGAGCTAAATGCTAACATTAGCATGCAAACATGCTCACAATGACAATATTTACATGCTGATGCTAAGCACGCATAACGTTTACTGTATTTACTTTCTTAGGGTAGTGTATGATAGCACGCTAATATATGCTAATTGGCAGTTAAAGTACACATGACGCTATTGGACATCAGTTTTGCAAGTAATCAGTCAAAGTAAAGTACTGGACAGGTAAAATAACAGCATCACTAAAGTGATGAAAAAAATAATCCTGAAGGTTACATGAATCTCTGATCTAAATTTAATGGCAATCCAGCCAACAGCTATTGAGACATTTCATTTTAAACTACACATGGACTGACTGGCTGACATTATCATACACAGAGTCATGCCACTAGCATGACTAAAAACTTTGGCTACTACAACTTACAACATGTTTTACATTTACAGCATTTTTGTCTGGTAGAAAAGATTAAAGATTTAGGGTAAAAAGGAAAATAATTGGATTATCTTTTGAAAAACAGTAGCACTAAATTTTGAGGGCAAAAGCAAAGAAAAGCACAGCAGTGCCCTTTCAACAACCCAAAATGGTAGGATCCACAAATATAAATTTAGAAAACATGAAGACATATGGGTGTGAGAAAAATAAATCCTTCATTTGAGTAAATACATGCTGCCCTGCATGAGACCGGTCAGGGTTAATTTACTGAACAGAGATCCAAAGATTCAACCAAAGTCCCAGATATACAACATGAAACAGACAAATATGAAGTAAATATAAATGGAGTAAAACTGCAGATAAAAGTTGAAAGAAGAGGAAAGAAAAATTGTCAAGAAATGTTGGAAACAGACTCAGCTCTCACTTGGAAATAGAGGAGAGAAAAGACGACAAGTCCTAAAGAAAACCTCAGAGTTTAACTAGGCAGACTTTCATTCAGGAGCTGACAGTTGTCAGGGAGATGTTCCAGTGCTTTGTGTACACCAGTGTCTCGCGCTACAGTTTGAGCACAATTAGGAAAGTATGTGCAGTGGATTCAGCTGTCAGGTTCCTATCTGACACTGCTTCAGTATGAAAAGGCTAATCTGTGGGAGCGAAGAAAGGTGCTGGACGGCTTGAGACAAAATAACCGCAGAAGAACAGATCAGAGAGAGAAGACAGCGCTTCCCAGCGACCTTTTCACAACAAAGAAAAAGTTATGGAGAGCAGGACTGCAGTTTGATTTTCATTTCTGAAAGCATTCATACTGTCACAGTAAATCTCATGTCCAACTCTGGAAGTAATATGTTCAAACCAGTACTTTGTTACTTTTGCCTTGAATGCTCAAATTCATTCTTGGGTACCAGCTACTAATGGCAGCGACAAATACGGGTGAGAAACAGGGGCACCGCGACTTGCAAGACACAAAAAACAAAAAAAAGACTGTTGTAGGGAGATATTTTGTATTTGACCAAACGCCTGCATGTGCATAGAGCATTTCAAATGAGAGGAGGAAACACCTCAAACTTATCTAAACAGCTCAAATACAGGATCATCTGGATCTGTACGCAGAATTCAGGGTGAGTTAATCTCTGTTGTTTTCACTTTATATTAACAAGTCATCAAAATGTTCATGTCCTGAAATGTTATTTGAAATGTTATTTGAAATGTTTGTCCACTGTGTCAGCTGACATCTGATGTAGCAACGCTCCACACGCATTATTTACAAAGGCTAATGTTAACTTGTTTAGGCTAACATAGCAACAGCTCACAACATTAGCAGGCTGCCACCTTCACTGTTCAGTCTGTCAAAATATAACTGAGTAACATTTTCATACCACCTTGTTAGTCAATTTAACCTCCTGCTTGCACACTGAGTATATGGAGGTAGGTTAGCATACTGTATGGGCATCACCCTTTTTCTCTGTTTTTTACTGTGGTATCAAACTTAGCAACGAGAAAGGTGGAATTTTATTGGTATTGATACAACTATAAAATTTCTGGTATCATGACATCCCTTTACAAGTCAATGGGTGAATGTGACCTTTATGTGTAAAGCACATTGAGAGGTTGTTACGAGAGAAGCACTATATAAAGGCGACCCATTTCCTATTTATGTTCTGGGGCTGGTTTTTATTGTTTGGTCTGGGCCCAAGGGAAAGGGAAATATTAATGCTACTACATACATACATCTAATTTTGTCAACAGTTTGTGAACGACCCTTCCAATTTCAACATGACAGGGACACTTTTCAAAGCTTTTTCCATAAAGATGTGGTCTCAACAGTTTGGTGTTAAAGAACCTGACTGGCCTTCAGAGCCCTGACCTCAACCATCCAGCGCCTCTGGGATGAACTGGAATGCCGACCGAGTCAGGCCAGCCACAGGGAGCTAATCCCTGCTGCCAGGTTTCAAAAACCTTGTGAAAAGCCTTCCCAGATGAATGGAGGCTGTTACAGCTGCAGATTAATACCCATGGTTTTAGAATGATATGTTCAACAGTCACATATTGGTGCCTCATAAATTCCGCTGTCATTGCCCTAACACAATCATATCACACTCAACAAGTCCAGAGAACTCAACACAGCTCAGACCAGGCCTCAAACGACGAGAAGACAAGAACAGATGGAAGAGGAATCAACGTCGGGAATTCAGCTGTCAGGACGAGACAACAAAGACACTTTCAAACACAGGAGGAAGAGACAGAGCTGCAGCTGAGATGTGAAGGAGGACGGTGTTGAGACTTGCCAAAGAGTCGCTGAAAACTGGATCACAACACCAACTGACTCAGCTACTGTTCAGCTGTCAGACTACTAACACAAACAGACAGCTGGGTTTGTGGCTGGCGTGGATACAGTTAGAAGACAAGACTCACACAGGGAACACACACATCAAGGAAACATGCTAGAGTGTCTGAGAAGGAGAGGAAAAAAGGAGGGAGTGACAAAACTCCTATTTTTTCATAAAAGCCAGTTTAACGCAGAGAATTAGACAGAATTCATTCTGTTTCTTACAACTGATTCTGTGTTTTTTAGGGGTTCCCCTGTGAAGGCCTAGCCACCTTTAGCCTTTTCTTTCTAATCAATTCTTTAAGAAGAGCCACATTTGAGACAAGCAGCACAGTAAAGGGAAGATGAAGCAGAGAGGAATGCACAGGTTCACCTTCAAACATGCATTTGTGTGCATAGTAACTGTAGTGTTTACCATGTTTGCTGTCTTAACCACCGCAATGTGATTTATACTCTCCCAACCACAAAATTAAAAGTATTTTCCCATGATGCAACCCACACGAGACCTTAAGACAGTGGCAAATCAGTCAGATGGATTACTGGTTATATTTAGCTCTTAGTTCCTTCAGTTTCTATTTAAAACATTCTTCCTTTTCTTGAAATATTCCAGTTTTGCTTCTATAAACTCCACAAATGAACATGGAGTTGTATATCAAGAGCAACAACTTTTTTTTTTTTTTTTTTTTTTTTTTTACATGCATTTTTAAAATTTTAAAAATTCTGGATTAAATGACACCTGTAATCATCTTACTCAAAAGTGAGACTGCAATTCTTCAGGAAAGCAATCAAAAATATTTCATCTAATCAATTGTTGACAGATCTAGAAATTGATGAATGTATTTTCCTTCCTCACCATCAGTGACAGGGTTTCCTTGATTCTGTATAATTTGGTTCCTGTATTCGTAAATCTGTTCTTATCATGTGACATCTCTCACAACATATTTGTTTTACGTTCTGCCCCACAGTCTGTGTGTTTGGTGATGCAACTCGTAAAAAATTTGGACTTGGTGTATTGCGACAGATCTCTCTGGAGCAGAATCATCATGAGGTTGTGGACGAGTCTGAATCAATATTTCGATTTTAAATTGATTCATTATGCAGCTCTACAGTGTCCATGCAGGATTTAAAATTATTAAAGCAGACTGAATGACATCTTCACAAGCCCTGCGGCCTGTTTCTCAAAAACAATATGCAAGCCATGCTTGTACGCAGATCACACAAATGATTGTTGCAAGCAAACAGCAGATAAATTTGTGAGTGCTACTGCAGTCATAGTATTGGTTTTGATTACAGAAAGAGGGTCAGAAATTAGAAGAGTGAAGAAATATTAAATTTTACAGATTATACCTTGTACCATATTGTTTCAGGTTTGGGAGGAACCATGAATGAATGAAATGCCAAAAAATGAATCGACTGCAGCGTAGTGTTGTGACTCACCAGGTCTGCAGCGTAAGCCGTCAGCAGCCAGCTCCTGCCCCTCCGGACACACACACGTGTATTTGGGAGAGTGTTTGTTGATTTGCGGTGCAGGCAGACACATGTAGCTACAGCCTCCATTTTCACCTTTTTCTGTGCACCAGTTAGTTCCTGTCAAAGTCAACAGCTCTCATTAGTTTGCCAGACATATAGAAAATCTGTACATTGAAGCTACATTAAGTAATATTTTTCCTTTTAACACAAAAATTAATCCTTATGAATCATAATGTGAAATTGTTGCTGGTGCTTCACAGAAGATCATTAGTTAGTGCAGGAAAACACTGACATAAGCATGAAGCCTCAACACCCTCTTTCATTTGCCATGTATAGAATATGTGTGTGTTTGTTAACAAAAAGTATTCAAAAATGTTCTACTTTAATATTTGTAAGAATATATTAAGTCTATAATCTGATCTGCGCAGTCTGAAGGAGTTGCAGGACTTGTGATCTGATCTACACTACAACTCAAAGCCCACTTACCATCTTGTTCAAGAAGCTTTCAATCGAATCACATGGTTTTTAATCAACAGATGGAGTTTGTTCAGTTGTTAAGGAACTGTACATGTGTTTGATGTACATGATTAAAAGCTTCCTGAACAACCTAGTGAGCAGACCCTGAGTTGAGATATTTTGTCAAGAAGCACAAAGCTGGTATGTTGCTACATCTTATCGGCTCCTTCCCTCCATTAATCTCTAGTAAATTATGTCAGAAGCTGGTAGACCTGCATCAATTACGGTAGCATGATTACAGCTACAGGGATAATTAGCATTACAACACCCTGTACCTGAATCGTGTGTAATTACAGTAATTTCTGATTAACTTCTTCATTAACCTTCATTAACTCACAGCAGCAGCTACTGTAACAAAAAAGTCCAACATCAGCCCTGAGGTTGCTGTGATGTCACCGAGCCTGCAGGACTCTGATGAATAAGAAGATTTTCCAGCTCAGAGATCCTTAATGTCTCTCCGTTCCACCTCTTTGTGTTCATTTCTCCTCCTCGCACCCCCTCCCATCAGGTTCTTACCAGATAACTGGATCAGCTCATGATAGACTATGATGTCCTGGGGGTCGTTCAGGTTGCTGGCCAGCGTCACCACGTCAGAGCCTGTGAACTTGTTTGCACCGTAAATGGCTTCATTTTCGCCGTCTGTCCAAAACACTCGATCCTGGAGAGAAGATGCAAAAATACAGCTCATGTCTCTATTACTGTAATAGATGAAAGCTTCAACAGATATAATGCTGAGCCTGACTCAATATAAGAAAACGGGAAACGGCACAAACTGCTGCCATGATCAGCCCATTGTTTTCTAGATTACGATATACGAGAGTGCATTATCACGCGTTATCAAAGGCCACTTGGCAAACAACAGAAAACTGTTAATCTTTGTTTGGCTATAAATGAGCATCTTTGATTGAGCCATCAGAATTTATAACCATAAATCATGAGTATTGTTGTCATGGTTACTTGCAGCAGATTGAAGAACCCTGACACAGTTTTAATAAACACCTTCACCATGGTGCCAATATTGATATAATGTAATTTATCCTGCACAACTTGAAAATTAATTTTTATCTTCATGCAATTAACACTAACAGCAACAATCTATTCTGTAAGTTTCTTCTCTTATCTGAATTAAAGAAAGTGATTTCTACAAACAATACGCCCGTAACCAAAGCTAAATATCCTACATTATAACAACATTAGTGCCATTAGTTGCTCAGGAATCGTTATTGGAATCGATAAAGAATAAAATCAATAATGGCATTGGTAGCAATAATATATTATCAGTTCCCATCTATAGCTTCTACATCACAAATGCAGCCATCTGTGTGCTAAGACCATCTGTGTTCCTGCACTGCACTCTGCAGAGACCACCTGTCAAATGAAACTCACTCCTCTTTGATTTTCTATTGATTTAGGTGATGCTCTAACTTAGTCTGTAAGCTTCAATATCTTTCACTGCTCGTGTTGTCAGGCTAACCCCCGTCTTCACACGTTTATCCGCCAAAAAAACTGAACTCCTTGCACAGAGGATTTTCCCCCTTCAGTAGCTACTAGACTGCAAGCGGTGAGAACAGACAGAAAAAGCTTTCCATACACTGGAGTATTACAGTACACTGTTTAGCAGAGATCATCTCACATTGCCTGCATGTGAATAAATGTGAGAGAATGTGAGAGTGAGATAGCAGTTGTGTGAGTGGGTGTAGGTGAGGGAGACAGCAAGAGAGCCACATGTTCATGGTTCTGTGATTCAACCAGACAGCTTGACATATGAAGAGTGCAGGTTTTAAACAGCAGATATCACTGTTAGTACTTAATATAAAATACTTAAAATTATAGTAATACTTAAAATAGAGTGACAATATTATTGAAATGTACTAAACACATTTCCACCAACATACATATTTTCTTTTGGAATTGACAGTCAGAAAGGTGCACATGTATTACAGAGGACTTCACACTGAACAACATATAGACTTTGACTCCAACTGATTAGAGTGACGTCGCTAGGCACAAACTCAAATTGTTGTGGGTTACTTAACCAACACAAACAATCATAAGGAAAGTTTGTCTTGCCAATTTATGTGACAATCTCTGCAGAAGAGTCAAAGAAGCATTAGAAAAACACTGAACTGCGATAGGATGGTGAAATTTTCAGTTTTTATCCAGTAGTTTTTGCTGCACAAGCATTTGCTGCTTGGACCCCTAATAATCCCAATAAGAATGATGGGCAGCGACTGGACCAGCATACAAACAATTAGACAAAAAAGACTAAACAGCACACTATGAGTTTATCTCCTGATTTTCAGAACCAAGTGAAACCAGTCAGGATGACCAGGAGCTATAATCAGCTCAACCATCATAGCGTGTGTATGACCTTTATTTTCAGTGCATATTAAACAGTATGAAAACAACTGAGCTGCAGTACCTCAAAAACAGTGAGAGCGAAGGGATGAGCCAGGTAGTCTGAGGACTGCAGTACTTTCTTCCTGTTGTCTCCGTTCAGGTCGACACTACAGAGCATGTGGAGCTTAGAGTCGACCCAGTACAACCTGCCTTTGATCAGATCTGGGAGGAAGATGACGTGTATGAAGAAACAGGAGAGGAGAGGGTGAGAAGAGGAGAGAAATGAAAGGATGATGGAAGAAATAACAGAGGAAGAAATATGAATGGAAAGAAAATAGGGCAGGAAAAAAATCCAGGAGGTAAAGAATAATCACACAAGGTAAGAAAGAAAGGAGTGATACAAGGATGAAGATGAACCAGATGAACAACCAATAAAAGTGTATTGGACAGGGGAAATGAGACCAGGGAGAGAATAGGAGGGTGAAAGGATGAAGAAGAAAAGTACAGAAGACAGATGAGGCATGGAGGACAGAGATAAGAGGAGAGAAGAAGAGAGAAAAAATAAAATCAATACAACATTTCATTAACAAGGACAAATCAATGGTTTTCTACAGTGTAAGGGATGCAAGTGCAGGAAGAGAATGGGCTGAACAAAGACGAAGATTTGATTATATGATGTGGTCAAGTGTCAGATTTTTTATTTTTTTAAACTTCACTACTCCTTAACACAAGAATGGATTTTTTGGGGCTTTATTGATCCTCACGGTGAACAATGATTAAGTTCTTAAGCTGCATTTTTCAGTATTTTCAACTTGGGTCACATTTTCATTTGAAGCCTTGTGTATGTGCTTCATTACCAAATGGAGCTTATGAAATGGGCAGATAAAAATGCTACCTAAATAAAAACTCTCCACTTTTTGAGGAAAATTTTGTGTGCTCACTTCCACAAAATGTATTAAAATCATGAAACTGTTTAAATCTCTTAAAAGTGTGGATCTCTGGAGCTGAAGAAATGTACAGGATTTGAACGGCATTAATAAATGAAGTTTAAGCACTAAAACAAGTTGAGGTGCCAGTTGAAAACAGAAACACTGAATAGAAGTTGGACAGCAGACGAAATGTAAGAACTAAAAGGAGTTGAAGTGAAGTCAAATTGGATGAAGGATTTGAAGTGTCAGTTGAGGGTGAAGCAGTGAAAAAAAGCTGAAGTGACAGTTGAAATGCAAGAACTGAACAAACATGTAAGTAGCAGATAAAATGTATATATTGGAAGGAGTTGAACTGTGAGATTAAGGAGAAGTGCTGAAAGGATTGGAAGTGCAGGTAGAATTGTAAGCACTGCAATTGGATCAAGTGGCATTTGAAAAAGAAGCAGTGAACAGAGGAACAATTTTACTTTCACTGCTAAAACAATTTTTCTGCAACTAAAAGTGTCAGTTACAGTCTTCTACGTGCTGAAACATGTTAGTTAAAGGAAGCAAAATACAACTCCACCAGGGAAGGATCGGCAGTGGAGAAAATGTGCAGCAACGTCATGGACAATGATGACTCATAGGCTCTTGTTTGTGTGTGTGTGTGTGTGTGTTCATGTTCCTACCGAGAGTGATTCCATTAGGCCACTGAATGTCTGTTGCCACCAGAACCTGTCTGTCCACTCCATTCATACCAGATTTCTCAATCTTGGCAGGTTCCCCCCAGTCAGACCAGTACAGAAACCTACAGGACCAACGTACACACGTATATACACACACATTTGTAAATATGCATTGTCAATAGGCGATACAAGGCTTTCATCTGACATCATCAAAACCCAAGCTTTCCACGCACCCAGACAGTGGATCCACAGCGATGGACGCCGGTTCTTTAAGGCCTCTGCTGAACAGGACCTTCTGTTTGGTTCCGTTGAAGTTGGCTACAGAAATGGTTTTGGTGCTGAGATCAGACCAGTACATGTTCTTATAAATCCAGTCCACGGCGATTCCCACTGGAGTCTGGACGTTGTCTATCACTTTGTTGTGGGTGCCAACGTCCCCTCGTTTGTCCAGCATGGTGCTGTGAGGACGTAAAGAACAGAGACTATGTCACTTAAATGCAAATTGAACTGTCCAACATATTAATCTAAACTTCAAATTTTAAATATCTCCATTGCCGATAATTCATAAAATAGGTGTTTTATAGAAAAAACTTGGGAGACCTTGGCCACACAAGAAATTGGATGTAGGGCCGCTCCTAATATTCAAATACTCTCCAAAGAGTGCCACAAGTAAAACATCCATCAATTTAATTATCACATGACCACATTAGTTCCATTAATTCTTCCTGTTTTAGTTTCCACTGAACTATGTGGGGCAAAGTCTTAACAACAAATCTCGTCTCAAATAGTCCAAAGATCTGAAACATCCAACTTGGTGTTTAACAACATGGACGTCTCTGATAATTTCAGGCAAATAAGGATGCCTCACATCAGCCAAATCCATTGTAAATTTATTGCAACTAATTCTAAACTTAATGGATATAGTGCTCTATTGTTAATACACAGTATTTTAGGTCATTACATGAGGGAAATTTTTCCATCGCTGCAATGGCCTTTTTTATATCATGAACATGGTATAAGCATTATCATGTTATGTTAGCATTAATTTTGAAGGACAGTTACGACTGACCCATGAAGTGAAATATTAAATGAGGAATGATGTTATGGATAGAGACACAGCACTAGTGATGCTACAAAAAAGTCTTGTGCAAAGTCTTGAGCAAACTTGAATGTAACTATGGAATCGTATTGAACTGTCAACTTTTCCAGTCCTGAACTGTTCTGCTGTGTTCCTGTGCATGCTTCTGTGTGGCTGTATGTTTGGTGTAAAATACCTATATATGGCCTTCTGGCCCAGGTCAGCCCAGAAGATCATCTGCTGGTCAAAGTCTGCATCCAGAGCCACCGTGTTCCTCTGCTGCTCCACAATCTGAGTGTACTCCTTCCTCTCCAGACCCAGACGACGGATGTCACGGCGGTTAGTAAAGATCAGGCAGGGCTCTTTACCTGAAGACACAAAACACTTTGTTAAATGAGGAGCTGAAGGTTGATCTGACAGCTCATCTCTTTAAAATGTGGCTCAGGCTTCTCTGTGCCACTTACTGATGCTGGACACTGCAATCTCTGATTGATCTGGCCTTATTAAATGTTTAAAACATGCTGTTAAAAGTGTGTGGCCTCTTTTCTATTATTCACCCGGAATCAATATGGTTATGGTATGACAGAAGATGAATTATAATTTAAAGAAGGGTTTATAAGATCTGTTGCTAATTTATTTGGAAAAAAGAACATGCTTGACGATACAGTGATGGTCTTTGTCAACGAGCAACAAAAAGTCTTTTCATTGCAGGGACAATAGCACATGATCACCAGTCTAGAGACAGATATCTGCATCTCCAGCTGAGCAACAACTCCTGAGCCTTTTTGATCATATTTGAGAGAGTTATCTTTTAGTGGTCTATTTCTAGATCTTGAGATTATTTTAGTATTTGCCTCTTATTTTTCCAGCTGCTGTCACTGAAAGAGGAGGTGGAGTGTTTTTGTTCAGATTTACAATTGTAATTCAATAACTTCAGTGTGTATGAGGCCAGTAGCTCTCATCCTGTCAGATGGATTGTCAAAAAAGGCATTTATTATCCTTATTAATTATTAGATAGTGGTAGTGGAGGTAGAGAGATTATAGGAAATGAGGAGGAGAGATGCAACAGAAGTCCTCAACTGAACTCAACAAATTTAATTGACAATGGCTCTGTTATTTAGCTTATTTAAATGGAATACAGATCTTTTTCATGTCATCAGTTACATGTGTATTTTTTCTGCTATGTTTTGAAGAAGGTCTATTTATTGACATTTTTCTCCATGACATTTTCTTATTAAATGAAAATGAAATGCTGAACATGATTTTGTCTCTGCAGGACCCCTCTCTTACAGAAATACTTTTAAACATTTTCAACAGCCTGGAAAACACATTTCTTTTTGTGGTGTTATTTAAAAAGTAACAATTAGGACAGTCTATATGAAAAATGAAATCCAGGGGGTAGCCCAGGAAAAGTGGCTCATAAATGTTCTTTTAAAAAAAATCAAAATCAAGATTCAGCACACATTTAAAGAAAGAGGAGAAATTTTGGTTTTGTTATTTTCCAGGATTTGTTGATGAATGGAAGAACTGCATTATACTCTCAATTATTGGTTTAGTCACTTCACCAATCTAAAACTGCAGTCTAATACAACAGCATTGCAATAAATGCTACATTTATGAAAGTCACAATGTTCAGTTTTGTTGGAAACTAGTTTACATTTGGTCTACCATCATTGGTAAATGGGGACAAAATATTAGAAATCAGTATGACTCAATACAGTTGAAAAGCACCACAAACTACAGCCTCCAAAATGACCACACAACTAAATCAACACCTCTCTAAAAAATCTATTAGACTTTAGAGTCAAGTCTTGCCTGGACAGTGGTTTGGTGAAGTGAAGCTCCCTGCAGTGCTCCTGAATGATTAAGGAAATCTTAAAAATACAGTGCGTGTTTGCACAGTATGATTCTACTGTATTTTGAGTTTTCTTGAGAAGAGACCAAGTGAATATGCCTGAGACAAAAAGAAAGAAAATAACAGTACTAGTTCACCACAGTGCATCTTTAAGGTTGAGGGGTGATGATATTGTACTGTGTTCCCAGCTGTTGACTCACCAACAGCCTTGCAGACTCCAGTGGTTGGATCCATCTGGTAGCCGTTGTGGCATTCACACTTGTATCCTCCCTTCAGGTTGATGCAGATCTGACTGCAGATGCCGGGATTCAGGCACTCATTGATGTCTGCATACAGAGAGAGGGAGATGAAGAGAAGGAGGAGGGGGTGGGGCAGAGGAAAACAGCTGGTATCTGACATGTTTAATTAATCAGCTCTACTGAATGCTTCAATCTGGGTAATCAGATGTTTGCACTCTGCTCTGCTGCAACAAAGGTTGAAAACCTGTCTGCACAAAAAATATACTATACTTTGTGTTTCTGAAAACAATTACTTTTCTGAAACAATCCTATGATTCTTACTCAACTGATGTGAGCTTGGGGGACACAAAATGAAAATTAAACCTAGCTTTAATTGCTGTTGATGTTTTGCCAGAATGCTCTCATCAGAATTAAAAGTAAATATTCGGATGTTTTCATGGAGTTTAGCTGTGATTTTACATCCGGGAGTAGATTAAACACCACTGTGCGACCAGTGGGGTTCATTCTAGATGGGATTATACACATTTCCCAATATCCAAAGCAGCGTTTGAGGCCAAGATTGGCTCCATAACAAAACTGTCGGCTCAGTGCCTCCTGAACATAACAGAGAATTTCAGCTTTTAGAAAAAAAAAAGAAAAAAAAGAATACAACACAGCCGATCACATTACACACTAAACCCTTCAGAGGCCAGAAGTGCTCAATAAGCATATGTACTGGCTATAACTCACACAACCAGCCTACTGAGGTCTGACCCAGTCTGACCCAGCCTGTTGGATTAGTGATTTCTTAGAAAGACAAATATAGTGAAGCATCGTCCCTCAGAGTGTTGAACAAAAATCCATACATACTCATTAAATTGAATGTAAAAGAGCAAATAAGTCAATCATTTATTTTCAAACCATGCAAGTAAATAACCTGATTTTGGATTCATTTTGAGAACTGTGAAGTCTGAAGCTGACCATTTTCACAGATCTACTTTTCAAGATTGAGGTTTAGAAACTCCCATATTGTAGAAAGTGAGACTTCCATGTCTCTTGATTATAAAGCAGATCAATATACAGTGGCAAAGTATGAGAACCCTTGGAATTAAATGGTATTCTGCATTAATTGGTGATAAAATGTGATCTGATCTTCATCTAAGTTACAAGTACAGACAAAAAATGTGCTGAAGCTAATAGGACACAAACAATACTTATAATTAGTCACGTCTTTTTTTGAATACAACCATTAATATTCACAGTGCTGGTACGTGAAAGTAAGTGAACCCTTAAATCTAAAATCTGGTTGAACAAACAAGCTCTTTCTGTAGCTGCTGATCAGACCTGTACACTCACTTGGATCCTTTGGGTATTGAACATATTGACACACCTCGAAATGGGACAGGACCTGACCTGATTAGGCTGAATGTTATTGGGTCTCTGGTTGGATCTCAGCTACTAGGAACTCAGAGGACACATACAGACTTTGGGCCTTTAGCCTTAAGATCATTTTCTCATCGTTATTAGAAATCAGCAGCTTGTTGGAAATATGTCCTTATACTAGTCATGCTTTCCTGTTTGCTTAGATGCACAGGAAATCATTATGACTCTGGTAATTGACTGAATAATTACAGTGCTGATGTACAGTTACTTCAATTCAACTGTGTCTATGCCAATTACCTTATGTTGTTTCTTTGAGATGTTTCCTACAGTTTGATAATTGGCATGTGAGTTAGTGAATCCAGTCTAGTCACGAATAAGAGTCCTCAATAGAGATTTAATAAATATATAGCAGATTTCAGGCAAACACTTGGAGAAACCAAATCCACAAGGTTGGACGGCAGGTCTAGGTGGGCTGTGCTGGGGGCTGTGACTGCTATCCTCTGGATTTTTCCCCGAAATTAATTTATCCCTGTTGGGTTCAGGGGCTCAATTTCACATAAGGTCCAAAATTTTAATGTTTGTGAATCTCGTAAAATCCGTTATTGAAGTATGAGGTAAATTCTGACTTTCGTGTATGTATAATTAAAAGAGTGATCCACCTATTTAGCATTGCACCTCTGTAAAACATGCAACCTCAAAAATCGATGCAGGACTTGAGGCAATTTATCAGACAC
The DNA here is from genome assembly GCF_002814215.2 of Seriola lalandi dorsalis. NCBI lineage: Eukaryota > Metazoa > Chordata > Actinopteri > Carangiformes > Carangidae > Seriola > Seriola lalandi. The sequence goes on from NW_019525344.1 coordinate 157,779, forward strand.
AATTCATCTAGAGACACAAAAGCCTTAATACAACTGCTGGTAAATAACGCTAACTAGTAAAATGATGTGTGTTTTCACAAAATCTAATTTTACATTTATAGCCGCCTGTAGCGATCCAAAATGGCTCTTATGTAAAGGCCACTTACCTCCACAGGTCTTGTGGTCAATGAGCTGCAGTCCAGGTGTGCAGTCACACTCAAAGCCAATTACCATGTCCTTGCAGATGTGAGAGCAGCCTCCGTTATTCAGGAGACACTCGTTTAGATCTGCAGCACATGAAAGAAAAGAGAGAAAGATTAAACACAGATCAACCTGGATATAAACTGATGCTGGTACGGTAGGTCCAGTATGAATCTTCTACTACTGAAAAAGGTACATTTTTGATATTTTATGTATCTGATCGACTGTTAAGTTAAAAAGTGGTTTGACAAGTGTTGACCATAAAGCCACACAGCAGAGATTATGTGACATAATTGTGACAATATTATTCTTATTCAGTGTGGTTAATACATCACTGGTAACCAGGATGGGTGTAACTGGGTTATCTTGATTGAGTTTCCCCACAGCAGTGTACGGAGCATAGTTTACTTTATTTTGCTTAAAGGTCTAGCTTACTCCAGATGTCTTGGCTCTTTATCCTGTTGCCCAGACACCCTCTGAAAGGAAACTAATTAGTCTGTTTGAACAAGACGTCTCATTCTTTCAGTCATTACAGGAACCTCGAAGACAGGTGAGAGGTAGAAAGAGTGTACATAAAAAAAAGTTGTCTGTTCAAAGTTGCACTTGGACAGCAAGCTCCCCAATACAAGATAGAAAGTTTAGAATTTGACTCCGTCTCCTCTAATGAAGAAAGAACAAGAACAGACCTTTTCCTTTTGACACCCTGGCAGTTAGTTTGTTGTTTTGGATAATATACAAAAGATACACAGCTTCACAGTGCAGTACACTACTCCCCATGTTCTTTGATAACAGAAAATGTCTCCTCCTTTTCATTCAACAAAACAGGCAACATTACACTTGAAAATAAAAAGAATAATGTTCAGATTTTTGGAGTTCTTTCAGCCATTAAATTGATTATTCACATGATACGTCAAGATATGTCAATCTTTTTCTCTGATTGAACTGTAGACCGGTTTGGACTTGGATGTTTAGTATTCTGATTGTGGAAAGCATCATCACTTCTGGCCAAGTCCTTTGATCCATGAAAGAGAATTATTTAGAACTGAACTGCAGGACACATTAAAGCTGCATGAGCTGGGATTCATGTAAAAATCCAAATATTATCAGCATAAATGTGCAAAAGAGAGAGAAATGTCATGTAGTTTGACCCTTTTTGTCTCTGGCACCTTTCTGCCCTCAGAGCAACACATTGGAGATTGTCTCCTGAACCGTGACCTGTTTAGACAAATCTAAGTGTTGGAGCTTATTTCTTCTTTTTTTGCTTTGGTGTAAAGCATCTGCTTTATATGGAATCAGAAATGTGGAAACAGTTTAAATATTTCTAGCTCAAATAGTTACATGTCACCGACATTTAGGGCTGCCAGCTGGGGAATCGCTACAAGACTTTATAACAAGTGACATTTAGTGATTACAGTAGACACATACTGTGGATTATTCCCAGGTCATATTACAAGATAATTCATATTAACACTGATTCTAACGCAAATATCATAAATACACAAAAATCAAACATGCTGATTAATCCTCATGTGTTCTTCCACTCAGATGTGAATATCTTAAGTATCTGAAGTGTCGTCTACGTCTTTCCTGCGTAAGCACACCACTCTGCATCTCTTCAACTATTTCCCACATTTGCCAAAGAAATAGTTCGAGTACGTACAACAGGAAAATCGGGGGTTACATTATAATCAATACAAATATGCCATTGTGCTCAGAAAATCACCAAGTGAGGTGTCTTACCTTTGAGGACAATCTTTGGTTTAGAGTTAACATTACTCTGCACTCGAGCTGTAGCCTGCTGCTGTGATCAGCAGGCTACAGCTCAGTGATGATGTTGGTGAAAACTTAGGACAATTCAAACATGAGCTAATTTTCCTCCACACAAACTTGACATTGTATAACATCAATAAAACTGACAGAAAAAGCTGAAACTTTGCCAAGTTCAGATTTGGGGAAGATCTGCTCTATTTTTCACAGACCAAAATCTACAGTCTTCAAAATAAGTAAAAATGGACAAATTACTTTAGATTAGCATGAAGAAATTTTGGAAGATGCAGATTTTTTTTTTATTTATTTTTTTTTATTACTCACTGCATTCCTTGATGGGCTCATCACTCCAGTCGGGACAGTCTCGGGCCTTGTTGCACACTTTGCTCATCTCGATACACTCACCGCTGCGACACTTGAATTTCTCTGGCCCGTGACACTGAGTCACTGCGGAGAGATGCACAGAATTTTACTTGTGAAGAGCCGTTACTGCTTACACACACACTTTATTATTTACATGTAATACCTCCCTACAGTAACTTCTTTGTTCTGACTTGTACAGAGCCAGGCTAGCAGTTTCCAGTCTTTATGCTAAGCTAATTTCCTCTTGGATCTATCCTCGTATTTAACACAATTGAGTGGTATCGATCTTTTCTTCTCACTCTTGCTAAGAAAGCAAACAACCACATTTTAAGAAATGCCAAACTATTACTTGACAGATTCATTAAAGCTTCACAATCTTTAAATTCCATACGGACTTCAGCAAGTGAGACTGTAGACTATCTACAGGCTTGTGTGTGAGAAAACAAGCTGCTATAATTATAGAAACATAATAAAAGCTCTGCTCAGTCTAATCCTTCAGTTTGTGTTAAAAACTAAAAAAGGGAAAATTTCTCTCTTATGTCTGAGTGAGAATCTGCCACAAACTCATCAATGTTTAAAATCTCCAAACCCATGTTTTTGTTCTACTGGTGCAAAAACAAAAGTAAGGAAACAAAATAACCAGCCGTTTTTTTTTTTGGTACATTTATATCCTGGATGAGCACAAAAATAAAAATCAATCACAACACCCTGCATTGCTTTGTGAATGCACAACCTGAAGTGGATTATAATTTGTATTTTTCTGGTAAAAATACAACTAGAAAATAATCAAAGACCATTTATATGTCTACAGCATCTACACTGACAACACACACACACACACACACACACACACGAAGCCTGAGGTCAAATGTCAAAAACAAAAATTAAAATATAATTAAAAAATAAAGCCTTGCCACCCAACAATGGCCTCAGGATAATTAAAAAAAGCAATCTGTAAAGCTGCACACACACACAAAGCACATACTGTTTTTGCAGTTGACTTCATCTGACCCGTCGGTGCAGTCTCTGACACCGTTACATTGTCTGCTGCCCAGGATGCAGTTTCCATCATCACATTTGAACTGATCTGGTCCACAGGTACGTACAGCTGCCAAGGATGCACACGTGCACACACAGACACACACAGTGTTACACAATTACAAAGTTCTGCTGAAACAATTTATCAATTAGCTGATCACCAAAGTCAAACAAACAGCAATTTTTAATATTCAATCAATCTTCCAAATGTCTCAGATGTGAGGACTTGATGCTTTTCTGTCTGTTTTGCACTGTGGTTCTGAAAAACCAAACAAGACATCAGCTTTGGTTCTTATAATTGGTGATGAGACTAATGACTGTATCCTTATCAGTAGATTAATTTAGAAATAACTGAACAGATGTGAGGGGACTTTCCCTATTTACATCTATTCTCTTTCAGTTAGTCGGTATTCTCTGATTCAGGGAATGTCTGTACTCAGGTCATTCACATGTCATTTACTATTAAACAATAGTTCACGGTCTGTTTCTAGGAGAGCTGTGAAGGTACATGATAAAGTAGACAGCCATAACAAACAGCCAGTGTCTCTGTGTCTCATGGTCTCTTAATGGGACAGAGGTAATGTGGCTCTACAATGCAAGTTAAGAAGGATTCTGGGTCTACATACGTCATTACTGGTTTACGTGTCAACTATACCGCTCATCACTCTTCATCAGTTTAATGATTCTGCTTAAATCATCTGACTGATCATCATCAACTGATCGTTATTGTGATGTCCTATTGAGGACAATAGCCGTGTATTTACATGTTTCAGCTGAAAACATCCATCAGTCCGCTGCTGTACTAAAATGAATGTGATTATTAAAATGCTACATGTTTAATGTGTGATTGGTCAGTTGTGCTGTACATACGACAGTTGGCTTCATCGCTGCCATCCTTGCAGTCGGGGTCTCCATCACACCTCCACTTCTTGTGAATACACTCTCCTGAACGGCATTGCATCTCACTGGACGAACATTTGGCCGGCGGCGTCGGGTGACGGCCGCAACGAGTCGGAGACTCATCTGACTGGTCCTGCAGGAGAGAGAGGGATGACCAGAGATGTTTTAAAGAGAAAAGATTCCATCAAGCGTCTCCTAAAAAGAGTTACTGCTCACAAATTACTTTTGATGGGGAAAATGATCATATCTGTAATGTATCTGTAAGTGTCATGAGAGAATATGAACATGTAAATGCTCCCCGTGGTTTTGGCAAACTTTCCGTTTCCGTTGTGTGAAAGCGGTTCCATTTGCTGTTCACTCACCGTCATCAACACTTCCTCTCTTGTAGCCGTTTCCCAGCAGGGAGCTCACAGTTACCTTAAAACTTTTTAACACTAGTTAGTTTGGAAAATGAGCCTTCAAATTCAGAGAAGGTGAGATGTTTGGATCTGGGATTATCTCATATGTGCACACACTTTCACAAAGTGCAAGTGTGTGCACATATGTAAACGCTTGTGTTTTCATTTTTGAAAACAAATCTATAAATGTTAATGCACAGGCTGATGACATATGATATGATGATATAACGGGCTGATGGCTGTAGCTTTAAATTTATTGTATATCTGCCATTTCAAGAGTTTTCAAGGATTTGGACTGACGTCAGCCACTGAAGAAAACAGAAGACATCATTAACAGAGAATCCAAACAAAGACACATCATAGCCAGTCCACACCATTTGACAGGTGATCAGGGGGCTGTGCAGGGAGCAGATGACAGAGCAGAGAGCATTTAGCGCTCAGATTTCACAGATGATTACCACTTTATTTAAAATTAAAACTGGGCACGCAGACAGAATGGGATCAAGAGGAGCAGTGGGAAGAGTTTCTCACACTTTCATCATCTCAGAGAGTCACTGGCTCATGTGGGAGCAGATTAATGGACTGTGTGAAAGTGTTGTGCGTGTGTGTCTGCAGTTCCATTACTGTTTAACAATGACGCAGGACTTGCTGGGTGTGAGAGCAAGGGAGAGAATAACAATGACCTCCTCATTGGAGACAGCATTTTAAATACTTGTGGGTGTGAGCGTTTGCATCAGTGTTTCATTTTCCTGCTGGGCCATCACAGTGATAACCGCACTTCCAATTAACAGGTATGCAGGGAAACGCTGACTCAGTGAAACTTCTTCTGCCATGTGTGAAAATGTGTGTGTGTGTGTGTGTGTCCAGTGATATTACTCTGGGCAGTTCATTATATTGAGGCCAGATCTACTAAAGCGAGGGAGAGTGTGTTTGTGTATGCTGCATGTAAAACGTACTTTGTGATCAGTTTTATAATTTTGTTTTATGTCATAATATTTATCTTTGGTCCTGTATTAAACTGTAGTAAGTAATTTATAAGCTCAGTCATTCTGCACATTGCTTTCCTTTGTTGTTATTTTTTGTAACTAGATTTAAAATATTGAATAACTAGGACTCATTACGAGAAAGAGACAACCAGAGATTAACAGGTGGATGCTGAACCACTGTAGTGGAAAGTAAAGATGTTGAGGTCAGGAGGGAGCAAATGGTAATTTGGCTTCAACTCTCACAACATGTTTATTGTAAACTACTGAAAATAACTCTTCTACTCAGAAGGAAGGTTTTATATTTCACAGAAAGTAGTGGAAAGAGGAGAAGAGTAGCCAGGACAAGTTGCTGTCTCTCACACGCACAAATACATACGCACATGAAAAAGTCTGAATGATGCACCACACTGAATATAGTTTTTGTGGTAAAACAGAGGTCACCAGAGATTAGAGTCAAACTGCAAAGTGAGAATATTTAGAGCATACCTTTTAGCAATGCATCATATTTGTTCCTCCTTAGCCACGATCACAACTTTGAAAAAATTTGGCAAAACTTTCTACATAAAAAGGTGTATCCTCAGGCCGAGTCCGTTCATGAAACTAGAGGAGGGGACCCTAGAAGCTCATCCTGATTTTACTTGAGTTGTTTTACTGAATTTGCATTTTAGCCGACTGGTAATTACTTCTATATAATCTTTCATCCCCTATGTTGAGGCCATTTCAAAATGTAAGCTAATGAGGATGTTGTCAATCATGGGCCATTTTACTGAGGATATCATGGGAGGTTTTAATTTGAAGAGGTGCCATTCATGTCTAATATAGAGTATACTGGAGAAGTGCCCCTTCCCCCTGCTCGTCAGTGACTTCCACTCCCAGATCTTCTTGCCATTTCACTCTAGTTTAATTAGGAGTTATTGTAAGCCATCCAGTCAGGCTTCTCATACTACTGCTGCCATTAATCACTGCATGACTGAAATAAGAGGAAATGGCTACGATTCATAAGGACCAGATCGAGGTCAACTAAAAATGACTTGACAAATTCCTGGTTCTGTCACTGTTGTCTGATGCTACAATAATGTAGTCTTCCTTTTAACCGTTTAACTACAACTTGTAATCTGCTGGTCTGTCAGAGTGTGTGTGTATGTGTCATTTCATGGCATTTGTTTTTCACCTGGCAGTCAACGTCGTCGTCACACACCCAGCTGGCAGGGATGCACGATGAGTTCCCACACTGGAATTCACTGGGGCCGCAGGAGGATGGAGCGCACTCAACCTCATCCGAGCCGTCACCACAGTCATCCTCGCTGTTACACACAAAGTTCCGCGAGATGCAGCGGCCGCTGGCGCACGTGAATTCATTTGGAGCACAGGTAATGTTACCTGGAGGCAGTTAAGAGGAGTGGATGAAAAGAAAAGCATTTAATTACATCAAGCACAAGGTCACAAAATCTGCAAAATCAACTGTTTTCTCACATCTAATTTCAAGAGTTAGTTACTCTCCAAATGGGAAACAGGTCACCTGAGACATTTACAACAGACTTTCATTTCCCACTGCTCATCTGACTTCTCAGATGTCCCTTTGTAACCTTGAATACAACACATACACAGTCCCACCGTAAACCAACGGCCAAGTATAATAATGGCCAATTTGTCCATGAAGCTTTTGCAAAGATCAGGGGACAGAAGAATGGAGACTGTTACAGCAGCAGATCAATGCCCATCAGTCCACATACTTTTTAAAGCGTGAACATTACCTGTTACACTATACAAGTAATTATGATACTAGATCTATTGAGACCATGATTGTAACTTGTTTGGACTCCCCTGCTTTACTTGATAAAACACAACATGAGTGTTGGGAGGAGGGAGTGGGATACGTACATGACTGAAGGATCAGACAGTATACGATGGAAAGTGACAGATTGTAAGATTTTGTTTTACATGGGCCTGTGGCAGCTCACACCAAGAGCTGTGTGGGGTGTTTAGGTCACAGCCTGAAAACATGCATCACACTACACCGCAGTAAAACATCCTGGTACACAGTTCAAGGACAGAAGGGGCACAGATTTTATGTGAACAAACAAGAAAACAATTAACAAATGTTTCCTCCTCCCCCTCAGCAGCTGCTGTCACTGATTAGCATCTTTAGCCAGAGGGGACAGTGCTCTGCTGCTGCAGTGCTGCTTAAAATCTATATAGTGATGCACAGATACAATCTACAGAGCTGATGCAGCTCATAATACTCATTCAACATTGGCATGTTTTAGATCAAACAACTGACATATTCATTGATAGTTAAGTGATTGTTGTAAGTGAATTAATGTCACCACCAATCGATGTTAACTCTGGAAATTCAATGCTAATCAGTAATCATGCCAAATATTACCTGATTTATTATGGTTAAAAATGGAGTGTGTTCTTGTGCGTTAAAATTTCCCTCATTAAAATTTACCAGCATGATACAGGCTGCTCCACGGTTTTCTGTCAGATGCAATTATCTTAGTTTGTCCAGGCAGAGCTTCATGCTCTACAGAAAAGACAGTTCATGTGTTTATGTTGTGCAGTGTGTAGGATAAACAGCTGGAAGTTTAGTAGTAATTGATACAGATATCTATGAATGTGTCAGTGCTTGAATAAGGACAGCACTTCTGGAAGAAACAAAAAAAAAAAAAGTAAAAGTGCATCTTTAAAAGCCACAGCAGTCCTGTGTGTTTGTGCAAATAATTGTCTGTCCTTGCACAATAGGAATCTGGCAGAGAGACATTACAGCACAGCTGCTGTTGAAAGGAGGCAGCAGTGTGAGTTCAGAATGATATAATCTGATATTCATTCAGTGAATCTGGTGCTAGCCTACACGTAAGTTGGGTCATTGCAACAATTCTATTTCTACAGTCGAATTAAGAAGCCAGCCTGCAAATTTCCAATAAAGGTGCCCACAACAGATTTTTTGTAGCTGCCAGTATCCAATGAACAAAAATGCTAATAGGCACGACATGCTTTCAGGCAACCCTTGTCAACTCAAGGTCAGAAAGTATCTCATCATCACATCGGCGGTCACCAAGTGTCTTTAAGTGCTCACTAATCACTGGTAAAACACATAACATGATGTGAACAAGTGAAAAGCCACAGCAGGATGCAAATAATGAGAGCCAGACAAACTCCACTGGTTGTTCTTGATAGCAACCTTGTTAACTTTAATCATATCAACGTTAGATGGATATAAACTACGAGTGACAGATCCCTTACTATTGACATGGATACTACATTTACTGGGTTGTCAGTCATTTAACAGCATTTGTGCTTACAAATATAAATCTTTTCTACACATACACAAATTTGAATTTCTCATCTAGATTTATTTAACAGGTTTACAAAAGGTTTATTTCTACAAACTTAATTATTTGTGAACATCACTTTACAAGCTCAAAATCTTTTTGACCCTTCTATGAGCCCAAAATTTTACCTTGAAGAGTTCAAATTGTCACTGTAATTGTTGAGGCACACATGTCGACAAATATCTTTCCCATGTACAGTAGGTGTGTGTATGTCCACCTACCACAGTTGACCTCGTCCTCTCCATTGTCACAGTCCTTCTCTCCATCACATTTCCAGAAGATGGGGATACACTGAGTGGATCCTGCTCCGCAGCTAAACTCGTTCACACGACACGTCCTCATGTCTGCATGGACACAAACACAAAACACACCATCAGTATTGTGTTGATTAAATTATTGTTCTATCTCACAATGTTGGTTTTACTGTATTTTTGTATTTTTGAAGTTCATCTGCATGTTTGGGACTTCAGGACTACAATCAAACTTTTATTACCACTTCTGATTTAATGCCAAAGTGAAGCTGTGGGTTTTCTTTTTCTCATTTCTATTGATTACTATCAGATACAAGCTTGTAAATGTCAACTACATGTGCTGGAGAAACATACCTTACTAATGTGGGTTGATGTGTGATGCTTATGCGGAAGTATAAAAAAAGAAAAAACTGAACCAACATGAACCAGTGTAATGATTTATGGTGTCATCCCACAGCTGCAGTGGCTCTACTTGTTGCCTTTTGAGTGCCTTTACCCCATGACAGCAGAGCCAAAAATAACAAGAGGACAGAACAAGGACACGGGATAACCGACTGTTTCAGCGCTGGAAACGGCGAAGAGCTTGTGGCAGAGTAACACTAATGCTGAGCTGGAAGATACCCATCTCAAGAAAGAGATTTCACTGAGGTATGATCGTGAACATTAAGTCCTCACTTCTGTTAACTCAATATCCTGACAACCAGAAAACTCTAATTGGTTACTTAATCCAGTTTGCTGGGACATCAACAGCTGAGCTCTGGAAAATTGTATTTATACAACACTGTTGTGGTTTCCTTTATGTTTACAGTGTAAATAGCCCCCCCCCCCCCATTTTAATGTAAATCTAGTGATTTACATTAAAAGATTAGTAGATAAGTTTAGATACATTTCTTGTTCATGTTGTGAGTTTGATTTTACTAACATTTATTATTGTAAAAAGATTAGTTTTAGTATCATAATTATTATTATTATTATTATTATTATTATATAACTTTGCCAATTAAAAAAATAAATAAATAAATCAAAATAAAAGGGTAAACATCTGATATTCTGTCCAAATAAGGAGCATACCAACAGTTCATAAATATTAGTCACCTTAGGGTTAAACTCCAGGTGCATAACATGTGACTCACATTCTTCTTGCATCATTAGGAACCACTTTATAACTCAGCATACATATTCACCCTATAGTAGTTTCCATGAAATGAAAGCTTCAAGACCTGGTTTGCCCCTTGTGTTCTTCCACTGCAGAGGAAGATAACAAGCAGAGGAACATAAAACCAGACTGTACTGTGATAAGAGCTGCTCAGTGGAGCAGTAGTTGAAGGTGAATTCAGAAGTGGCTCCTATAGACCCATGAATTATTGGCTACGTGGATGTACTCCTGTTGATAAGTCAGGTGACAATATTCTACTGTGATTCTGAATTAATTTTCAACAGCAGCGCTACAATCACTATAACTCATACTTAAAAGTATGACAAAATCGGGTCTGTGTATAAGACTTATCCTGTCTCTAACTTTATTGATCTTGTAATGATCTTTTCTCCGTACACCCGTCTGGCTTGGTGCCAATACAATAACAGATTCTGTAACAATACAAAAAAAATCTTTAATGTCCTAGTTTGAGTGGGGATGGGAATTGAGGACTGGTTCCAGTTGAGAACTAGGGGTGTAAGAAAATATCGATACACTAAAATATTGCGATATTTCATGACGTGATACTGTATCAATTCTTTGAAGCACTTTATCGCTATTTTATCAATAGTTTACTTGGTGACAGTGGTTTTGTGACAGTGGTTTTGTGTTGTATTTAAGCCTTCAATTGCTAGTTGGCAGCAGGCATTCAGCCAGTTGACTCTCCCCCTCCTTCCACTCCTCTCACTAGACGAAAAGATCTCACCAGCGTAGAGGCCTTGGGCGCAGACAGAGCAGTGAGTGGGCAGCAAGTTCACATTTTTGCAGGTTGAACAGGTGTATTGATAAAGTTTTGGCTTTTTACCATTTAAAAAAAAAAAAGGAGGGGCAGGCTGCTGCATTTTCCTCACAGAAATTTAATCAGAAATCATCAAGGGAATCAAAGAATCGGGCTGATAAGCAGAACCGATAATGGCACTGTTATCGATAAGATATTATCAATTAACAATTCTTTTAACAAATTATGCATTGCCCAAAAACTGCCCAACCCATCAGTGTTAAATGATATTGCTAATATAAAATATGGTCTTAAGTTAGAAAACTTAACTGATATGGAACAGGAAATACCAGATTAAAGAATAAGTAAAACAGCTAAAGAATCTGTCAAAAAAATGTATGTTAAGTTTCAACACATCGCTTTTCAGCACTCCTTACAAAACACACATCAGTTTGTATTCAACGTATTGAGGTTCAATAACTAGTTTATTCCACTGATTGAAGATGGCACAGAAATTGATAAGGATGCTCCTTCTGACTAACTAACAACAAAATCATCAAATTAGGTCTAAATTAAGACCCAATATGTCAGACTGGATTTAGCTACCAAATCCCTTTAAAGTTACAGTGAAGACAAAGATGTTCTTCCAACAACAGAGTGAGCCTATGTAAACACAACACAGATGGTCAGCTAAAACCCAGGTCCTAACTTGAGTATGAAGAGAGGGCTCAGACATCCTGGTGGTGTTTTTATGAATGTCTATGATCAAAAACTGAAGCTCACTTCCTTAATCCAACACTCTGACGCAAGAAAACTGACGTAAACACAACTGCAGCACATCTCCTTCACACACAAACTGTCAGGAGAAGTGTGTGCGCACACACACACACACACACACACACTTTAGATTCCATTCCACTCTGCCAAGTCATGTGTAACAGCTGGTCAAACAGTACAGTGATATAACAGCTTTAGCAGCTGGCTTGACCTGCACGTACACCACTACAGCTATGACTGGAACTTAACACAACCACACACACAAACCCCCACACACATACCCCCCACACCCTCTCTCACACACACACACACACACACACACACAAACAAAACTGGAATCCTTAAAGACCTTCAGTTGCCCGACACACTTTTCCAAGTGCAAGTGGAAACATGTACACAGGTTGGACCATTTAATCTGCATTAGAACAGCCCGGAGTGGCAAAGTTGGCAATTCTAAAGAGGGAAAGATCGAATGGCACAGCAGGACTTTCAGTCCTTCAAGTTCTCAGCAGGCAACTTCACTCATGTAGAATTTGACAAATGTGGATTAAAACCAAGGATAACATTAACAAGACATACATGTTAAAAGTAAAAATGGTAAACTAAGAAAAAAGTTTACCATTTTCTCAGCTGAGGCCATAATTAACTAAAAAGCCACATGTTGTCTTCTTTAATACTACTGTACCACTGGGGGTGGTGAGTCAGAGATGTTCAACTCTTAGATAATGGCTGTAATCAGTTAATGCTAGCAGTTTAAGCTATAACCAAAAATCTATTCCATCATTAGAATCAAAATGATTATTGTTAGAATACAATATTGCACATGGACAATATACTGTTCTGACCCTTTCAAATTGGTGTTGTGTAAAATGGATGATGTGCAGCTTTCCGGTGTCACCATGTTGCTGGCTCCTGTCTTTTTGTGCTCCATAGCAAAATTACTGAAAGTGCAGACGTTCGGGTTGATGAGATGAAGGGTCAGATGAGGGTTTTGGGAAACAATCACTTTTGTCCGTCCTCCACAGTCTGGGTGTAAAACTTCTAAGAACTAATTAAATCCTAACCAGCCATAAACCATCCTGTCATCAATCCATAATTTCTTGGAATCAGATGTACACAGCAGTTTTATACTAGATTGAACAAAATGAAATAATTTGATGGCAGTGAAATAAAGCGAAAATAACTTTAGTTTGGAAGCAGCTGATAACAGCACAGCTGTGGTTTTGGCAGTTTGCAGGTGAAAACATCTAGCTGTCTATTAAAACTGGACTACATTTGTTTAAAAACAAAGTCTTCAAGGTCAATAACCTTTTTGACAGCATTTGGAAGACTATTTTTTCAATGTGCAACATGTCCTGCAGGATCTCCTGGACATATTTCTTGGCAAAAGCTGTTATAAAGAAAAAAAACAGACATACATCTGTGTTTGTGCCAAATTCTAACTCAGTCTTACTGAGGACTGTAGTGAATCAACTAAATCATCTTCTCTAAACCATGATCTCTGTAATATTGGAAAAAGTTCCATTTAGCATTCATCCAATTTGTGAGGCCATATTATGTGGTGTAATATTAGTAGAGATATATTCAGAGTAACAGTTTAACAAAATAAAGAACTGATCCATAATAACATGCACCCAACCTTTGCTATCCTTGCCCCCTTGGATCAGGGGAGTCCTGTGTGACATATTGTGGATCATACGAAGAAATTCTTCCACAAGTTTCAAGTTGAACCAAAGCTCCATTCATTGTCTGGAGTGGAAACTACAGTTGCAGAATAGTAATTCACTACTAATGCTACTTTAATATCCCACTGTTTAGGCTCATCCGGCAGCAGATTTATTTGCACCTTACCCACTTTCTTTTGTCTTTCTTACACTGCAACAACACAGTAGGGCCTTGGCAACACCACACAGCTAACAGCTTTGAATAACTCTGGTGTTTCATCAACTCCCCAAACAGCATCGCTCTCATTTTGGCAGAGAGCAGCACAGATCCCCATCCAAGAGTGCAGCAGGGATTTGCCCCGACTCTAAGATGTAGTGTTGTTTTCTTTTCTGCCAGAGGTAAAGAATTTATTTTTGTATTATTTTCAGGTTTCAACCTGCTGTGTTGACACACTGCAGCAAAAACCAAAGAGGACTGCACTGTGAAAAAGCAGAGCTGGAGTCTAACCCCGTTACACACACCTGTGCTGCCCTGGCAAATATCACTTCACAAACACTGAGATGAAGTGTGGATAACTCCAAGGCTCTACTTCATATTCAGTGTCTGGCTCAAGAGTTTGTTGTAATATTTCTGTATTTGTTCATATTCTTTTCCATTCTATCCTCCTCTTTCTGGAAAGTCATGTTAGATTTCACAAAACAAAGTTCTTACTGAACCTTCCCAGAATCCCAAGACCTTCATATTAGTAAATATTCTTCACCAATATTTTCCAGAAAGAAAGTTATCTCTAGTAGTATGTATCATTTACAAAATGTGGGTCCAGTTGTCAAGTCAAAAACTGTCACGAGTGGCAATAAATAAAAAGGATAAACCATATTCCAAAGGGTTTAAATGAAGACCGAGAATAACATAGTTAAATAGATATATTGTGTAGTATTGTTTAATGCTTCATTGATTTACTCAGAGCCAGACCCTCTACTTATCCTTTGTCAGTGTTTAGAGGAGTTTGTTGTCATGAGCTTATGTACAAAATATTGTTCAGGATTACGAAAAGTCTTGAACTTTCTTTGTGTGTACTTTAAGAGCAATTTTCACTTTTTAATATTGTACAGTATATCAACCTATATAATGTCTTTAAGGATATTAATAATTTTCCATAGATATTGTCTATACTCAGGTAAGTTACAAATTCCATTCCCGTTGTGACCAGTGGCAGAAGGAACAGGTTTTCAGCGAGTCTTCTCTCTCCCTGAATGGTCACACCTATTTCTTCTCCAGTGCCCCATTTACAAACAGTTTGCCTCACCTCCCACCCTCCTTACACCCCTGCCCTCTACATGCTGTTTGTGGGTCTAATAATTCCATTGTATTCACTGGGATTTATAAACTTCCTTCAGCTGAAACTAGGTCTACTAATATTTGGCAGAGTCACTCTCTAGGTATACTAACTGGGAAATGATAGTCTTGGGAGATTTTAACATTGATTGGGCAACTAATGCTTCTGGTTATTCAACACTGATTAATTAACTAATGCTTCTGATTATTTAAAGGAGGCTTCCTCTAGCCTTAATTTATCTCAACTGATCAATGAGTCCACCAGGCCTAATCTAAAGAACCTTTGAAGATCTTCTCTAATTGACAAATTTTTATAGCAGGTGTGACAAAATCATTGCAAGTGATGTTTTCAACTTAGTGATCATTATCCTATTGTGGAACACGCAGCTGAAGATCTTCATCACAAATTATAAGGGATTATTTACCTCCAACAGTGAATTCATCTTACATCCAGAATTCTTGATGTTGAATAAGCTTTAGATTTGTTTTTACAAAATCATTCCTTTCTGTCATGAATGACCATGCACCTCTTAAAAGGATCAGAGTGAAAAATAGATTGAGCCCACAGTTTAATCCTGAACTATCACCCATATTCTTGTCAACAAACAACATCTTTCTGCTCTATAACTGCTGAGCAAATAACTCGCATTTTTAACCTTTCTATTTCTACTGGTTTTGCTCCCAGAGCTTGGAAAACCGCTTACATTGTCCCCTTGCAAAAGGGAGTAATCCAAATAACTATAGAAACAATATTCATATTGTTCTGTTTAGCTAAAACTCTAGTGTCACTTTAAATCATCAACTCAAGGAATTTAATACCACAAACTCTATTCTGAGCTGACGTCAATTTGGGTTCAGGCCTATGTTCCAGCCTTCACTTTAGTTGTGAATGACATTGCCAATGCCTTGGATGAGAAAAAGACATTGTGCTGCCATCTTTGTGGTCCTCTCTAAGGCATATCACACAGTTCATCATTCTTTGCATCTACATATTTGAGGTAATGTTGATTTTAGTTTGAGTGGTCATGCACTCATTGAATAACCCGTCTGATCAGCAGCAGACAGTGAACTTGGGAACTATTCGCTCAGAGTTTATATCAATAAATAAGCATGCTCCACAAGGTTCAGTTCTAGGTCCAGTTCTTTTTACAATTTATATCAATAACATTTCTGCTGCCATGCGCAGATGATACAATATTGTGTTGTCGACTCTGTTCAGCTACAGTGCACTGAAAATATGCAGACCCCTTCACTTTTTGTAATGTTGCAGCCTTCTACTAAAATTTAAAAAAAAAAAAAGAAATTTTCACCCACATCAATCTATATTCAATATCACATAATGACAAACTGAAAAGAATTTTAAACTTTATAAATTAAAATGAAAAACTGAAATATCACATTGAATGCACTGTATCCTTGGAAAGCCTGCAACATTCCTTTCACGGTCTCCATCCAATACAAGTGTATTGAATGCACATGAAACCAAGTTATGTTGTTCTCTAAAGCTAGAGATTATGGTAAAAAAAAAAAAAAAATCTTTCATGTTTCTACAGGACAAGGATTCAGTACTGAAAGAGTTACAGAATATAAATACCTTAGTATTTGGATAGATGACAAATTCACATTTAAATATCCTGAAGACAATCTTGTCAAGAAATTACTTTCCTTTGCTTTGGAGGAAAAGGATTGTTAAAGTCATATTTCTCTCTGTGAAGGATTACAGTGATATAATTTATAGGCATGTCTCTGTCTCCACTCTTAAACCCTTGGATGCTTCTTATCACACTGCCCCTTGGGTTTATTACTGGTGATGTTTATAGTCCTCATCATTGCATCCTGTATGAAAAAGTTAGGTGGTCTTCTCTGTGTGAAAGACATGATAACATGTATTCGTTTATCTACAAGGATCTTAATGGGAAGCTGCCATCTTATATCAGCTCTGTAATAGACTGGTGCTCTGGGCCATATCAAACTCAGTGTAATGAGTGGCCTTTACTGCAAGTCCCTCAAGTCTGTACTGAGCTTGGACAATCTGCCTGAAATGCCTTCCAAAGCATCCTAAAAATGTATTCTTTCATAACCCTTGGTCAATTTAAATTCATGATTACAAAACATATGGCTTCTGCTTGTACCCCTTTTAACAAATTTTTCTTTCGTATTTGTATCCTGTATCTCTAAATAGTTGTACTTGTATATACTTGTTTTAATTGACCAATCTTCTTTCACCTCGCAGCTTTTATCTTTTTAAGTCATTTAAACCGTTACTTGTGTCACTGTAAATAAGATGATTTAAATAGAAGACATTATAGTATGTTGCTTTGTTTTATTTCAAATTGCTGTGAGCTCATCCAGCTGATTAAGATTTCTATCTTGTTGCAAAGTCTCACAGTAAAGCTTAAGAACCGAAGGAAAAAAGTACTTTATGACTAAAATCGGATTTGATAAACAGCTGCTGGGAGTTTGTTCACTGCTAAGACATGGAAAGAAAGAGGTGCTAAATGTCTCGTCAACCCTCCAGCAAGCCTGTTTCTGCACTTCATGGTACCTTGCTGTCTTGATGCTGGGAATAGACCTGAGGATTCATCATTGACTTTATTGACATTCAGGATGATTTCAGGAAGCACAGCAAACATCAAACCAACATGTGTTTGATGAAGCGTCTTCGTCTTTCCTCTGATGTTTATCTCTGTAGCTGAGGAGACGCCAAAGTCCATTTGTCTTTATGCCGGCACAGTGAAGGCAGCGCAGATGAGATTCTCATTAAAAAGCGACTTCAGTATAAACACTTTCTATCATCCTTAATCTCTTTGATTCCAACAAGCACCTCAGTGAGACCTCACATCACAGTTATACCATTTAAAGCTCAGCAGCTCTCTTTAGTTCCACTTAAACAACTTATTTATTTGACAGGGCCACTCACAGGGGAGCCCCCCTCCCTGCTTCTAAGTGCCTCAATGAATTTGTGCAGCAGTTTGAGATACTGTTAAAAACAGCACAGTTTCTACAACGCACTCTGATAGTTCAAAATGACATTTGCAAAACTGCAAAGCTGTTTGTTAAGCAGACTTACAGTAATTAACCATGTGTCTTAAAATGTTAAATGTTACAAAACTGCTGCAGTACAAGTTAAAGTCTGTCATCGTCCCACAGCAGCAGTCACCAATACAAAACCAGTACACACTCAGAACAATTAGCCTACATTTTACTCACCATTATATTCACTACATATCAGTGACACAACGATGTGAGCCTAAATAGGTTGGATAAACTGTTTTTAGGTCAGTTTGTACTTGCTGTTTATTGCTTAAGCCTGAACCTGTACACTTCACAGCAGTTAGAGTCGTAATAAAGGCTGCTCACACTGTCTGACCTCCTGGGGGACACATGTACAAGCCCTGGTTTCATACGTTAATGTTCATTATGTTCTGCCTTGTTGTTAATCTGCATTTATGTGCTTTGTTGCTTTGCAAACCTATGAATTAACCTATTTGTTCAAAGTAATTTATGAATAACAGAGTGAGTGGCAGAGCTGTGTATGTCAGTGTTCTCTCAGGTGGCACATACAGCAGGAATAATAATCAATCATGCAGCATGCAACGTATTAACCAGATACTAAAAAGACTTAAGTTCTGGGCCTCAGTCACCTGACTGCTAACTGTGTATCACATCTACAAAAGTGTATTATAAAGCCTTTAAACACATTCCCACACAATATTGATTTTTAGAGGTAATTACTTGAACCATGCGTAATGCCTTAAAAAGATAAATATATATATATATATATATATATATATATGTGTGTGTGTGTGTGTGTGTCAGAGGTCCATTGTTAATCTATTAAAAACATGTCAATGAGCCACACTGGAGCACTGGATGACATGTTCTCTTGCAAACCCTGAATGAGGGGCACGCAAACAGGGCCAGTAAAGAGAGAGACATGGACGCTAAAAGTTTTTTCAAAGGCCACAGGTCACTCCACTGAGTGAATCAATATGCTGCACACATCTCTACAATGAAATAAGATTTTACTCATTTGAAATGGTAAAAGAATTAATAAATTTATCAATCAATATATGGCTATCAATGTTGATATTGTGGTGGACTGCCAGAAATAAATCAAAGTATGGGAAACACTGGCACTCAAAACTTTAATAGTTGGAAATAATCTCTTAAGGAAATTAAGGCTATAATAATACTTTGATAGTTCCATGCTTTACAAAAGGTTCTCCTTTGAAAGCTGAATGGCAAGTTCCTAGTCTCTAGATTTCTTAGATTTTTTCCCAATGCATTGATAATTGCTTCCTGTGTTGCGCACCACATTAGGACTGTACCAGCCAGCAGCTCACGATGAGCACAGCGAGGAGTACAGTGAGGACTCTGAGTAACATAGCAGTAGTTACTCATTAAATCCGTGTTTTTCATCAGATAATCAAAAGCTAAAATCCTATGCAAAATAACTGACTAAAATGAAAAAAAAAATATTCATTGTAATCTGATGCTTAAAGAAGACAAAATGTTTTCATTGATTAAAAATAAACTAAAATGGTTGTGGTTTTCTTTGACTAAAATAAGACTAAATTGTCCAGGTTTGCAGTTGACTAAATATAAATAATAATATAATATACAATTATAATATAAAAACTATCAAGGATATTGGACACAGGACCAAGACTATGACTAAATTGAGAAAAATAAATAAATAAATACAGAGTGGACAAAATTAACATTACTTCCATCAACACATTCCTGGAACAAAATCTGACTTGGCGTCAGTAGGAAGTTCGTCAGAGAGGAAACCCATCTACTCACGGCAGATTTCTAAGCTCTCGTCTGACCCGTCCTCACAGTCCGGCTCCCCATCACAGTGCCACCTCTTCGGGACACACTGGCCGTTCTGACACACAAAGTCCACCTCTGCACAAGTCTTTTTAACTGGAGTGGGAGAGAAAAGAGAAGATTTATTATAGAGGAGAGAGAGCCACACACACAGGCTCCATGTTCTTTAATGAAACATCTCACATTAAAGAAACACGCATGAATAATAGGAGGGGAAGAAGAGAAAGACCAAAGCCATATTCAGACACCTAATGAATATGAATCGCAGTACACCCAACCCAAGATTCTTTCTTTCACAGATGGAATGGTCATGAGTTTACAATTTCCTGCCTCCTGATTAAGAAAAGCACAAACTCAACATTTGCATTGAAATTGCTTTTAAAATTATCCTCTGGAGATTTGTCTGCTGCATTTATTTTTCATCAAAGGGGGGAGATGGCAAGAACAAAAACATTTCTTCACATTCTGGGATTTCATTTCAGGATGAAGTGAAATCACAAGTGAAGAAGGGAAAAAACATTCTTGAACATAGAGGAAAATGCTAATTGACTCTACATATATAGAGCTCTTCTAGTCACATCGAACAGTTAAAGCACTTTACACTACAAGCAACGTTCACCCATTCACATACACATTCATAAAGAGCTCTTTCTAACCATATTGTCCTTTTTCTTTTGGGTTTGGTGTCTTGCCCAAGGACACTTCAACATGCAGACTGGAGGAGCCAGGAATCAACCCACCAACCTTCCAATTAGTGGCCTACCTCCCGAGGCACAGCCACAGGTTCAATGGGCAACTCACAGAATTAGCATAAATTAACTACAGCTGAGTTATCGTGCCTGTACAATGGCATATTATAGCCACTGGAGGTAAAAAAAAATATATATATATATATATATATAAAAATAGAGCCGGGGAAGGTGGGTAATATTCCAAGAAAACATTTTTTGAAATTCTCTGAGATTAAAGCGGTAATCAAAAATTTATGAATACACCGTTGTATGCCTGTGCCAGAGTAAAGCTGCAAAGTAAATGATCCAACTCCAACTAAACCTTTCACCTCCTACAGCTTATTAAGATACCGTTAATTATGTAAGTTATAATTTTGGAATTATTAATATCAATACTTTGTAAACGCTACAAAGGTTTGTTGGTCTTGTTCAAATCAAGAGAACGAGACGTGGAGGGATGAAGCAACAGTTTAATTCAAACTTGAGAAAGTTGTCCTGATGGGTTGTCAAGAAAATAGAAGCTGGAGTGTTTCAAGATTTTTAACAGATTTCTAAACAATCTATAACACAATTACAGCCCTCTACCTCCATGTCCATTCAGGATTTGAGTGTACCCTTGAGGCCTGTCCTCAGTCCCTCTGACCAGAATACAAATATGTACTTGAGAAACAAGGAACTCCAGTTTAAGCCACGACAGCATTAAGTCCGTAACCTTCCTTTTTATGAATTAATTTTGGATTCTCATCCTTATCACGTCACTCAACCATTTCAGTGGACGTGAACCATTATATTTATACTTTACAATCGCCTTCTGTTCTTTTATTCTACTGGGGTTGGGCGGTGGCCGGCCACCATCAGTCCAACAACATGCAATTACCGATATATTCACTTAGACGTGTGTATTCTGAATAAATCTGCCTTCACCTCATCGTCTATCATCCATGGTCTTTAATGTGAAAATCTAATACTGAAAGATTATAGCCTGTAGGCTACTCTTCTTCAATTAAATAAAATAAATCACCTTGAGATCTTTAATAATCAATAAGCTGTGAATACAGGCTGGACAGCTGAAAAAGTCAGACGGTGTCAAATGAAGGAGCTACCTCTAGTGCACCTTACAAATGAACAAACAAATGCTTTTAAACGATCAGGGTTCACAACTGCACATCGAGTTTTAGGTCTTATTCTCAAATATGATGTACTGCTTTTCACCACCAATCGATCAGAAAATACCCAACCAGCAATGGACTCAGCCAATCACTGATACCCGATTTATATATCCAATCGCTCAACTTTATTCTCCATTTCCCTCTTTCATTCTCTCTCAGTTCTTTTCTCCCTCCCAGTACCATATGACCCAGATAGATGAGCGACAAAAGAAAATGGAGAAAGAAGATGTGTAATTTCTCACACACACACACACACGCACGCACACGCACGCACGCACGCACGCACGCACGTGCCTCTGCTGTAACTTCTATCTTCCCATCACCAGGTCATTCTATCCCAAAGGATACTGGGAAGGTTTATGGTGGGGCCAAGTTAATGTGACATCTGTCATGTAACATCTATGTGAGTGAATTGGAAGTAGTGTGTCTGTGGAAACAGAAACCAAATGAAAACCATACAATATGTTGTGTTTGACTGTATATGCTAGTCTGTATAACGACTGTACAGTATGATAATTGTCATGCCTACAGCACACAGATGTATGAGTTCATCCAGAGTGTGTGGTTTATTCACTAAATCAGTCCGTTTTTGAAAAGAAGAGAGTGAATACTTCAATTAAAATGCATTTGTTAGTAAACTGAATGTGCTTTACATGAAATTAAATGTGCAGACATCCACCCAAAGACAAGTCATCATGAAATGAATATCTGAGTTTTGGACTGTTGTTCAGACCAAAAACAAAACACCCCATCTTGCAATTGTGACTTGTAATGGGTTTAACTTATCTTCTTGCAGTACAGACAAAATGAATCAGGAAAAATAAATCAATAGATTAGCTGCCAGTCAAATAACGTCATTTGGAGTCCTGCAACAAGTCATAGCCAACTACAGCAGTATTTACTTAAATGTAGGAGTCCTGTGTATCAATACTGATCTGAAGTCGGATGAATCACAATTTTTTGCTGCAGCTTTTTCATTCTTAACAGATATTTGCATCAATTTTAGCCAAGCTGGTGGTAAGGATGGGGAGCTTAATGACAAACAGCAAATTCCAAATTTAGTACCAGAGTCAGTAACTGGAGGGAAAAACTCCACTGGCACCAGTCCTACCATTGTAAAAAGATAATCTGGCACCCTGTGTGTGACCTTTCAAGATACAACTCAGACCGTTTTTCCAACTTTATTTACATATTGTTCACTTTGGCACTAAAACAGTAAGAACAACTTAATTGTAACCAAGATGGATTGTCATCCCTCTGCCCACTCTCCATCAAAGGCTACATTAACTGTGCAAGTACAGTACATTTACAGCCCACATACTGCACAGGAGCAATGAAAATGGCAACTGATACTTACAGAGAGAAAAGCAAAGACAGTATCATCCTAACTAACACGGACTGTCAGGACTTTTAGGAGGTTAACAATTGAGAAAAAGGCATTTTGATGACAATGTGGGTCAGTGATGTGTCAATGGAGCTCAATGGCCCAGAGGAATAAGATATGTCAGGCTTTAGATACTCATAATACTTGTTAGGGAGATCCATTTAGTGCTTGTTTTGATGTTTTCAAGAGACTCATTGACATTAAGAAAAAGATAAATTATAACTACCTTTATCCATAGAGTGACAGAAATATAACAAAAGTTATCTGTAACTATCTTGTAAGGGAAAAAGAAATTTCCTCATTTCAGTGGACGTGAAAGATGATGACCTGAGTGTTTTACAGTAGACATGCAGTCTAAAGTTCAGACTGTAATTACTGTGTTACTGTAAGCTACATTTGGAAACCATCTACCTCTAATTATTCACAGACTATGTTGCTTTACTCAACACAGACAGTACTCAATCCTGACATTCAAGCTCTTTGTGTTCAGAGTGTGTGTGTGCTGTGTGACATCAGTGTGTGTTTATTTTCTCACCACAGGAGTTCTCGTCGCTGCCATCGGTGCAGTCCTCGTCTCCGTCACACTGCCAGACGGACGGGATGCAGCGACCGTTTCCACACTGAAACTGGCTGGCCTCACATTCTGTCTTTGTACCTACAGAGGAAGAAAGACAGATGTGCTATGAGGAAGACTGAAGTGAATATAGTCCCATATCATTTCATAATCATCATTTACTGTTTCGATGCAATTAGTTTTTTGTTTCGTCCTAGCAGGGTTCCCCTCAGAGCTGTAATTTCAAAACAAATTGTTTTAAACAGAGCTAGTTGGCACTGAGAGCAGCCACCACTGAGCCACTGTGGAGACACGCCAGCTCCACATGTTGGATTCCCGCAGAAAGTTTAATTTCTTCTCCTCTCTCCACCAACTTATTTCACATTTCCTATACAGCTCTATGAACATAATGAACAGGAAAGAAAAACCTTCCTTGAATGATACCGTGTTTGCACAGACACCCACAGCTGATGTCTGGACTCACATTTCCTGCTTTAATTTATTAAACAAGTGAAGTAAACAGCCTAAGGTTCTGAACTATTGTTTGGACAAAATAAGACATTTGAAAACGGCATACTGGGCTCTGAGAACTTGCATTGGGCAGTTTTGAGTATTTTCTGCTGTTTTATTCACCAACCAATTGATTTGCTAATTGCAATGTAATGCTGAATCCTTACTCCTCAACTGTCTTACAGCAAACATGTAGAAAATGACAATGAAAATGGGATTTGTTGCTGAAGGAAGTGAAACTACAGTGAAAAAAATAAAACGACAATGGGATTTGTTGCTGAAGGAAGTGAAACTGTCCCAAGATTTATTTCCCCTTCAACAAAAGAAAAACTGGATTTCCAGACTGTGCAGCAAGCACTACTTTCTAGGACAGTGTGCAGTTGTACTAGAGGTAGTGACGACTCCAGGTCTTAAAATAACACCGTCTGACCTTGATGCTCACTTTAGTCTGGACTGCATGTCCAGGTGGGTAAATGGAGTACAGAGAAATGATAGAAGCCCAGTAAAAGTTGCAGTTCCAGCTGAATCGCTGAGCCACTGAGAGGTCAACTACTTTCCATGAAAAGGTCACTATTTTTCATAACTTATGGTGTGTGCCAAAATGGGAAACATCAATTCAAAACAACAGTTTCAGGCTAAACAGATTGCATAGTCTTGTAAAATTATATTCTTTCCATGATGGAAAAAGCCTCTATAAACTGCATTTAGTCACTGAATGCCATTATAAAAGGAAACTATTTTAAGTGGGTCAGCTGCTCCTTGAGGAGAGAAACGCCCCCCACTGATTTGATATGAACCTGAGGAGCTTCTGCTACTGTGGCAGCAACATATGACTTCAGACCTGCATGAATGAAATTGCACTGAAATTTTAAAATGAATCCACAGACATGTTAATATGCTTGAGGTTCCTAACCGGCCACAGCTACAATGTGAGCGGATGATATCCGATATTCAGTATATAAATAAATGTTTTGTATTTTGCAGTCAATTTACACAATAATTAGGTTCCCAGCGACTGCTTAGTTTTGTGTTGATAAACAAAGGTGCTTTAAAGACATCACCTTTAATTCAGAGAAATTGTGATGGGATTCATCATTAGTTTTGACATTTCATAGACTGAATAATCAAAGAAAAGGGTAATTCACAAAAGGTAAATGGTAACATGAATTCCAGTTTTCTATATATTGTTCATCATGCCTTTATGTTGGATTCAAACTGGGTCCGTTTGCCCAATGGGGACTCTACAAACAATCAACAGAGATGCTGAACAGAAGTGAAGAATGCGCAGACACACAGGAAAGGTCCTTGAAAGCGTTCTATGCCTGATACAACTTCACAGCACAGGAGGTGGTGATACTCAGCTAACCATGCCAACAGCCTGCAGACTTCCATTCAACCAAGACTACACCAGCTGTACTTAATCCACAGTCATGTTACAAAAGATAACACTGACCTTTTATCCACATTACCATTCCAATCACTACAATCAAGGCAGAATGGATAACAGCTTACCTACTTGCATTTTAAATCAGAACAAGTGGAGCACTGCGCATTAAACCATCCAACAAATAACCACTGATGTGCAGACTGAAATTGGGAGAGGGATACTGAAAACACAGCTCAAGTACATCCACAGCCCTGCACAACCTTTCTAAGAGGGAAAGTTCATACTGCTCACCATGTTACCCTCTGACCGGTAAGGTCAGGTCAACTGTTGGTCTGCATCTATAGCCAACAGTGCTGCAGCTAATGATGGCTGTTTAATTCCAATAAAAACTGGAAATATTTTGTTGTTCTAAAACTTTTGACCAGAAGTGTATGAACGGACAATCACTCAGTCACTACTACAGGTGATGTAGAATAGCTAGTCAACCTAACCTGTTTGTTGGACTGTGGAATTCACACTGCAGTTTGAATTATTGGGTTTTTATGTTTGTTTGTTTGTTTGGATTATTTTTTATATTAGTTAAAAGACTGTTCAGAATAAAATGTCAGAAAATAAAATGAGGACAGTTGCTTATAACATCCTAGAGCCCAAAGTGCCATCTTCCAACTGCTTGATTTTTCTTGGTTTTCAATGTGAGTGAAGAGAAAAAAAAGCAGCTAATCCTCAATAAGATGGAACTTTGATTTCAATTTTCTATTGATCAACTGATTGAATAACCCAACCTTTTCAACACTGTTATCAAATAAAAGTTTCAACATTTAGATGACTTGTTGCTCATACATCAGTCCAGTGATAAATCTGAAAGGCAATAGGAATTGGAACCGACTAGAAACATCATGTCTCATGAATGTAAACAAAGTGAACTAAATGCATCATTACCTGATGCAGCATGATCTCTACACATGAAACCAATCTATATAAAAACAAAACATTTCTTGCAAAATAAATATCTCAAAAGGGCAACATTATTTTGGGCTCCACTGCAAATGGAAATAATCATAATATGGGAGCACTGTTTCCACAAAAAAAAATTAAACAGAGGAGTCAGCGATTACCATAGACCTGAGCAAAGAGGGTTGCCAGGGAAATCAAAAATCAGGTCACACTAGTTTAAATATAGAGTCCATGGAGGTATGAAAATTCTTATTTCTTCTTCTGTTTCTCAAAGTGTAATGCAACATTTTGTAAACTGGTTTAACATCTGACCATGACCAACACATTTCCTGGAAAAAGAGGAAACACTCAAATGAGTCAAGGAATGGCATCAAACTTCCTTCCTGTTTTAATCAAAACAAAAAAGAAACTCATTAAATAAAGTGCTTCAAGAGACTCACTGCCATGCATGCAGTGGGTTGAGCTCAGAGGAGCTTTGGGAATTAACTGAGATGTTTAAAAATCATTGCCAAAAACAAGACATTAATTGAAGTACAGTTTTGCAAGCTTTTGATCCATGAATCCCACTGTTGATGTAAGTTGGGCCTTTTCCAGCACCTTGTTATGATTCTATGATGATACAGACTTTTGAGACACAATGGGCCAATTTAAAAATTTGGTATGTTGGTAGATCTTGTAATTTTGAAGAATAAAAACCGAATGCCATGGTGCCAGAAACAATAGCTAACCAGCCCCATGATCTGCACAAGTAATCAACATTTCAATTATGTGCCACAATTCATCCTATAAATCAGACGAAATAATCTGCTTTTTTTTTTTTTTTTTTTTTTTTTTAAAACCATTAACTAACCACCAATCACAAACCATTGCACAGTCCCTCCATACAATGTATCCTAATTAATCTTCATCCAGAATACATAAGTACAGTGTGAGGTTAAGATAAGCAATGAATGTTTTGGCTAGCTTGTTGTGTAAGACTTTGACAAAAGGACAAGAGAAACTGTGAGATAAATAAGTAATGAATAAAATTAATCTTTGGCTACTTTATCAATTAGAGCATGGGTTTTCAAAGTGTGGGAAAGTGCGCCCCAACTCCCACTCCACTGTATGTCTAAATTTTTTAAAAACATCTTTTTCTCAACGTTTTCATCATCTTTATTTTTTAGACATTTGAACAAACTTTTTGAACAAAATTCCAGATCATATATTGTAAGTTGGAAGAACACTTCTCTGCAGAGCCCTGTGCGTCTCTTAAGGAAGCTCCAACCTTCTGAGGCTGTATTCTGATGTTCACCTGACTTATCCAAACATATGAAACTCATTCTCATCTCACTCTGCAAGTGCGTAACAACCAGAGCGTCCACGTGTTGTGCCCCCGCCTACGTGAGCGCATATTACTCTCTTGACAATGCTCCTTAAAATAACAGAAAAATACTGCGCCACTGACTTCAGACCACAGCGCAAGTGTATTAGCAATTTAAACAACATGGGTGCTGGATGGGAAAATGACAACTGAGTCAGTCTGAAACTAGCAAAGACACTTGCATTGCATTTTGCTCTGCTTGCACCAGGTGTAAGACAGAGCCCTGCGTCTTTGCTGCGCTGTACTACCTCCGCTTTCTACTCGCCCCAAACTGTTTATTCTCAAACTGTAGTTACTAAAAAATGTTTTTCTCTAGTTAATTTTTTCTCATGCTTTGCCTCCCCTGAAGTTCTCTTGCAACCCCCCAGGGAGGCGAGCCTCACACTTTGAAAACTGCTTTGATGGACATGGGGACAGAGGAGTTCTTAAAACCGCTCAGTCTGCACTTAGGCACATTAAAACATCTGTCTGAGGAGAGAAGCTGGTACACTGGGTGGAGGGACTGAAATGATCTTCTAGGCCTGTCTAGTGATTATTTCATTGAAGATATCCTGCGAGGTGGGATGCTGCCAGATTTTCATAGTTTTAAGGGTGAGAAAACACCACCAAGTATGCCAAAGCAGTTCAATAGAGAATGATGCTCTGAACTATGCCATGGTAGAAAATAAGCAAAGCTTTCTGGTTAACACCAAAAGTACTCAATCTGCGGACAAAGTAGAATCTCTGTTGAACCCTTGAGCAGTGTCTACCTGGGAACGTCAGTTTGTTGTCAATGTGTACACCCAGGTAAGAATCAACCTGGCCTATGTAGTTATGAATAACCACTGGTGAGCGGTCACCATCACATTTGCTGTCAAATACCATGTCCTCCATTTTCTTAACATTAAGGAAGTGCTTGTCACACCACTGTACAAATTTCTGGATCTTGTATTTGTATATGGTTCTGACTGAGATGAGACCCAGGATAGTCATGTCATCAGAAAATGTATTCATGTGTGTGGGTAGTGCTGCATGCGGTGTGCATTCATTGTTGTATAGGGTGAACAGGACTAGTGAGCTGATGCATCCCTCTGATGGTAAGACTGTTGGACAAAGTCATGTTCACCCTGTCCTGTTGGGTGCAATGGGTCAGAAATGAATGGTATCCCTTGTTAATAAATGAGCTGAGATTCATCTTCAGTGTCTTCAGGAGAATATGAGGTTGCAAAGTGTCAAAAGCTGAACTGGAATCTACAAACATTCTAGCAAAGGCCCTTGGACTGTCAAGCTGTTCAGTCATGTGTTGGACCATGCTGTTGATTGCGTCATCAGTGCCTCTAACACGTGGAGGCAAACTGATAAGGATCTAGTTGAGGGCCTACATCCACTTCCTGCTGGTTCACTATCAACTTCTCCATGCACATTACAACTCAAGTTAGAGAGTTTGGTCTGAATCATTGTTCTCCTGTGGACGTGGTTTCTGAGCAACAGGTGTGATGATGGCCCTTTTCCACAGTGTTGGTACACTGTGGGATCTAAGGACCTCTAAAATATGGGACACAAGGCCGGTGTCAATTCCTCTGCACGTTCTAAATAGAGAAGCAGATATACTCCAGGGGCCTGTGTCCTTGTTGACACTGATTTGCTTAAAGACAGATCTAGACTCTATCACAATCCTATCGACATCATCCAACGCAATATTGTCATGGACAAGGTCACATTCACCAGAGAAATCCCAGCTGTCAAACTGTTTATAGAAGGCATTCAGTTCATTTGCTTTAGCCAGGTCATAGTTATAAAAAGACATTATAAACTTATCAGTCCAATCCTGACAAAGTCTGGCTGTTGCTTTCAGGTGCGTCTGCTGTGGCAGCTATCTGGGCGGGTGGCCAACTTTTATCTGGAGTCTTTTATAAACATCCAATCTGCTTATCAAGCAGTACATGTGGCTGATTGTTAAAGTCTCAGATATACCTGCCTTAACTCTGTCTTGGTCTGCGCATGATGGCTACCCCACGGATCCTGCGTTCTTGTGCGTCAATGGTTGTGCAAGTCTCCAGAAATCAACGCTACATATTCATAAAAGATACATTTAAGCCAAGAACAAACCAAAAGGGCAAAGGAACATTTTCAAGGTGGTTTGTATGACACTTTTTCTGCCATCACTTACACAGTAACAATAGAGAAATCTCAAGGGGGTTTAAGCACATGTAAAATGAGTAATGCAAGTAGAGTAATGAGTAGTGCAACTGTTTTTTTAAACATCTAGTTTTTGGTAAAATCAGGTTGATAAAAACAGCAAGTTGCCAAGAGATGAATGACATTTCCTTCTATGATTACTAGTGATTGGTCTGATGATTTTTGATTAATCAAATGGTAATTTAGGCTAATAAAACATCACAAAACAATGAAAAAATTTTTCAGAACTCAAGATGACATCTGTGACTTCTCTGATACAGTCTAAAACTCAAAGCAATTTACAATGACAGAAGACAAAAAACAGCAAATTTTGGGAATTTTTGCTGGATAAATGACTCATTGATTAATCACCAAAATAGTTGACAATTAATATTTTGTCAATTGACTAATCTACTAATCATTACAGCATTCATTTTTTTTTAAATTTATTTAACAGACTAAAGCTGTATTCATAATTATGTGTTAATGGGTTGTGACGTAGCTGTAATGCATCTCTGCAACTACACGCAAGGGCTACTAGGCTACAATAAAACATTCAATTTACAACGGTATAAAACAGAAAACCAGCAAATTGTACCACATGGGACCACATAACTAGTCAGCTTTGATTACTGTGTTAATGCAAGTAGCAGTTGTAGAGTGAAGACAAGGAAGCTGAAGAAAAAGTCAGTGACACTCATCTAACAAAGCCATATCCACTGTAAATGCCACTCTATTAAACTGAATAAATAAGCTATAATTATTGCATGAAAAAGGCCTTCTACTTAGTAACGAAACAAGGCGAAAGAAGTGCCCTGAATGTAACTCAAGCTAGACAAGTACACAGTCGCGTACAGTCATGCTATATTACAATGTAACAGTTACTGTGGAGAATCTATTTAAAGCATCATACAGCCCAATCACATGATACAATCACTTTTAACTTGCATAAGGAATGAACCAAGAGGAGCAGCCTGGTAGGCAAATGGTTACAGCACATGCCACATTACTGCAATGTCTACAGTTCATTGCCAGCAAGAGACCTTTATTATATTAGCCCCCTCTTGTTATCATGCTCCCCTCTCCCTCCCCCATTTACCATCTGCCTGTTCACTGCCAACTGTCAAATAAAAAGATGAAAATGTAAAAAAACTAAGCAAAATATTAATAACAATAACAACAACAACTGAATTTCGCACCCAACCTTTACAGAAATGGCAAAACATGTATGGTCCAAATTGTGTTTTATATGTAACAAGAATATGTATAAACCTAGTATATGGCTGGACTGTGTATGTGCACAAAATTTGCAGTGTACAATATCATAGATAGGAATTCTAAGTACTGTACTGTGGCTAAAAAGGGTAAAGACATGGATTCAGAAAAACACATGCATACAAAAAATGTGAATGAAATGTTATGACTCAAATTTTTCCAGGTATGTATGTCAAGAAAAAACGTTTGAACTAACAGAACAGACTCAGACCATGCGATGTGATGCATTTGCTTTACCGTCAGTAATGACTTAATATCACTGGCCTTGAAAAAAAAAAAAAAAAAAGTTGAAAAAAAATTGAAATTTATACAAAAGGGTTCTCAGGGACAACATGCTGTGGTGAGAAGGCAGTGTGGTCTTGTCCTTTAATTTCATCATAGTGGACGGAGACCACTAAAGAGATAATGAAAATACTATTTGGAATAGAGGTTGATTGCTCCTTTGTCACATTAAAGCTGGGAAGAATCCCACATACACAAATATTTCTTTAAAGTCTTTTTGGCAGCCAGTAAGGAAGCTGGTTCGTGATGACTGAAAAGAATTGCTAATGTTTTTCCATCTAATTTACATACATAAGGGGGATGTTACTGTTCAGCCACTAACAGGGGAGCAGAATGGAACTCAATCACCCCATCAACAGAAACTACAATGACATAGATGAATTAACATACCTCACAAAAACAGAACATTATAAGCTTCATAAATGTAGAATTCATGGTATAATTTTGGATTGCACTGTACAGCTATGAATGTGTATGACTAAGATGTAATCCATTACATGTGCCATGGGAGGAGGGTCTTCTTTGGTTACTGCATTGTGCTGCCCATGTCAACCCACCAACTAAAAAAACAGAAAACTTCAATAAAAAAAAAGTTAAACATCTTGAAAACAAACCAGCAAAGCTGAATTTCTATTGTGGCCCTGTGTGACCCCTTATATCCAGTGGAGAATCAGATTTTCTATGCCTTGCAAGTTTAATTCCAACAATATTACCTCCACAGTAATGCAACAACCTGCATCAAACATGATCATTCAATAGTAAGCCAGAAGTGCTCACACCAGTCATCATCATGAGCTGAATGAGGGAAAACGGTTCACATCAACAGTAGAAGCCCTGACTCATCACATCAGCCTGACCTACTGCTCACTGCTGACGTACGTTTAACTGGGGGAGGGAGAGGGAGAGAGCCTGAGGCAGTTTTGATACAATACACTGCTTTGGTACCTATATGCTTTGATAACTTAAGATATGTGTTTTAAAAACCATTTTAATTTAACTAAAAAAAGCAAAGCTCTGTTAAAACAAGCAGCCGTTCTAAAACTTTGCCTTAATAAAAATAGACTCCGAAATCGACAAAATATTAAAAGTTTGAAATTTTGATTTTATTCTGATCAAAGAATAAGTAAATAATAAAATCTGACCATTCCATTACAGTTTGTTATACATTTCATTCAGTGCCAAAGTTGTTTAGAGAAAATCCGCTGGACATTTTGATAATCAGTTTATTCATTTCTCATTTTCATGATTTAAAATTCCTTAGGCACTTAGGCTGCAAATTCCAGCTAGGAAATCCTCTCAATTGAACAGAAACCAACAGATGCCTAGAACAGTAGGACAAACATCTAGAAATCTGCATGGTTTGCAAAGTGGTTTACTGTAGTGTAAGGTTAACCAGAGATGTCGTTAATGGGCTGCAACATGCAAAACCACTGGAACCGAGAACCCAAGTTGCACGGAATGATATATTCCAGTGTTTTGTTTCTTTAAGGGTGTAATCTCTTGGGTTACTACTCCAGTGTCTCTACAGAAACCCATTGACTTTCTGTCTGGAAAAATGCACACCCTGCACTTTGATCCAATCAGCACAATAACAGACTTCTGTAGCAACCTAAAGGGTTAGGATTACCTGTGCAGGAGTATTCTCCTTTTCCCTGCAGTGTCAGACTCAATTTTTAGCTGACTTTTAAAGTCTAAACTTTCCACATTGTTCACTGCCGCCACAGAGGAAGCTTTCACCACTTTGTCTGCATTAGGTTCACAAGGTTAAGACAAATGTCACTATTTCTACCTTTGTGAGAGAATAACTACTACTAGTGCAGTTCTGCAAGTTAATTTTTATTGAAAAGACAGAGTAATACTCAAAATAATACATTTTAAATATTTTTTTCCTCATGACTATATGAAATACATAATCAAATAAAACTAGGATTTTATCTTAAGATATTTTGATGAAATTCCAGGAATCTAAAGATCTGCTCCACCCAACAGTGGTCCTAGTATGCTGTGTAGAATTTAAGCCCCTGTTATGCACGTACATGTGTTGTTCAAAGTCTATATTAACTTAAAAAGCCAATTATCTTGATACAGCTCTTAACTGAGCCATGAGTTTGAAATTACACATTTTAAATGGCAATCATTCAACCTACTCATAGTAACCGTGGGTTTAAAACCATAGATCCAACAGGCGTGGAGCTACAAATTAACCGTCTCCCCCCCAAAATAGTAGATCATTGTGCGTTATATAAATGCTGTCACACTGGAGGTCATGGTAATGCAATTTTCCCCAGTAACAGAAATGGTTGCAGTGTACTCCTCCTCCTCCTCCTGTCCACCACCCCGCCCACTTCAAGAACCAAGCGCACCCCCACGCAGCCCCTCCTCATATAGCCGAGGATCTGGGTCTAGCATGGTATCACAGTAACCATGGAAGAAAAATACATCCATTTTAATCAGGCCAGCACTGATGCTGTTGCTCTCGCTGCCATCTAATTTGCGTGACGTCTTGTTCAAATAGGCTCATACAATCTCAATCTGTGTGTGTGTACATGTGCGTTTGGTTTGGAGCTGAGAATAAGAGCGAGGTGGTGGCAGTAGTGGGTGTATGCTATCGGGTGTGTGTGCACATTTCAAGCACTAGTTTTGATTCACCGTTTCCCCCAAAGGCCATTTTCCACGGTAGGTGGGAATTCAAGAGACTGAAATCAGTGCAAGACAAAACCAGCCAAGCACAGCTCTCTCTGCCTCTCTGAGCTGTTTTATAATTTAACCTCCCTGCAAACTACTGTTTAAATGATTAGTAACTGCATTACTAAAATTATGCCAAAGTTATGTACATATTTCATGTACCTGAGGCCAGAAAGAAACCTCCACAATGTCAGAAGCTAGTCCTGACCCAAAACTGTCATACTACGTATCACGGTCCTGCAAGACCTCCGACATTGCAGTCACTGAGCAGCTCATGAAATTAGTTATGGAAATAACAAACTCAATGCACTGTAACTCATCTTGCCATACAGGTTGCTAAAAAGATGAGTAACTATGTTAGTCAAGTAAAAAGACAATTTAACCTACCTTACCAAGAAAGGCATTTTCAATTTACAATCAATACAAACCATGTCTTTTTTGCTTAGTTCTAAATATGACAGTCCTGAATAAGGTCGAGTTGACAACATGAATGGCTGGTGTCTGATTGGCAATATAAGGTAAATACAATTTTGTATTTTGCAGTCTGTATAGTATTAAAAATTATAAACATATGAATTCATGCTGAAAAAATTAGTCCACAGCCAAAGTCCCAAACATTTACTGCTTCAAGTTTCTCCAATGGGAGGATATGCCATAGGCCTGCAACTACAATTAATCATTTAGTCCAGAGTGAGGGAAAAAAAGTGTGAAATAAACGGAAAAGCACCAAATCACCACATTTGAGAAGTTATATCTAGTATTTATTTAGTAAGATCAATCTTATCAAATTAGCACTAATCAGTTTTTACACTAATCATTTCAGCACATGTTTATTCCCTTCTCTGTTTTGTAACATTGTTAATTGGAAAAGTACCAGCATTTGGTGATAGTAACTTAACCTCGGCCACTCTGCTCATAATTAGGCCTTCATTGGGATCACCTGCGGTCGGTAATTGGCCGCGGTCACTCCTCTCAGTTCATGCCCTCAGCTGCTGCTACCCTCCAGAGACTGCGGTGCTGTTCACTATCCCTGTTGTCAATTTTACCGCTCCATATCAATCCACTGTAATCCCTTTTTTCTCCCTGCCATCTCTCTGTCGGCTTCCACTTCAGGAATAAATAAATAAATTACCAACCTCGCTGGGGGTGGTGATGGCAGAGGAGAATCCCACAGTGGAAGCGAATGGGAAATCAGGACACACATAGACGCCAACACAGTTCAAGAAGCAGGGGTTTATTCGTAAGAGCTGCGCGTTTTCAGGGTGAAATTAATTGACCGCAGGGCTAATTGGCCACGAATGAGCAGCGACAAGCACTTGCTGTACAGAAAGCAACACAAACCAAACGGGCCTCTCCATCCTCCCATTTTTTCCCTCTTCAATTCATTTCCAGAAACACAAATACTGAGCGAAAACACCAAGCTAAAGCAGCGCTTAATGTAAAAGAGAAAAACACTCCTTATGAATAAATTTAAAGCAAACACAAAAGCAGAAAATAACCCTTCTAACCCCGCAAAAGACGTTATTTCACGGTTTTCCTTGCGAGGAAGCAGCGCAAGGTTGACTAGCCCAAGGTGTAGCCAAGCACGGTCACTCCTTCAAGGATCAGCCAAGACAGGTGTACAGCTCGGTAATGTTAGCTAACGTCACTACACACAGTGCGCGTTTCCCACAGCCGAAATCCTCAACACACTCAAAAGCACATAAGCGAACAAACACAGAGAGAGAGAGGGAGAGAGAGAGAGAGAGAGAGAGGACTACAGACTTACCGTGGACATTAATGCAGTGCTGGAGACATATTAGCATCGGCAGCAGAAGGATCCCAGGGGTGGACGTGACCATCTCTCGCAGTGTAACGTACGGTTGCTAGCTGAGCGCTCGCGGGTTTGCCTCTCTCTGCCCTGCCTGTCTTTCTTGCTGGCTCGCGCTGGCCTGCCTGGTCTCTGATGCTGCCGGTTCACGCGCAAACCACACATACATACATACATACACACACGCGCGCACACACACACACGGACAAACAGTCACAGAAGACGGGGAACGGCCGCTCCTGCCGACGCCAGCGCTTCAGAGGACTGTGTCCAGAGAGCAGCAGTGAGAATAAAACGTAGGCGGCCGCCGCACAGACCACGCTCCTTTTGATCTCGCTCTATAACCACGCGCCGTGCGGGCCGTCCGGGCTCCCGTTCCCTCCTCTTGAGCTGAAATCCATTTCCTAAAAATTGAAGGTAACGAGCGGCTCCAGTGACCGGTTTGTCAGTTCTACTTACACAGAGCCCGTCACAGCTGAGGGGAATTTTTTTTTCCTCCTTCAGTCTGTCTTTGGCATGTTGTTAACCCTTCACTATCCGCATGAAATAAAAATTCGATTTTATTTAAACATACTTACAGGAAAAATTACAAAGACATTACAATAATTATGACTAATGACACTGTCAAGCAATTCTATCTATATATCCTGGTTAAATATCAGTCAATAGATCGATTAAAAAAAATCAATTATGCAGGGAACAGATTGAAATAAAGTGTTTTTTGTTGGGTATAAAATAGATGGATAGATCTGTTAATTTATCAGTTACTCAAGATCAGTTGCAGTGTTCACCACAAACAGGCATTGCTAAATAAAAAAAACCCGTGAACTTTAACCAAACATCTGTAATAAACCGTACTAATATTAAACTCCATCAGCTGATAGACTAAGCTTTCTATCACAATCATCATCGCATCTCTTCACATCTGTTCTTTAATGCCTTGAGTTTATTTCTAAATTGAATTATCCACATTTAACTTGAGCTGATCAGCGGCCACTGTGGCCACATGTGGTAATTACAGGATAATGGCTCATTTAATTTCTGTACATTTCCAAGGAGTGCCTGACTGTATGACTGACAGCAAGTTAAACAGGACATATGAGCACAGCCTCGATTGTTTTCAAACGGCACACCAGTTTTTACCTAAGCAACAATATGTTTAGATTTATTATGCATTGCGTCTAAATAAGAAAAGCCACAGTTACCTGAAGCTCATCATTCATTGTAATAGAAAATTAAATGTGTTATAATTTTGGCAACTAAAGACTTAAAGTACCTTCACTTCACTTCAGACGCAACATATGTTTAGTTTTGGTTTTACTGCTGATCATTTTGTAAGAGCAGATGTCTCATTTTTCAAAGAGTGAATACCAAATCTTGGAGCCAACCTCAACTCCAACATTTTCTTCGCTCTGTCTGTCTGATGCTATTTCTCCCCATTTTGATCACCAGGCCTTTGGATTTTCCAGAGGGCTGCGTGCTGCCAGGTTTCACAAGCTCCCAGAGTTCTTATCAGAGGATTGAACCTCATCTTCAGTGATGGCTGATGGCTGCTGATACACCCCAAGGCCCATTCTGTCCCAGATTTTTACATGCCATGATAAAAACATACACACAAACCACTGTACAATTCTGTATGGGGAAGTCTGTCTGTCTCTCTCTGACTGTCAGTATCACTTTCTTGCCGTCACACACTAACACACACATACTGATTGGAGATTTAAAGGCTGGAAATCCAGTCTCTTATGAAATACAACTGTGGAAAATCATTATTTGCAGGCTCACCAGAAGGATCCTCAATAGCAAAGATGACTCCGAAAAACCTAAAAACTAAATCCATCAGCTCTTCTTATTTCACTTTACAACCATCTCTATAATTGGTGGAAAAAATTATAGCTTTGAAAGAACGATAAGCAGAGTGTTTT
Source organism: Seriola lalandi dorsalis (assembly GCF_002814215.2). Taxonomy (NCBI): domain Eukaryota; kingdom Metazoa; phylum Chordata; class Actinopteri; order Carangiformes; family Carangidae; genus Seriola; species Seriola lalandi. Next base: position 195,708 of record NW_019525344.1, read on the forward strand.
CTTTTTCCATGGCAGAGAATGGTCAGAATATATTTGCAGTTTTCCATGCGGTTGTTGATCAGTCCCACACAGTAAAATATTATACCAGGATATAATGAAACTAACTAATCTTTTATCATCAGTTGAGTGTTCAGAACAAAGACAGCACTCCGCTGGTCTGGATACGTTGCTAAGGGTAACCGTGAGATAATGAAATCCAGTCCATTCAGTCCAGTTTGAGTAACAGATCCAGGAGTTTGAAGGCTCATCAGACACCAAAGCACCACACAGGATTTTACAACTCTGGTCAGTTCATTCAACCATTTACTCTCCACTGTGATGATCAACGGGTTAACAGTGAAATAACCTGTTCCTATCACAAAGTAACAGGCGTTTCTTTTCCATATCTTTTAGGCTGATTCCTCTATTTCTATTATTTTTATACAATTTTAAAATTGACGATAAGACCAACCAGCAGCGATCCTCCACTCACCAGTAATGCCAGTTCCTCATCACCCAGATACTGAAGGTAAAGTTAAACGGGAGTAATACAAGTTTGGTATATCCTTAATGATGTTGTCTTGGTCATGTGTTCTACAGGCTCTCGGATATGATGCATGGAAGAGTCAGACTCATATCCATCTCTCAGTACTGTCTGACTTCTCTACCTTGTTTGCGACATCCAGCCCCAAACCCACTGGTTTCTACTGAAGACATGAATCTTAAAAAAAAACAACAAAAAAAACAGCTTACAAATATATAGTTTTATTTTAAGAAAAGCTCAGTATTGTTTTTTTAAATGGCTGTACCACCATAGTTATTTCACAAATGTTACTCAAACAAGAGGAAAAGTGTGCACCGAATTGGGACCAAGCTGCTGGTTAATCCACTTTTGGCGCTTTAGTGAGTATTAATGGCAGCAGGATGGTGTATGTTTAAGAGTGTAAAAATAAACAGCAGTGTGCATGTTCATGGTAAACAACTTGTTAAACAATGGAGCTCTTTGCTACGGAGGAATGATATCAGGCTGCACAGGTTCAGGTGGCTCTGCGTATGAAAACAATGTCTATCATATGCTGTGGCCTTTGCAGTCAGCAGATCTCAACCCAAATGAGCACCTATGGGAAAGTCTGGACCGACATGTTAGACGGCGCTCTCCATCATCATCATTAAAACACCACATGAGGGAATATCTTTTGGATCAATAGTGTTCATCCCTCCTGTAGCTGTTCTGGTGGCACGTGGTGGAACAACACCTGACTAAGACACTACATGTTGTTTTTTTCTTTCATTCGTCATTCGTCTGTATAAGGCCTTTTGCAAATGAAGAACTGACCCTTGAGAGGAAGGTGATGGAAAACAAATCTCACAGTCACAGTGTGACTAAGCAGCTGTTGATTGAAATATGCTGAACTTTTTTTTCTCAGATTCAGTGCACTCAGTGAGTTTCACATTTTAACTCCTCGTAAGCACTTTGAAAAAATTAAGTTTTGCTCAGTTAAACATATTTGTGGCAGTGAGTAGTTTCTTTCAAGATGAACTTGCTTACAGAGTTTTACAGTGCAATGTTTACAGGTGCTGAGAGTCGAGCTTTCAAACCCACCAGCTCCCATATAAGTAAGATTTGAAGGGACACCTCTGTTACACACAGATTTAGGTTTTTACACCAAATACCAACAACGGAGTGGCTTAAGGGCGCTTGGTCTGTGACTTTAGGTCAAAAACGGACGATGGAGGTGTCCTGTTGGAGATATCCAGCTTAAGAAATGCTTTCAAGTAGAAACCTGCTAAACGCCACTGTCACTCTGTGACTCACCAGTGTGTGTTGACGGGAAGCTTAATGGTTGCTGTCAAAAATCACTAATCAGAGATGGCAGATAGATGTCGCTGTGCAGTGTCAACCTGCACTAAACCCAAGATGAACAATTACAGGAGCATCTGGCTCCAGTTATGACACTTTCCCTGACATGCATGGTAACCTGTAAATGTCAGTGTCATTTGGGAACAGAAGAAAAGCTACATGTAAGAGAGTTTGACATGTTAGATTTCCAGAAACTACAGAAAAGAACTACAGCAGTGATATTCCCAGGAATAAAATACAAAAGCTATTACTTATACAGTATGTCTATGTTGTGTAGCTACCGAGATGATTCTGTCTTTGGAAACACAGTAGTGTCATGCAACGGACCAGCTAAACAATTTGCAAAGTTTTAAGGATCTGCACATAATTTCTTGAACACATTTGATTTTGTAAAGCTTGTCCCTGCAGAGCGGCTCACAGCACGACAGCAGAGGAAAACATCCAGCAGTGCAATGAAACGGCAGCTTTACAGTTGCTTATATAGAAGCAGAAAAACAACTGAACGAATGAGATTCATCTTGAACAAAAGGGTAAAAAATGAAGTAGCACAGGGAGAGATGCTGTATAAAAACAGACCCCGGTAGGGCTTTATTTTTTCATTTTCCTCTCCTCATAGAAAAATATGACTCTGTATGTTAGAATTCAGCAGAGAAGTGACATTTATCAGGCAGAGGATTGCACACAGCCTACAGATATCAACACTTCCTGACACCAAACAGCTTTATCCTCGTCCCAACACGGAGCTGTGGGGACTCACCGCTGGCTGAAAGCAGATATGTAATCATGCCGCAATCTGGGCCAGGTTTCTGAAGATGCTAGTAGCCAAAGAGGGGGGGGGGGCTTCTTTATCTGACTGTGAAGGAGAGCTGGTAGTCCACTCTCTTTCGGATTTTAATTCTCTCAACTTAGCCCTTAGAGATAGCGGAGGCGGTTCTGCTGTGATTTAATATCACACCAGACTTCTTCATCTTGCCCAAAATGAGCTATAACCTGCTTGCGATGGTTAGAAACACAACACTGAAACATACAGTAGGAATTACAACACATTTCACTGAGAAAATAAAGAAAGCAACTGCAAACTTGCCTTCCCTCAATGCACCCTCCTCCCGTGCTGACTAAAACCAAGAACTGAAATCTATCTAAATGTCAGGGGAAAGAAAACAAAGCATGGACGAGCACATCACAGTTTGATTTTATTATTCTGTTCAGTGATCGGTTGGGAAATGTGCTGTGACCTGTCTGTGCTCTAACGGGACCTGAAGCGCTGCTCAGCTCCACAGAGAGAGGCACTCAAAGCTTGTCACACTCATCTGGAAATATCAGCCTCTACACATACCCACAGTCCACAACGCACAGCATCTATTTTTGATGGATTATTTCTACCAGGACGTTCCTACTTCTTTAAGTATAAATCTTCCTTGAACTGTGAGAAAAGCTTTTGAAGAACCGAAACTGTGTGTTGATCAGTCTAATGAGCAGTTAAACCATGTGACATCACCATCAGCCTAATTAAAGCCATTGAGTAATCAGATGGAACACTCAGCGTTTATTGGCTGCTGTTTCCTGACACCTCTCTCTGCTCCCACCGTAGCGAAGCGCCTTTATCTCAGCCAGTTCCAATACCTCGACTCTGTATCTGCTGATACTGTGAATGCTACTTTTGATATGTGATTCCAAATTAAATAAAATTCAATCATTCATTCATTAGCCATTCCACTTATCCTTTTAGGGTCACGAGGGGTTTGGAGCCAATCCCAGCTGACATCGGGCGAGGGCGGGGTACGCTCTGGTCAGGTCGCCAGTCTATCACAAGGCTCATATATAAAGACAAACAAGACTTCAAGCTAACATTCACTCCTACGGACAATTTAGAGTCACCAATTAACCTGAACCTGCATGTCTTTGGATTGTGGGAGGAAGCTCGAGTACCAAGAAGAAACCCATGCATACAGGGAGAACATGCAAACTCCACACAGAAAGACCCAATTCAAATCAATTTAATTCAATTCAATTTTATTTGTATACCAACATTATCTCAAGGCACTTTACAGGGTAAAGGTCATAAGATCAAGGTCATGTGCCGTGCAAATATCTGGGATGTTTTTACATCTCTTGGTGCAAAGAGTGTTCACCTCTTCCTTTTGTCTCTTTGGTCTGTGAGTTTAGTCCAGGCACTTGTGTCTTGTCAATCCGCCAAACGCTGGTGTTCGAGGTAAATGTAGGCGCCTTTCAATTAGAGGCATCACTGTGGCTTTTCCCCAGCTCCTCCAGGAAATGCTTCTTGGTGAGTGTCTTTTTCAGATTCCAGCTTAGATTCACCTCAATCCACACTATAAAAGCTCTGCAGACTCACACACCTAGGATGTCGCAAAAAAACCCACCACCACCAGAAGTGCAGTCATTCTTTTCCAGGATTATGCGCCAATAACATGTGTTGATGACAGCCAAGTCAGGTTGGACGCCTGATCAGGCTCTGTGTGTCATAAACAAGTGGTGGATTTATTTCTGGATCTGTGTACATGGGTTTACTTGGATATCTGTCTGGTCTTCTCTTTGAGAACCTGCGTCCCCCCATATTGTTTTGATTGGCTCTGTCAGGAACAGTTCAATCAGGATTTGATGTGATCATTGTTGGATATGGTGTATCTCGTTGGTCCTGGGGTCATCCTGATAACATTCTTCTCCTCTCAGATGGGGATGAAGACCAGGACAAAGTCCCATACTTTGACTGAAGGTTACAGGCTCAGCAGGACCCTCCTCCCCATCACTTGCTTGTTCCTCTTCAGTTGTCTCACGGTCTGGATCATATCCTGCGCTGTCTTCCTCCCTGAGATTTGACAACCAGTCACAGTGGTTGCTTTCTGGTGTCTGGCCACAGGGGGCAGTAATGAACTCATTATGTCTAGATAAATCGAAGAAGATGACAAACTTAGTTGGACTACTACATGAAGCTATATAAAGATGAGATTTATGCTTTATTGTCAGTGCTTTCTAACATCACGTTTGGTGTAAGAGCTAGTTAGTTAGAGTGTTAGAGGTGTTAGCGGAGGAGATGCTCTCTGAAGAGATGAGGCCTCAGGAGATTCTGGAAGAGGGGCGCTCCTGTTCTGATAGCAGTTTTGTAGCTTGTTCCACCACTAAGGAACCACAGATGAGAACAGTCTGGACTGAGACCGTGCTGCGTGCAGGGATGGAAATACTAGACGATATTCCCTGGAGGAAAGCAGTGGCCGAGAAAGAGCATATGGTTGAATGACTGAGTTCGAGTAGATGGTGCAGACCCAGAAGTCACTCTGAAGGCAGCATTAGTGATTTGAATTAGATTTGCACCATGGCCATGGGTAGCCAGTGTAGTTTGAGTTTCTAATAATCACTGCTGTTTTAGTTTGTGTCCCATTTCCATACTACAGTACATATTAATTGTGTTAAATAGTACTATATGCTATTCATTATGGTATGCTGTTGAAATGAATGCAGTGTGCACATCTAACACTCAGTGGTTTGAGTTCTCTGACAGAGGCAGCAAATAAAAGTCAGAATCACAAATCAATTCAGTGCTGAAACAATTTGCCTAGTGATTGATTAGTTGATCGACACCAAAGTAATTGCCTATTATTTGACAAACAGTAGGTTGTTTAAGTCACATATTAAACTAAGATTCTCTGGTTCCATTGTAAATGTGAGGAGGGAAAATGTGTAAAGCAAATATCTTTGGGCTTCGATCTGTTTATGAACTTGTCACGTTGGGCTCTGGGATCTTCTCAGTCTCTTTTTGTCTATAGAGCCCAGGTGAATGGCATCAGCTGATCACCCTCCCATGTCAACCAGTTGCCTGCTGAGGGATCATTAATCAAAAATAATCTAAATCATCTATCTATTATATCTATCTGGGTTACTAGTGTAGTCTTACTCAAGTCTTACAGCTGTTGTGTTTGTTTGCTGCTGAAACCTGTGACCTCTTTTTACACCTTGAAGTTCAGACATGGAAATTTAAAAAAAGAAGACAAAACACCCAGAGGCTCTAAGTAATCCTTTATACATTCTCAACTTATATTTCAGTAGAAAACAATATATTTACATTTTTACAGACATTTTTTTTTTTTACAGTACATACAGCATTTACATATAAATATAGAGAGATTTACAGCATTAAAGTCAGTGCTGTATAAACTGTATTTGCAGAATGTCAACAAAGAATAAATCATTTCGCTAACACACTGCACCAGTAATGGTCTGATTTTATTTCATGTTTATAAGTAGATGCTGTCCACCTTTTCAAGGACATGCAAAAACTGCAGAATGATACTTTTAAAATTTCTATTTTACAGTAGGAAAAGTACAACGTTATCAAAAAGCCCGAATGTTGTACTGCTTCTATAAAATGGACATTTTTCAATAAGCATTCTGCAATGATTCAACTTACACACAGTTACAGTTTTTTGGACACTGCACCTGGACAGGAAAGATGTGTGTGTATTTTGCACATTAATAATGAGATGCTGCCTGTTAATTACACAGATAACAGAGGTACAACGTCTATCTGCGAAGTCTCTGTGTCATTCGGTCCTGAAAATGGGCAGATTTGATTCGTCTTGGGGCCCAAGATGAGAAGATGAGAGGCCGCGGGTCTGTCCCAGGGCTCACACTTGCAGTCTTGAACATTTAAGCGGATGTCATGTGCCACCAGGTGGTAGACAGGTGTGTCCCAATGTCAACGTGGAGTTCACTTGATGCACTTCCTTGCCCAGTTATTGGCAGTGATGCAAAGCCTGTTAGTTTGACGACTGATGATTTTAAGACATGTTGGATTCAGCTTGAAAATAATTAATGTCCAAATAAATAAGCACCGACGCTCCACAGAGAGTTATCACTTAATGTCAAAAGAATATTCATCTTTAAGAATATGGCAGAATAATGGATGTCTGACATTGTAAAAAGGAACATTAGTATCCTCTATCAGACATAAACCATTCAACATAATAGCATATGTGTGCTATATATGTGTTTTATATACAGTAGGCTGAATGCTTTGGTTGATCCTGATTAAATGTTCCACATCTTCCGAGTAGGGACTTGACCTGCAAGTGTGAGATTTGGGAATCACAGGTAAACACTTGATCATGCCCAGAATCCTCTGTGGTATTTTGTGTCACAGCGCCCCTCTGTGGACAAAATACATCACACCCATCTGACTGGCTCTTGGATCGTGCTTCATCATTCTATCACCATCTTCCCACTGACTCTTCACACTTCGTATAAAGCAGCAGGAATGTTTCAAAAACAGAGCAGATGTCTGATTAATCAATGTCTATTGGTCCATTACCACATATTCTATTAAATCCATATAAATCTATTTTTTCTTAAAGTATGTTAAATAAATGTTTCATAAGCAAACAAAATACCTGGTGTCAGAATTTTAGAAAAGTTACTGTCCTTGCTGTTTCACATGAAGCTTTGTGGTGCATTCAGGTGCAGCAACAGGTGAAAAAATTATCTGTTGTTTTATCCACTGAATAGTCAGAGGTATGATCAGTTTTAATATACTGTGACAGTTATTTCATCTGTGGGAGTTTATCTCCACGTGCTGTTGACAAGGATGGATTTCAGTCGCAAAGACGCCCTGTCTCCTTGTTCTTCTTCTTCTGGTTTCAGTTGTATTTCTTTGACTGTTGCTCAGTTGCCTTAGCTGTTTGTGAAGGGCTTCTGCAGGCAGAGCGAGCCATGGTGAGGAAGAGGATGGCTGTGGTAGTGTTCAATCAGAGCTGACAGAGTTGGGAAGTTCACGTCGTTTTCCAGAAAGATGGAGGCCTCCTGTTAACAAAGCAACAGTGAACAGGAGACTTCACTACTGCCACACTGTCATTATGCCTCATCTTTATGCATACTGTAGATAATTATATGTTTTTTACATATAAAGTCAAAATATGATGGAGATCAGCAAGTTTCTCACCTCTTCAAACAGTCGGTAGTTTCTGGCTTTGCCTATACTGACATCCCACACCACAAGCACCTGGATAACACACGTTATTTAGTTTGTCTTAGTTATTAGAAATCAGAACAAAATATCAGCAATATGACTTCAGTATGAAAAATAATGGCCATTTTTCAGAAAATAAACATTATTTAGACCCTGACGTGAACATAAATAAAGAGCAGGCAGTCACAGCTCTGACACAGCACAGATTAAAACGTGAGACGAGATACTGTATAGCATGTTAGTATTGACATAACTTGTATCTTGTCTTTCCACACAAAACTATTCCATCATAGTTAAGTGAATGTCTTCTTATGTTTTACCTTGGAGGTTTTGGTTCCAGAGTTTCTGATGCCGTACAGTCCGTCCTCTGGGGGGACGAGGCTTTCTCTGAATAACCTGCAGGTACAAACATCATCACAGGTTAAATATTGTGTCAAATGCATTTGATAAAATTTTATTATATTTTTCATTTTTATTCACAGTTACTTTGAATACATTATCGGTTTGAATTGTAATGAACTGCAGCTGCAAACACAGGAAATATGAACAACTCATAATACAAATGCAAATCAGATGTTAGTAAAACATAAACTGCTTCATAAACAAGGGGAGATGCTGTCAATAAAATAATTGCATGACATGAAACCCAAAGAGAAAGCTGTTATGTCTTTTGCCACTAGAGGGCAGAAACAAACAGAAAGTGTAGGTGTCATACTTCTCTACAAAGCTGGTTTCAGTCGTGTCGATGAAAACCGAGTCTGGCAGCTGCACCTGAGGACAGAAACAACACGTTTATTGGAGCATTGATATCAGCTCAAATAATGATAATTATACAGTAAAAATCTGAATGAGAAGTTTGTCAGTGTGTAGAAAAGATTAATAGCTGTAGAAAAAGATGACAACGTCTGAATAAAATAAATCTATATAAAATAATATCAATGTTCTGCTTTCATGAACATGTGACTACAGTTTCAAAGCAAAGAATTGTGTGGGACTCAAAGTTCCCACAGTGAGTGTGACGCTGAACTGACACTGAACACATGAACACACATTTTTAAGTTACAGGTGTAATCTAACCCTGAAGTGTCTGTTAGTTTTTCCTCTGGTTTACAAAGTGCAACAAGCTGATTTCACAAATATAAAATCTCATTGATTCTTATTTGAGCCAACACATTTTTTAAAAACTGTTAAAACTGTTTCCCAAACATCATGATTTACAATCTGAATAAATAAAATAGTTCAATCGTCTGAACAATGTGTTTTAGGAAAGGTTTTCTGTTAAATATATAAATATTTCAGTATTATTTCATCTTATTTTGAAATGAAACGCCCATTGTATTTCTACAGTTGAGGAAAATTGAAAAGGGGTTTATAAAGCCTGATATGCAATGTATATAAGCATGTAGGAGTGACTTGTTTCAGGTGTCAGTGGTTAGAGTAGACTGCAGTATGGTGAAAGTAGATTTTAACTGAGCAAAGCTGGTCTGTGTTATCACATGTGTTAAAGCATCTTCATTTCAGTCTCTCTTACATTCTCGTAGTCTTCATCGGAATCGTCTCCTCCGCCACGTTTGTCTCGTCTCCCCCTGAACTCCGAGGGCGTCTCGTCTCCTAATGAGCGGAAGCTTTGGCCTTCTGGAGATGCTCTTCTGGTGGGAAAACGTCTCAGTGAGGCAGCTTCAACTACTCGATTCACACTTTTTTACAGACAACATTGTTTCTGCCTCTTGAAATGAATTTCACTCCAAAAGTTCTAACTTTTGTTGTGTTGATGCTGTGGTATGTAATGAATGAGATTTTTTCCTACTGCTTTTCTACCTTTCTATTTCTAGGCTTTTTAATAAATAACACACACCTTGTAGATCAGGCAGTTGTGAAGTTGTTGAATATTTTTTCAGTTTTGAGGGAGCTATGCTAGTCTTTGTGCTAAGCTAGGCTAAACACTTGTCTCTGTATTGCACTACAAACAATAGGATTTCCTAAATGTTGAATTGTTTATAGAAGTATAGATATAGATTTTTTTTGAGTGTTTGAGTCCAGCTTACTGAAGTTGGGTTCCTGGCTGCTTGGACTTGATTGCAGGCAGCAGGGGTTTGACAGTTGGCGGTGGAGGTCTGGGGACTCCTGACTTATGTCCCGTTTTGAGTATAGGAGAGAGTGGAGGGTGGATGGTGGACCCTCCAACATTTGCAGAATGAGGAATCGGCAGCTTGCTGCGGAGGTTGCTCACAATCCCGTGGTGGTTGTTGCCCAGTGACTGGCTCCCTCCAGAATTAAGTGAGCTGTGGGCGGGACCATTTAGGACCATCTCTAATTTGTCACAGATGGGCAGAGTGGCAGGGGATTGGACTGAACTGGCCAGCAGAGGCCTCCAGTCTCTCTTGTCGTTCCCGAACTCCCCAATGAATGCTGTCCTGTTTGGAGGATTTCTCTTTATGTTGGGCGGAGGAGGTGGAGGGGCGGGATACGAGGGCTTTTGCAGGTGGGGAGCGAAGGGGAGAGGAGGAGGTGGGCCTTTGTTGGGGTCCTTTAGTATGGAGGGAGGGGGGGCAGAGGGAAGGGGTTTTTTGGGGAGCGGGGAAGTGGGGATTCTGAGTTGCAATGGGATGGGAGGAGGCGGGCCTTTGTGGAAACCTGCACTAGAGTCTTGACGGAGCTGGAACGCTGCCGGCACTGGGGGAGGAGGGTAGGAGGGGGGTGGTCCTGTGGGTCGACCTGAAGAGGCAAGACAAAGAGAAATCAGAGGGATGTCTTGTTTTAAGTAAAGTTTATGTTGTGTTTTGTTAATGTTTGTTTCCATACCACTTTCCCTCAAATATAACTACATATGAATGATTTTACTATAAACTATATAAATAGTACAAAGAAGGCTCCAAAAGGTTTACATTTGTTTTCCAATATTCACTGAAAAATCTTCCAACTGTTTAAATGGGGATCAGTTTCAACTGATTGTCATTTGGATTTTATGTGTACAGTTTCGACAGTTTTGCAGTGAACAAGGCCCTCTGGTGGTGGGGATCGCTTATGTGCCAGAGTCACTCAAAATAAAATAAAGTTAAATTAAATTAAATTAAATTAAATCACAAAAAAAAAACAATTTTTGTGTTGCAAATTTGATTCTTATTCAGAATTTGATTTTCTTTTATATCGTTTTTTCACCCTTTTTTGAAAAAACATACTTTGATAAACCATAATAAATTACAAGATTATTTCTTTTTAAATTAGAAAACAAAAAAGAACCATTAAGATATCAAGAAGAATCTAGTGTCTTTATGTGTGCACTTCCAGTTGCCAGACTTATCCTTGAACTTCCCTTTATCCTCTATTATCTGCTGCTTCCTTCAGCTTCATCATTTCCCCCTCTTCAACACTTTCTCCTCAGCTGTATTTCATTTCCCAGCACTTCTCGCTTGTATGATTAATAATCAGGGACAATGACACTCTGGCGTCTGGATCTCTGCATGTGACCATATACACAGGTCAGCTAAAATGGAGCATGTGGTGGGTGGTGTTACCTGTAGACGTCTGCGAACAGTCATTGTCTGGCTTCAGATAGTCTTCCTCATCGTCATCATCATCCTCCTCAACATAATCTACACACAGAAGGAAGAGTTACAACAGTTTAAAAACACATAGCTATATCATGTGTGTTTGGTATATTCATTTATCAAGGTGGCCTTACCGTCCTCTGCGTTACTTTCAGTGTGTTTAATATCCATGGGCTTCTCAATTGTGCCATAGAAACTGTCGGCATCTGAATCCGAGTCACTATGGCATCAAAGAAAAAGTTTTTGTGAATGAACAACATGTAGAGATGTAGAACATGCTCTAAATTTTAGCCTATATAAGCTAGTTTTTAACTTATCTAGTTAGCTGAACTTTCAATATTATGAATACTGCCATCATTTACATTCATTTAAAGACGATTTGATTTTTATTCTTACAATTCTTAAGCTATTTTTTATATCCTAACTTATTTACTGTCCCTGTTTCCCAGCTAACATTAGCCAAAAGCTAACATGCCCTTTAGTGTTGACATGTTTAACACTATTTCTGCCAATAGAAATCTCACAGCCATGAATTTGTAATATTTTGGCTACTACAAAATGGAAAAAACGATGGTATCATACCCTGCTTCATGTTATATTAGTATAACCAAATTGTATTTTTGTCAAATTACTTCAAATAAAATGATTTTCTCTAAAGTTAGAGAAAGAAACCAGACTTTGTTTTCATTAAAGTAAGTACAAATTTCCTGTGAAACCAACACTGACACTCACATAATGAAAAGCTGTTAAATCAGCTTTTCATGTCCCCAGTCCCAATAAGAGAATGTGGTCTGAATAAAAGACAATTACAGGCTGGTAACTCACTAATCAAGACCAACAGGCCGTTTTAATTACCTATATAAATTATAAATGAACCTGCAGAATTAACTTCAAACTTTATGTTCCATTAGCCTGCTGGGAGTTGCACTGGCTGTCGTAACCTACACTGATTGGTTCACACTCTAACATTAAAGATGACTAAAGGTCACATTGGTACAGGCTGTGAGAAAGCAGAAGTGTGAGTAGGGAAATAATAAAGAATGACGTGAGCTTCTGGACTTACTTAAATAGACTTCTTCCATTGCATTGTTTCAGATAAATCGTGCTTTGGGTTTTGTAATTTTTATTTAAAAAAATAATTTTTTTAATGCAACTACAGTGTGTGTATTAAAGATATTCTGTATTCAGTAGAGATTATTATGTTTATGTTGTGATCTGTGATGTGAAGTTACCTGGGAATGTGGGACTCATTCCGGTCGTTATAGTGGTCTATCTCCCTCCGCAGGTATCGCATCCATTTCTGTAAGACAGCAAAAACAATATGCAGCAGGTGTCTGAGTGCATGTGAATCGTGTTGTTTTGTTCCCTACTGTGAACAGCTGTTTAATCTAAGAACAATACGCTGACAGTTGTACAAACCAAACAACAGCTGGGCTACTGGGTTTCAAACGCAGTTTCAGTATTACAATTACAAACTTAAATTCATTGTATAAAATGAACACATTCTAAAAACATACATATTCGACATCAATATCAAAATGTATTTTGGTTATTAAAACAGTGTGGTTGTTCTCACCCTCCTCTCGTCCTCACTGGCTGCAGAGAAAAACCACGTCCTGTGTTTCTTGCTGAAGTGGACAATCTTGAAAGGAAAAACATTACTAGACGTCGTCTCCTCCGCTGCCCTCATCACTCTGTGGAAGCGGAGAAATGTAAAAGTGAGTCATGCTGCAAGAAAACTACGCTCATGAACATCGAGTGTTGCCTGTAATAGAATAAGGAGGTATTTGCTGTTTGTTTTGAGTCATGTCATTTTTCAGTCATTGGTATTGTTACATCTGTGGTATCAACTGGTGCTTTTGTCTCTCTTTAAAGCCCCATTCACACATATGGACTTAACACTGGGGTTGCAAACATTAATTGTGAATTGAACCTTGAAAAACATTTTTGCTTTGCCCACCACTACTTGAGGACTCAAAAGCCACCCAGCAGTGTGACATGGTGAACTTTGAGACGGGTTCAACTTTATGCAAATGTCCTCTGATGCACAGGAGCAACAACCTGGTAACAGCCAATTGCATTCATTTAAATGTAAAAGAACTTTAAAAAATCTAATGGGGGAAAAGCTTATTGTCATGGTCGTCCTTTCCCAGTTGCTGCTACTGCAACTGCTGCTACTTGAATAAATAAAATGTTGGATGGAAACACATCACTCTGGAAATGAACTACTTCATCGTGTTCCAGTCTTGGCAGCGTGAGGAAATAACTACCAATTTGGAGCTGGGTATGTAAATTAGGAGCTGGATCAGGAGGTAGAGTAATCATCCACTAATCGCCAGTTCCAGCTGTCCACATGTCAAAGTGTAATTTGCGGTTGCCTGTGATGTTGAGTATGTGAGTGAATGAGAGGAAAAACATATATCTGGATAAAAGTAAGGAAGCGGTGGCGATCCTAGACACTGGGGGAACAAGTCCAACGAAGCCCATCGACCCATCTATGCTACAATTTACAGATGTTCCCTGAATGCCTCACATGCAGGCAATGGTTGGACTAGCTGCAGCACACATCATTAGGACCCCACTTGAGGGGGCAACAGCAGTGCACTGCACGGTGTCATTACGGGATGTTCAAGGGGGTTTATATTTGTCATCCCAAAAAAATGTGCCAATGTAAGGGGCCATCAGGGGCCATTTTTCCCATTTTGGGGCCCCAAGCGTTTGCCTGTTTTGCCTCTCTTGACAGTGCACTTCTGTAAGTAAGTATGTGCTGTATATGCAGTCCATCCAGTCCATTTAAAGCAAACACACCCTCAAGGTTCAGGCTTGTGAGACCAGTTCTTGAGACTCTTGTGCATGAAGATTATGTCAAGTCAAGTCAATACAATACAAATACGAAGAAGAGTGTGTATTTTTTAACATATATATACAGTGGACATTCTCACACAGTTTTTCAGTAATAACTGCTCAGGTCGTTAGTAAACTGTGACTCTGGAGAACGTGCTAAAAAACATCAGAACTGACTGAGGAGTCCCAGCAGGTGAAGACTTTCCACTGACCTGTTGTAGCCATTGAGAGAGAACGCCCCCTGTGGTGCCGGAGAGGTACTGCTCTTGAAGTAGTACACACAGCCCTTATGGATGATGATGTACCTCAGTGGCCCTGCGAGACAGGTAACACATAACAAAAATGTTTCTATCCATCAAGCCTTCCTCTTATCCTGTTCACCCACACGTGAATCTTTTTATCAACTCACATTTCATGAGGCTGAACTGACTGCCTCCCTTCTTGTGGAGGTATCCCGAGGTGGAAACTCCTCCCGGCATGGTGAGGAGGTTCTGAGCCCCGATGGCTCGCATCGGCACTGGCCAGCACACCTCTGGAGACGACATGGTTCTACAGTGGAGGAGAGGAGGAGGAGGAGGAGGAGGAGGAGGAGGATGAGGGGAGATAAGAGTGAGAAAAGAGTGTTATTATTGCGCCATCATGTTACAGATAACCTGACAGTTAAGATTCATCACAGGAGTTGGGCAAGATCATGGGAATGTGGGCTTGGATCCCAGCAGAAACAAATAACCAATGTTCATGTTCAGACTCATGTGGAAAGATATTTTATAGTATTTTGAAAGGAGAAGAAGACTGATGTGATATTTAAGGATTCAGAAAGGATTTAAAGCGACAACCTCCCAGTTACCAAACCTGCTTCCTAACCAGCTAAGCTTTCAGGACTTTTTAAGCTACACCAGCGCTCACACCAGGAGCAAGGAAGCACCCAGAGATCCTGATAGCTCCATAAAGGCTGCCAAGCTCTCTAAATCAAAGCATACACAATGATCAACAATTGGGGGATACTTTTTCATTTAAACGTTTGCACATGTTCAGGAGAAAGTAGTAAAAATCTTTTTAAAAACACCCATCTTACAGTGCTTTTTTAAAAATGGTCTGCACCTGGATCTACGTCAGCAGTAAAAATCACCTTGTTGCTTGTTCAGCATTAACCATTAAATATAAATAACAAGAAAGACGATTTTTTTCAACCAAAGCACAAAGACACTCTCTTCACTATAAAAAGACACTCCTGTAGACAGGCCTGTAGTTGCCAGAATTGGATGTTTCATCAGACTAGTGAAACAAATAGTGTAGAGATCATCTATCACCATGAAAAATAAAGACTGTATGAGTTGCGAATTCTATTCTCACTGAAGCAAAGAGCAGATACTCAACAATGTGATTCAGACTTTATCTGCGTTGTAGCTTCTTAGGCTAATCTACATTTGCTGGCCTCACTGGATTAATTAGGCCGTTTCATCTGAATCCAAACACCATCAATGTATAACTCGGTCAACTAGTTAGCAATCCCTGCAGTATGAGAAGCTCTTCATGTATTATGGGCTAAGGAAAATGACATATTTTTAATTAAGAACTTCTGTATGAGTAAGCATGCAACGCCCCTTTAAAGCCTCTTGTACACTGGGCCATGTTGGGCTGTCCCACATGGAAGTTAAGGGGCTATTTGTAAATTTTCTCTGCCGCCAAAAGTGGTCTCTGGAGTGGTGGTGGTGATTGTCGCTTTACAAGACCTCTGGCTATTGTTGTGTTTACGAGACAAGAGGTGCTACGCCTTCAGGGCAGATTGGAGATTACAGTGAGTCGCTATCGGAAAGTACTGTGACAGGCTGGGGCTAGCTGGTTAGCATGCTAACTTGAGTAGAAGAAAAGACGTGATAGAGACATGAGTTAGCATTGGCGTCGCTTTCCACCTCTGGAGACAGCTGTGGGTGAGTAAAGGAACGAAGTTTGATGCTGAACTCGCAACGTTCCTGACTGCTAGGTAAACAACTGTTAATGCTAATGTTAGCTATGTAGCAATAGCAAAAGTTACAAATAGCTCCTTTAGCTGTGACTGCAACTTGATGAAACCTTTGACTGTCAGAGTCCTACATCTGAGATCACAGCGTGAGACACATCTGTCAACAGCCCAAACATAAGACCAAACATAACCTGCATCAGAATCCTACCATTGTACATCATCATCATCATCATCATCATCATCATCATCATCATCAAGAATTCTTCCTATCATCTTAAAAGTGGAGGAGTAAACTCCCCTGTAACACCGTCTGTGTGACAGCCAGGTGTTACCTGCTCAGTCAGGTGTTGCCTACCTCCTCTTGAGCCTCCTGCTGATGCTCTGAACAGCAGCGCTCTCCCTCAGCAGGCTGACTGTGGAGGCTAACGTTGGCAGGAGGTCCATCACAGAGAAGCCAGACTGGAAACACAACCGACCGGACTGACTCACAATGCCCCTCTCCGTCCCTCTCACTCTCTCTCTCTCTCTCTCTCTCTCTCTCTCTCTGGCTGCCTTTGTTGATTTCCATCTCGCTTGCTCTCTCTCGCTCATACACACACTCAAGCTGAGATAATGCACTAATGAGAATGCACACACACATTTCTACATGAACACACACACACACACACACACACACATTCAGCGCATACACATAAAGTCCTTGTCTTTTTTACTGGGGTTCAAGAGACAGTGGTCAAAATAAACATCCCAAGTGAAGTCCTTCATCCTCTAATCTGTTTATATGTAACTTCCAGTTTATCAAGAGCATCTGCAGACCGCAGAGAGAGAGAGAGAGAGAGAGGGAGTGTGGGCAAGTGTGTGTGTGTGTGATGTCTAGAAATGAAATGAAATGTCTTTCTGAAATCCACTGAGAAAAAACCTGCAGTAATAGTTGTGTGCCTGCTCACTTAAACAAAACTGCCTCCTCCACACCTGTTATACACATGTCAAGAATGCCTTTGAACGGCAGTTACTGGCATTAAGTGGCACACTACTGATTTATCATGTTACAGTCAATTAGCTTCGGTATGTTTCAATCAACCGGGTCTTTAGGGCGAAAAGTAGAAAGAGGTGTAACATGCTGACTCCAACAAAACAACCCACACTTTCAGACAGTATTTCCTCGAAGGCATTCATGCTGAGATGGAAGAGTGGAAAAAGTGAGAGCTTTGGAGAGAAGCTCTGAATGATACGTTATAAAAAAAAATTGTCAGATGCAGTATTGGAAAAGTGGTTTTGAGATGCTGTTAGAAGATCTGACCAGCTCTTTGTTTGAAGCAAATACTGAGGCTGCACCACCCAGCCTGTGAAAAACAGGAGCTTTATCAAGTCTGGAAAAATAAGTGACAGGAAACTTACATTACTCAGCAGGGAGGTTTTAACGAAAAGACGAGCTCAAGCTGCATTATGGGAAATGTGGGTTGTATTCTTCTTGGAGCTCGATCCAGACTACAATTCATAATTAAAGTGAAGTTTACCTATTGAAGTTCTGTGGACCGAAAAGTTGTAAAAAGAAAAAATCCCAAACAAAACAAAACAAAACAAAACCAAAAAAAAGTTTGTACAGTGAGTGAGTCAAAGTTTTTAATGCAACGCACCAATCAATATAAGACTAACTGCTGTGCAAGGCCTGTGTTGATTGTGTTCCATACTAGGAAGTAAAAATCATCATTGTCATCATATCTCTGCTGCCGTCATTCAACAGTTTTCTTGTAATCCGCCTCTCACAAGTCTGCCAAATCAATGGAAGT
Organism: Seriola lalandi dorsalis; assembly: GCF_002814215.2. Lineage (NCBI taxonomy): Eukaryota > Metazoa > Chordata > Actinopteri > Carangiformes > Carangidae > Seriola > Seriola lalandi. The sequence continues at coordinate 213,670 of NW_019525344.1, forward strand.
GCAAAGGTCTGGGCTCAGAAAAATCTGAGCAAAAGCAAGTCATTCACCAAAACCATTAGGAATAACCGCCCGGAGACTATAAATATTCACAAGTTCATAGGAAATTTGTCCAATAATGGAACAAAATAATTGTGTAAAAAAATCTTTGGCTTATAAAATCTATGAAAGTTCATGAAAGCCAGTCAGTAGTCATCTCTGTAATTTGCTGTGGGTCACATTGTTGATAAACCATGTCACCATTCTAAAGATTTTCAACCAGAAAGTAACAACTTCAGCTAAAATGTTAACACCCTGTTGGAAAAATGAGCCTCATTGAGTCAGGCTTCAAGAATGAAAAAAAAAAGCAAAAGAAAAAAACCCCCAAAAAAACAACATTTGAGGCATCAGAGTCTGGACTGAGGGAGGGAGGGATATGGAGAGCTGATAAAACATGGAAGGGAAAAGCCTTCCTGAGACACAATATCTCACCAGGGTGGAGCTGCTGTTTGTTTCAGACCTCTGAGTGCCCTGCTGTGTGTGTGTGTGTGTGTGTGTGTGTGTGTGTGTGTGTGTGTGGGTGTGTGATATAGTACTTGTTTTTCTGACTGTCCAGTGTAATGTTTACCGATAACCAGCCGACACAGATAAACTGTGACCGTTCAGCAGTTAACTAAACTTCATCTCAGTCTGGCTGAGGTCAAAGTTCACCAGCTGCTTATCATCCACATGAGGATTTCCTGAAGTCCTCGTTTAGCTATACATCAGACACAGACACACACACACACACACACACACACACACATACACACACACACAACTGGCAGACAAAACTGAAACAACATAACGATGTTGGGATTGTGTACTCAGCATTTTCTTGTTCTCTACAGGAAGTGGCCTGAAAGTTTAGTTTTCGGAGGAGTCGATGGGGGAGGAAGCAGGGGGGTCGGCTTGCCTTCCAACTGACGCTTCAACTACTTACAGTGCATACACTTTAACCATCTCTGGTGCTTCCACTGACATTTCAACTGCTTTCTTCTCTTACTCCACAAAAACTGACACCTTAAATTTAAACTTGAACCTCGCTGCAGCAGGCCCCGGTTCGAGTCCCGCTTCGGACAGCCCTTTGCTGCATGTCATTCCCCCTCTCTCTGCCTCCCCATTCCCTGAAAATAAATATGTTTTGTCAATTTTGAGTTTTGTTACTCAAATATTCTGGTATGATTTGCAAAAATATATATTTTTTACCACATAAAAATATACATAATTATAAATACTTAAATAACATCAGAGCCATGTAATGAAAAATGGACGGGTGAGATCCTGTAGATTCACACTGTTCTGCTGGCAGATCACTGATAATGAAATGTTGACATGCAAAACTATCTCTCTCAGCAGGGCTACAGGATTTCTGGGTATTGAAGATTGGTTTCCTCTCATGGTAACATGCAGCTACTAACATACGAAGCGGCAGAGTGAGAGGTCCCATTTATTTCTCCTAACATGTGGCTCTTACAGCGTGAATCTCACAAAGATATTACTGTTAATATGCTGAAAACTTCACTTCAAGGTTACTTATCAAAACTGTACCCGTTAAACTTTTGTGCAGGTCCTCTTCCAGCGTTATTCCATGAAACACAGTGCGGCTTGTTGAGGTTTATCTAAAAAGAACAGGAGTGTGTTGCAGCTTTGAACCCTCTCACCCTGTTACTGGTTTTCAAGTTCTCCATCGTGAACTCTGCTGATGCTAATCAGAGAGCAGCTGTTTGACAGGAAGGGAAGCACAGGAGCTGCTTACATACCAGACTCATTCAAACATGTTTCCTCCCTGGATACACACACACACACACAACACACACACACATCATAAAACAATGTGATTTAAACTGCCGCTCGTTTTTGAGGTTGTAACTGTGTTTTCAGGCCTTTGCAGTGATGCTGAAACTATTTTAAGGAAAACTATAAGCTTTATGCGCACAGAGCCGTCAGCTACGAGTCAAATGAAAGAAGATCTGAAAAACTTGCAAAGCTGTAATCTGCAGTAGACAACACATGTTCATAAATGTTCACTGTCTGCTCCCAAATTGTAAAAGGAGGATTTACACACATTACTGTAAACTTAAAGGTAGATGACGGCTCATCAATGGTGTCTGATGGCTGGAAACATGAGAGCATACTCTTCTGGGCTTTTTACAAAATGCTGTGATCATCTGAAGCGAAGAGGAAAGAGAATCTCAGCCTCAGTTGCTGACAACATGTGTCCAGCTCTAACAGTGTTTCTGAGAGGCTTTAGAGCCTGCAAGATCCTGCAGAGGGCATAAAGACAGCCTCTATTTGTACTTTGAGATTTGGAGAATGATCCATACTCACACATTTTCTATTTGAGTGCATGAGTGCAGTGTTTGATTTGGGACAACACTACTCTGTCTGAACCCACACAGTACACAGTGGACTTCATGTGAACTGTAGTGTACTGACTGAACTATCTGATTTGACGCAGCCTGAGTCTATTTTGAGGAAACATGTGTCAACCTCTTATACGTGACCGTTATGTCTAAGAAGAGAGTGGGCTGTATTCGACTTACAAGAACAGCCTGACGACAGCAGCCTGACCAAAGTCAGAGTCGGTTTAGAGAAACTGAAAGTGAAACTGGTGCAGCCGTGAGATGGAAAACCCCTGATCGATGAATGACATCAGTGGATGGTATTTTTCTTTATGTGTCCTTCTGAGAGTGGCAGGGGAATACTAGACAATGCAATGCAGTCTCACTGTAGGTATCAGGGCTTTTTTTTTTTAAAATTTGTCTCAATCAGCAAGCATTTTAAGATTTAAGTTCTGACCTTCAGCCTTAATTTCAGTGAGTTAACCTTGATATACACAGACGGATTGTAACTGAGGATATTAACATTAACTTTAAGCTTAAATAAAGTCATTAGACTTAATTTTGGTGTCAGTGACTGAAGTCTGTCACCAACAGACATGAGGAGTCTCCCCTGCCGTTGTTCTGCCAGGCCTGGACTGCAGTCATCTTCAGTTCTTGCATGTTTTGGGAGACCGTGTCTCTTCAGCCTGCTTTGCAAAATATAAAGGAAAGGCAGCAGGAAAAGAAAAGAAAAGATTCTGCAGACCGTCTTCACAAGTTCCTCCAATCAGAGGGTTATGGTAGCCTGTGTGTAGCCTGACAGGCAACTCCCAGGGCAAAAAGAGTCTACATCGCACTCACTGCTGCTCACAATGCTCATTGCTGGGAGGTAGAAAAGAAGTTATGCAGTTTGAAAAATATGGATGTGAAAACCTTCATATTCAAGCTGAAAATCAGTACTTCCTCATACTGATTATTTCATTGTGTGTGTGTGTGTGTGTGTGTGTGTGTGTGTGTGAGGCAGAAGATGTTTAGATATTTAGGTTAGAATTGTTCATAGTTTTTAGAAAGACATTTAGGTCACATATAAATATTGTTATTTATTGTTATGCAGCATTAATGTTCATTCCAGAAGGCCTGAAGGTCAATGCGCAGACTCTACTGGATATCCCACTGAGGTTCACTCATAAAAACTAGACATGTGCAAATGTTACATTTCCGTCTTTAAAAAAAAAAAAAAAAAAATTTTGGCATCAAGACAACAGTACCTTATCCTGTTGATTATGACTGATTTTCAATTGTAGCAATACTTTGAAAGTTTACACACAAAACATGTAGTGGAGGGATCCCTGAACAGAGTCTGCAGATTTTCCTAAACAAGCTCCACCAATCAGAGGATTAGTTTAGCCATTAGCCGAAAGGGCAAAACTGTGGTCATAAAAAGTCCTTCTGATAAAGCTTATTGCTGTGACTGCATGGTAGTGGTTGACTGTGACAAGGACATGCTTTTTAGAAACTCAGAGAGGGACTGTAACTGTAAAAGTCATGAGGACAGCAGCATTGTGGACAGTAACGTGATTCTGTCTGTCATGTGGTTTGTAAAGAGGACTTAAGTCTCCTTAGAAAAACCATGAGTTCATGGGATTTATTTCTGAAACACCATGTAACCATGAGCAAAATCACCAAGCAACAGATCCATCTCCATGACAACAGAGCAAACTCAGAAGAAGACAATGTGATATGGCTGAAAGCTCTCGAAAAGTGAGCAGCATTGGAAATCCCAGCTGTCATAAGTTATTTCACACTTGTATTGTATTGTTTTCTTATTGAGCATAACTGATTTTCTGTAATGGACCAAAATGATTTTCACATTGACACATGTACATGTGACAGAGCATCACCTGTGATGGAACAGCACAACAGCTGCCAGGTGTCTGCTGCAGATATTTGTGCGGCTAACCAAACCTCTGTCTGTGCCGTGAGCACAATGTGTGTTTTAGATTCAGATGTGATCATCAGGCCCCCCGCTGCTTCCCCGAGACCTGCACATATACATAAACCCCCCCGACAGATGCAAAGGTTAGAGGTAAACCGCTGTCCCATCTACAGCAGATGCAGAGAATCGTCCGTCCTGCCCAGGAAACAGATACTGTCATTCAGTGCTGCATTACCTACGGGGATGTTTCCTGCCCCCCCCACCCCACAACCCTGAGGACCGACCACAGCGGTTCTTACACTGGTTCAGCTTCACATTATCACTGCACTTTGGGGTTTTTTTTTTGTCTTTTTCTCAGGGTGTATGATTAACAAAGCTGTGAAAGAGTGTAGAGTGTAAGTATTGAAAAGGTCACTCTTCCCCCCGGGGGAGCGAGTCTGGACTGATAAGATAAGAGGCATTTTCAAATCACATTCTTCAAACACTGATTCATGATTCACTAGACTCGGTATTTGGTTTCAAAAATGAATCGTTTTTTTTTTAGTCTAGCTCATGCAGTGATCTTTTTATGATCTTATCTAACTGTTTTGATAATGTTGTTTTCCCCATTATGATATATTAAGAGGTATAGAGCTGGTACGCACCATAGCAACACAAAGCTCCCAGCACTACTATGACTACTCCTGTTTGATATTTCTGTTGATGTTACTGTAGCTGAACCCTCTTTAACTTTTTTTCTTAATATTTTTTTGTCTTAAATACTTTCCCTGTTTAAACACCCTTTCTCTTTTATAGTTGTCAGAGCACATGCATCCTGTGCATGAAAAGCGCTATATAAATAAACTGCATTATTATGATCATTCTTATTATTTTTATTACATAAGATGGATTTTTTCTATTTGATATATGTGATCTTTGACTGTTCTCATTGGTATATCTGTACCAGTCAGTAACCTATCTTGCTTTAGCTGGTTTGTGTCGTTTTTAGCAACATAATGTCCTTGAATTCTTCTCCTGTGGTGAACCTACTTGGCTCTCTCTGTGACATTTGAAAACATGCTATCTTTCTGTACAGTTTGAAAAGCTCATTGACCTTAAATCCAAAATTCAGATGTAAAAAATTCTATGTTTAAATTTTGCACAGGACGTTAGTACACCAGGCGACACCAGGAAAAAACTGACAACTTTTTTAAATGTAATTTTCTATTTCTGATCCATGTTTCCATCTCTGCCAGACTTGACTAGTGTTAAACATTCTTTATGGTACATCATTAATTAAAACCCTTAATAAACTATATCCAGGATTCTGCTGCTGGGCTGCTCACTCACTCCAGCGAACACATCACTCCTCATGAGAACCTTCACTGGCTTTCTGTCTCTCACGGGATTCAGGACAAACTCCCTCTCTACACTCACAGACCCTCCCTGACCTCCTCCACTGACTTTCTCTCCTGTCCTCACTGTCCTGCACAGGACCTGGGCTGACAGGGCCTTGTCTCCACCCCTCCACCCCTCCCTGTGCAGCTCTCTCTGTGACTGCACCAAACTCACCTTTTCAGAGCGGCTTTTAATGGTTGATTTAACGTCACGCTCTTGGGCCTTTAGTACTTCTGTTATTTTTCTAGGATAATTTTTAACTTATCATGTAAAGTATCTTGAAGATAGAAAAGGTATTAATATTATTATTTTGCTTTTTAGGCTTCTTAACAAGAGAAAAACAGGTGATGATTTGATGAAAGAACCTAAGGTTTTTATTTGTTTACAGGGCGACTAAATCTTTTTTGTGTTGTATATGAGAGGCAAAGACTCTCCCTGCTCCTGTTTACTGTATTGCCGTACATTTGGATTTGGTGCCTCTGATTGGTGGAATCTTTCTGATTGACATGTATACATGTACAGTACGGTGCTGGTGCTATTTGACTGAATGAATTTCACCTGATGAAGGTACAAGAACCGTTAACAAAGTAAGAAGTGTGTTGGCCACACACACACACACACACACACACACACACACACACACACACACAGCTGCAGCAGTGGGCTCATAGAAAGCTAAAATAGTAAAACCATGTCCTCTTTCTCTACCTGTGGCTTCAATGCATGATCATCACTTCCTGTGTCCAAATATGGCAATGCCACTCCACAGGAACTGTACCACCGTCACACTTCCAAAACAGTTACAGGAAGGATTCCTCTCAGACTAATGCACACACACGCACACACACACACACACACACACACACACACACACACACACACACACACACACACACACACACACACACACACACACACAAACACACACAAACACACAACTGTGACTTATTTCAAAGCTTAGAAATCTTATTGTAGCTGTGTTTCCTTTCGGAAGTAAAACACACAAAGATGACGAAAATACAGAGATAGATGTGTATAAGAGACAGCCCCTCTCCTTGACACAGAACTGAAAATTTTAAGACATTTCCTGTAAATGTAGCCTTTTCTCTTCTCTGAATCTGACACTAACCCTACTGAGGAATCATTGCGGCAACAACTGACAGCTGACATGATAGGAGCACTAGCTTATCTCCACTGGAAAATCAAATCAATTTGTCTCTGAGGAGACAAACAGATGTTATTTGTTTTTGTCGCCTGCATCAGACTTTGCTTGGATTCGAGTTTAAAATAACCAAAAACAGATGAAAACTGGGCCGAAACAAGTCCCATTTGTACATTACACCATGATTTGGTCTCATAGTGTTCTCTATGCATGATCTAATTAAAAAAACATTTCTATGGTTTCACAGATAAACTAAACTGTTATTTCCTCTACAGCAGATACAGTATTTTCTCTTAGTTGCACTGCTGCACTAGTGGAAAGTAACAACTACATCTACTCAAGTACTATGATTAAGATTAACTCTGAGGTACTTGTACTTTGAGTATCTCCTTATCATGCTGCTTTATACTTCTACCCCAGAGCTGTGCTCCACTAGCAGCTTATTACGACCCACAGTTATGTTTTATTGTGAGGCGACCTCTAGCAGGTGTCATAATTATGACCGGAGCTGGGGAGGAAACTCTGGGTGAGGAGGAGGTCGGGGTGGGTGGATGGGTCAACAAAACACAGGACTTCCACACAGGACGCCGCTGTTTGTTTCCTGTGTGAAGCTGAGCTCATATATTGTTTATTTTATCCATGACCTTTCAACACAACCTCCATTTTTTTTGTTGTAACCATGACAACAAAGATCTGATATGCCTGCCGCTGGTGCGTGGCCATGGGGCGTATATGGTGGTTTAAGTTGGAGGAGTTATTATTGTACTTTTTGCATCACCATATTTACCCACAACAGTAAAATGCTACTTACACATTGTTGCATCAGCATTAACTACAGACTGGTGACAAATTAAAGGAAACATGAAGTGTCTTAGTCAGGTGTTGAGCCTCCGCACGCTGCAAGAACAGTTTCATTACTCCTTGTCTCTGACCTCTACAGGAGAGATGGAGACCATTCTTCCAATAGATATTCCCTCATGTGGTGATGTTATGATGGTGGTGGAGAGCGCTGTCTAACACGGTCCAAAATCTCCCATAGGCGCTCAACTGGGTTGAGATCTTGTGACTATGAAGGCCATAGCATACAGTTCACATCCTTTTCACACCTAGCAAACCATTCAGTGACCCCTCGTGCCCGACGGACGGGGGCACTGCCACCCTGTTTCTCCACTAACTTTTCAGGTTTTTCCTTTAATTTGTCGCATGTGAGTCACAGTGGACATTTCACTCTATGTGGTATGTGTGTGTGCGTAATAATGCAAATTCAGCCTCTATAATAAAGGCCCCATTCAGTTCACTGTAGCAACATCGCACTCAGTTTTAATGCTGTCAAACCTTCCCCTGTTTGTGTTTGTGTTGCTCTGCTTCATTCTGCTCTTTGCTCTGTTACAGTAGAGACTGTATCAGTGATATTTTATTAATCATGCACACTTGGTACTAACGCCAAAGTGTTTTTCCATTCTCCTGGTCAAGCTTTCTGTGAGAAAGGTAATTTAAGGTAAACTGGACTTTACAGTCTTTGAACATGTCACACCTTTTGATTGCACATAGCTGTGAGTGGGTGTTGAATGTACAGTATGTGTCGCTGCCCCTGCAGTGTAGGTGTTTGTGCTTTCAGCCCACTTGAAATGGACAACACATATATCCACTGTGAGCAACGTTTCACACCTAGCCAAAACTGTGCAGTTGCTACTTGTTGTGAGAAAATGCACACGTTTTTCTTCTGACATCCTGTCTGCCCAACAGGATCTCAATACAATGAACTGGAAGGTGCTATGATACAGATACAAATAGGTGCCACCAAATGAACAATTTTGGTTAACAGTTCTAATGTGTATAAAAGTGTAACATGAAAAGATTAAAAAATAACTTGATTTTCAGCTTTCACGTGGGAATCAACAGGCAAAGATAAAGTGAAATCGTGAAATCCCTCATTGCGTCACTCGTAATGGGGAAGAAACTTTACCAAATCAAACATTAGCAATGATGTAAACCTCCTACTGAGGTGTTTTGCAAAAGACACCTTATACCCAACTTAGGAAAAACAACTAAATGCCAGATATCTGAAACCACAGAAAGAAATCAGAAATCCCTTTACTCCCATGAACAGGTCTTAGAACTGGTCATCAAACCAAGGTGGATAAGTAAAACCTCCAGGCAACTTGTCTACATCCATTTACTAACACAAAGTGGACATAAACGCAACAAGACGAAAGACAAAAGGTGAAGTAAACGACACAAAGGCAATGCCAGGCTCAGCAGAAGGAAAACTGAGTTCGAACTTACATGAAATCCCTTTGTTCCCGAAAACACATCCTTACGTTTGGCTTGGAGCTCCGAGCAAACGACTTCTTCCTCATGGATGGAGCGGACATGTCGATGGACATGACGGCAGCAGCACGACACAATATACCAGCATACTTTTAACCCGCGTGGAGCAACGCAGGACGGATGTACGGTCGGACGGACCGAGGGTAGAGTGGATTGAGTCGCAGATTTGAGACTGGAGGAGTGGTAAGATTTGGAAGAACAGAATCAGAATAGAGATGGATGAACGAAAAGATGGAAGAAAAAATGGAAAGCGGGATTAGTGGAGGATAGAAATATGATTTAAAGAAGCGGATAGAACAGATGAATCAGTATTGTCGAAAGTCTGGTGGTGGTCTGCACCCCTGACACTCCGCCAGTCGTTTCCTGAAAGGGCCTCCTCCTCTAGCCCCGGCTTCTCATTGGTCGACCAGCTGCGGCATGCTCCTTCCTGCTTCCTCAGAGCTAGTATGTGATTGGCTGCCGGATGCAACCCACACCATTACACATATATGCCACATACACTTGGACTGACGGGACATGAGAAAGAGTCTGGGGGACTTTCCATCCCGTAAGGCTGGAACAATACAGCGGTCAAGTGTGCACAAACACACACACATACACACACACACACACACGTATATTGTATACACGTGTCTACAAATATAACCTGAATATTAACTGTTCCTGTGTGAGGATGCAGGTGATCTTTCATCTTACTTTCAAGTTTGTAAAATCTCAAGTATGTAATTGTGCTGAAAGTGACCTCAGCTGTCTCTACAACTTCCCTTTGTCCTGTTGTCTAGAGTTGTGAAGTGGAAGGAACAGTTGATAATTTAAGTACTCTTCAGTCAACAGGAAAGGAAACTGATATTGGCTTGGACGATTCTGCAAGACCCTGGATTAGGTCCAGTTATGATGATTTTTTTTTTTTTATGCTCAATAACAATGTTTTACTTTTCACATCTCATCTGTGCATGGCATCTGCAGTTTGGTTAAGGCTAGGGAAAGGTTGTCATTATGGCTAATGACGGGACATGAAGACCACTTTCCCGAAAGAAAATCAGATTCACTGGGCGTCCGCTCACCACCTCGAACCACACACACCCTTTCTTTGCAGCTCTCTACATACATACATACTACTTCTTGCATTGGTACTGAATGCTGACATTGGATGTAAATCATAAGGTGACTGAGCTGTCTCAACAGTGAGACACAGGAGTCTCCCGAATCCCAAACTGAATTCAGTGATGTATGATCAGATTTCTATAAAGCTTAATCCCTAGCTTCAGATCAGTTCTGAGAAAAACTCAAGTTTATACAACAAACCTGTATTTCTCAATCGTAAAATTGAAACACTTTCCGCATTTCAGTCACATAACATGACATGAGTGGTCACATGACATCCAAAAGAACTGCAGTGTATTATCTCCCAAAAATCCCTGAAACTTGGCCGCTGTCGGATTGAAGGGGTTTAACCTTTCCGTCATTACATGCACCAGATGCCCTCGTCACCTTCAGTTAAATATTGCAACTGTCTACTGTGGTGGATGCAATCGTCCCAACAATTAGCAGCTGCTGGAGATCTGTCCCCATGTTGCAATTGGAATGATATCTTGAGAGGAGAAAACTCAGCTTTACTTGTTTATGAGCTCCATTGTGTTTTGTAGACTTTTCTAAAATATAAAAAATCGCTTCTGTTTTGTGCAAAACTGCAATGGAAATGACTCAAACATTGTTAATGTCATTAGCAACACCTGTGCTTTTCCTACCATGGCAGATCAAGAACTCTGCCGAGTCTTCAGGCCTGTCACTAAGCGTGCACAATGAGGAAGGCTTCAGCGGAAACATTGGTGCCTGTTATTCTTGTGCATCACATGATATTTCACTCTTCACTCTTTTCAGCTGAAATTGGAGACGTTAAACGACGGTAAACATCGTTGATTTATGTAACTTGCTGCAGTAAGAAAGTACTGTCTCTCGCTTTCCCTCACTGTCAGTGTGGAAGAGTAATATACATTAATGTAAATACATTTACTCAATTACTGTACTAAAGTACAATTTTGAGGAATTTCAGTTGGGCATTTCCAATTTATACTACCTCATACTTCTACTCAGCTGCATCTCAGAGGGAGGTATTATACTTTTTACTTTTCACATTAAGATTTGACATACAATCACATGACACTATAACAATAAAATTCTACATATGTACTGATGCATTAATAGTGATATAACAATGTCATATAAAATCTTCAGAGCACTATTACAGTAAGAACATTTTGCTGACACGTCTTTTACACTTGCAGTGGAGATTATTGTACTTGTACTTTTACCTAAGTATCTGAGTCACTGTCTCAGATCCACCACTGCTATCTATCTACACACCATATAAAAGTTATATGCACCATATTAAGCCTAGAAATTTTGTCCTTCACATCTATATACACCTACTGTATAACCTGATAAACCCTGCACATCTTATACCCATCCTATAGTCTGTACACGTCTTACACACACTCTATACTGTGTACTGTCATGTTATACACCCTGTGTGTGCCTCAGTGTGTCATGTACACCTCCTAATAATATGTTCTGCATACAATGTATGTAAATATGTACATGCCATATACACACCCAGCCCTTAACAGACTGCTGGTGTGAAGACAAAAACAAGCTTTGTGTGGCGTGAGCTCAGCTGTAATTTACAATGACCAGCACAGCAGCACAAGTTTAATTCCGGTTGCAGAACCTCTAACCACTATGTGCAGATGCTTAAATAGTGAAGTGTTAAAATCACCACCACTAAAGTTAGAATATGAAACCAACCAAAGAGCAGATTGTCCTGCTGCTGCAGCTCATTGGCGCCATCAGATTGAAGATTGAAGGTGAACAGAGACTGTGTCAGATACAGTATACAGTCGCTTGTTCTCAGCAACATTTTACCATGGGTGTAGGCAGGCATCATGCGGCTAGAGAAGCAAAGAGGGACAGTAATATGATCATCGTGTTACAGGTGGTAAATCTAGTCCTAGAGGGTTTTCTTAAGGCCGAATTCTAGTTTTTTTTTCAGTGTGATTCAGTAATTTACCTGATCTATCTCATAGAGACACCAAGTAGAAAAAAACTTCTAATCAGGTGTGTCATGTTCATCTTTAGAGGCGTAAGTTTGTAGAGAGGGTGTTGATGGTAAAACAGTTGTCTATAAGATGCAGATATTGTTTGGAGACTTTTAGTTACAGAAAGAGGAATGAACTGATCCGTCCAATGTTATCCTTCTCTTCCTTCAGATTCCCCAACATGCAATAGAGTATGATATGGATGGCATGGATGCCCAGTCAGTCTGCCAGCGGCCCTTGTGTGGGGAGAGTTGGGGGTGGGGGGTGGGTG
>NW_019525344.1:226224-471066 GCF_002814215.2 Seriola lalandi dorsalis
TGGGGCAATGTGCAGCGATGTTCAGCGATGTTAATCTTCCCCACGTGTTTAACTTAAACTAACACCATGATTATCAGCACTGCCATGATTAAAACAGTGGCAGACTGACTGGGCATCCCTGCCATCCATATCATACTCTATTGCATGTTGGGGAACACATTACTGCAGCTGATGGGTCAGGTTGTGCTTGGTTGCATTGTGCATCTGCATGATACAGTCATTTATAGTTGCACCTGGGAGAGATAATCTTTAGTTTGTATTGCACATGGCTGAAAGTCAACCAGGCCAAATGTGAGTTTGCAAAAGCGGCTGTGATGTATTTGTGTTATGTGGTTGACCTAGAGGAAGTTCAACTAGTGAATGCTAAAGTGTACTTCTTGGATCCGGTCTTGATCACCCCGTTCATTAAGAGCAGGAGTGGCTCGATCAGGCAGTCAGTTCTCTTTTCCAAGAAGTTAACTGATTGATTAAAAGATTCTGTCTCTGTATATCAGATCTGGGGTGGAAATTTATGACGTGGACAATGAACTTACCACACATCCTTGTTTAGTACAGGTGTAAAATATTAGAATAAGGTTTTTGCAGCGCCATCAAGTGGAAAAACTTAGAGAATATTTTTGCAGGGTATCAAGGACTTCAGGTTTTAACTTAGTGTGTGTGTTACTGCAATGACTGGCAAGCATGCTGTTTAACCACAGAAAATGGCTGTCAGCTCCACATCGCCTCTGATCAAGCTGATAAAGATACGTTATGTTCACTTCAAACTACGGACTGTACATATGAGACAACTACACAGGTCTGCAAGGATGTAGCTGTACTGTAACAGACATCGGAGATACAGTGAAGTGCGTGGTGTGACATATGATATTCATATTACTGAGGCCCACTGGTTCCTGTTACACTGTGTCCAGTCTAAAACCAGCCCTTTGTTTGTTAGCAAGCAACACAACCAGAATGAGTCAAAGCAAAAAACTCATTTGAAACCAACCAAGCAGGTTCAACTCACTAGTATCTAATTAATTCAGTGACTGCTATTATTTATTAATTAAATGTGACTGCAAACTGAAATCAGTGACAACTGGCAGTGAAGTCAGTATTACAGAAAAGGAAGCAGCACTGTGTGTAACACCAGCAGCGCTCGTGCTGCTGGTGTTACACACAGTTCAGTGACATCCAACGCTGCTCATTGAACATCTCAACCCTCTCACAACGGTCCACTCACAACCATTTAGTGACCCTGACAAGAGAGATTTTTGTAATTTTAAATTTGTTCTACAACAGAAATGGAAAAAAAAAAGTTATTGTCAAAATCTGCACTGACAACACTGAACCTCAGAGTGGCTGCACACAACTGGAGGTGACAGAAAGTGAGCCTCACTGACCGACCTGATCGTTCTCTTTATTTATATTTCCCGCCTTCTCTTTACACCCTCCTCTCTTTTCTTACTGGTCTTATGTTAGGATCAGAGACTATATTTTTCGTCTTTTGAGATCTTTCAACCTGTTAAATGGTCACAGGTTCACTGAAATGAAATAATACATTGCTTCTCTTTGCTTCAGCATGTTTACAGTTGTGCATGGAAGAGGCTTGCATCATAGGATATGTCTTAGAAGTTGTATAACTAGGGTCTGAAAAGGAAGAAAAAATTCTGACACCTTAGTCCTCATAATGTGTCACATATGCAGCAACAGTTGTCTTCCACTATGATACACAATGCAGGATAAAACATGCAAGCTATAGCTTTACTTTTTTCAGTAGAGGAACCATCAGCCTAACAACAACAACAGGAGGGCTTATAGCAAGTTGAAAACAGGATGCTGGTATGGAAGTACTAGTGCTGCTCACCATGTTGTGAGTGAGTGAGCCAGCACTATTCACTGGATGAAGCCCATGAGATGTTCTTGAAAGCTCTGGATGATGGACCTTTTAGTTTACATAATTTTTCTACACATACTGTTCCCAAAGGTTGAGAATTAACTTTTGAATTGTATTAAGAACACTCACCAGCTCCTTTATATTACTCCAGCAGAGTGTAAATCCACTTAACATCCACATCAAAAAAAAAGGCCCAAACATTTGACATCCATTTATAACGGAGACAACAAGAGATTCATCTGCACAAAAACACATACTCTCTGTGCTCTAACTACTTCACATGGCTCCAAATAAACCAGTTCAAAGTTTATAACAATCTTACCACAAACTAGTCAATAAAAAACGCTATGAAAGAGTGGAAAACAGAGCCACATGCTGCCATAACCTCACAGCAGTGCAACCACCAGCATAGTTTAGCATGACTCAACACATCTATATACATCAAGTGAACCCATATGTTTTTCTAAATAAAAACCTGCATGCCTTTAAGCTATTTTTCATTCTTTATTGGACAGTGACAGATAGACAGGACAGTCTGGTAGAGGGAAGGGGGGTGTCATGCAGCAAAGGCCCATCGGTTGGACTCAGACCCTTGGCCGCTGAAGTTAGGGCCAAACCCATGTGTTGCATGCTCTGCTAGGTGAACCACTAAAGTGCACCTGCACATAGCAGCTCTCTGCAACACTCTGCTGACGAATGGTGTTAACTTCACTACTCACTCAACTCTATCATTCACTCAGTAAGTCACTCACTCACAGACATCAGGGGTGTAATGCTGGATTGTGTCTGAAGTTCCACAAGGTTCTGTGCTTGGACCAATTTTATTCACTTTCTACATGCTTCCTTTGGGAAACACTCCATAAACATCCATTGTTATGCAGATGATACCCAATTATATGTATCAATGAAGCCAGATGAAACCAATCAGTTAGCTAAACTTAAAGCATGCCTTAAGGACAACACCTGGATGACCTGCAATTCTCCGCTATAAAACTTGAAACAGAAAAAACTGAAGTTGTTACTTGACCCAAAACGCCTCAGAGACACATTATCTACTGATATAGTTAAATGGCATTGCTCCTGCCCCATCTTTGATCAAGATATGTTCTTTAACTCCAACATAAAACAACCTAAACAAAAGAACTGCATTTTTTCACCAATTAACATTGTGTAAATTGTCTCAAGAAGAACTAGTCCATAAATTTTTGTTACTCCTAGGCTGGATTATTGCAATTCCTTTTTATCAGGCTGCCACAACAAGTGTCTAAAGACTCTCCAGCTGATTCAAAATGCTGCTGCACAAGTACTGGCAGGAACTACGGAAAGAGATAATATTTCTCCCATAGTAGCTTCTCTTCACTGTATCTCTGCAAAATCCAGAATAGAATTTAAAATCCTCATCCTCACTTATAAAGTCCTTAATGGTCAGACACCATCACATCTTAAAGAAGTCATAGTCATACCCTATTACCCCACTAGAACACTGCGTTCCCAGAATGCAGGCTTACTTGTGGTTCCTAAAGTCTCCAAAAGTAGAGTGGGAGGCAGAACCTTCAGCTGCAGGCTCCTCTACTGTGAAACCAGTTTGGGTCCGGGAGGCAGACACCCACTGCCTGTTTAAGAGTCGCTTTAAAACTTTCCTTTTTGATAAAGCTTATTGATAAGGCAGGCTCAAGCTTTGCCTTAAACCATAACCTAGTTATGCTGCTGTACGTGGGGACTTCCCATGATGCACCAAGCTCCTCTCTCCTCCTCTCCCTCTCCATCTGTACACACTCATGTCCCATTAATGTATGTTACTAACTTGGCTTCTTCTCTCTCCTGCAGTTTTCCGCTTTGTCATCTCCCTCCTCCTTTCACTTTCTGCAGGTAATTCTGCCTCCAAACCACCTACTGCCTCCACGATCCGCTCAGCACCCTGCTATAAATATTAATATTATTATCATTAGCATTATTATTATCTCTATGTGGGGCTTGCATTGTGCTATGTTCTCTTTTCTCCTCCTCTCTTTCACTTTCTCCTCTCCCTTCTCTCTCTCTCTCTTCTCTCTCTTTCTCTCTCTCTCTCTATATCCCCCCCCCTCTCTCTCTGTATCCCCCTTTCCCCTTTTCTTTTTCTCTCTCTGAGGGTTTCTTCTTGTTAAGGGAGTTTTCCCTTGCCACTGTCACCAAGCGCTTGCTCATGGGGGAATGTTAGGTTTCTGTAAATGATATTGTAAAGAGTACAGTCTACACTTGAGATAAATTCTGCTATGATTTGAATATGATTGAAATGGACTTAAATCCAACAAAAAGTAACACACTGTATGAACTGCAACAGCTTACAAACCAGAAAAAGTCATCTGAATGACTTGCATATCTGTAGAGAGCTGCACTTGCCGTGCACACCACTGTGTCTTTCTGGTTAAACAAACCCAGCAGCCATCTTTTAACATATTCTTTGAAAAGCCAAATGGGCCATAAAGTGCACATCTTGAACAAACTGTTGTTAAATTTAAATGAAACTTACCCATGGATCGCTGCATCAGCTGTGTAACTCCTCTGGCTGTGTCATCAGGGGTTTGAGTCCTGCAGAGCTCTGCCTCAGCCCCGTTCACTTCCTGGCGTGGCGTTTCAGAGCTACTGTATGAAGTGTCATGACACCCTCCCTTCAACCACAAGAGAAATTGGCTGCAGCGCTCATTCACAGACAGGCAGACACACAAACCAGTGAGCCAGCATAAAAACAAGAAACACGGCTCCACTTACCAGTATGAAAGCTGTCCTCAGCAGTTTAACTCTTTTATGGAGCTATATTAAACCTAATTTGACTTGTATCTGCAGCAGAAATAATAAAAGTGTGACAGCATTACACATGAATCGAGTTTGACAGGCTGTATGACTGCAGCCAAAACTTCATGAATAACTTCCCCTTTACAGTGTAGATGGATCTTAACGCCTGGTCAGCAATTATGTCATAAACAAACGCCCACACACTAGTTAACCTGCTATAAAAACCAAAACTAGCTTTGAGTGTAGTGAGTAGAAAAAGCATTGATGCAAAAAATAAGTAAATAAATAAATAAATAAGAGTCCAAACCCCAACAGGTAGTGTTTATTGCATGTGAAATTATGCAAGATGTTGGAGAGGATGAGAATATTGTTGTAGATGTGTTGCTTGTCAGACAGCCTTATTAGTGGCACAGATGAAAATGTACTGTTAGCCCTGTAGGTGGCAGGAAACAGGAAAAGTCATGAGTTGATCAATTGAAATCAGAAAGATTCATCCTCTGGAGAGCATGAATGAACGTGAACTATGTGTTTTGTCTACACTAACCTGCACATCTGCTCAGTAAATCCTGATTAATTCTTTGAGAAAATCAGAAATTAAAAGGAATCAATTTATATTTTATACTCTTTGGTTTCATGATAGCACCCTATACTTTTACTTTAGAGTTGCCATTTAGAGTTATCTTGACCAGAGTTGTTTTTACTTTCATTATTACTTACAACATATCGAGTGTATGCTTAATATCTTACATGTTGAATGTGTTTCCTTCCTCAAAACACTTGCAATACCACTTAAGTATTTTAAATTTAGCATTGCTTACAACCCGCTTACCATCTTCATCCTCCATGTCTTTGCTTGCACACTGCAACATATTGTAGCATGCTACGACCACCTGTGGATCAGTGGAGAAGGAATCGTCTCCCTTCCTCTGAATGAAAACTCTTTTAGCCTTCAAAGCACAATGCAGCCCGATTATGTAGGAAATATCTATCTGGTGTTGTATCAATACAATCAAAACCTGAGCTGCAGGTGTCTATGGAGGGACTCTTGTTAACCAGTCCCACTTTTAGCTAAAATCATCGCACTTGTTTCACTTTATATCTTGTCAACCACTCTGTTTGTGTCGAAGGCAGACTGCACATCCTTCAGCAGCACTTAAGGGTATAATTACTTTTGTCACTCTACATTTTGAACCTCAGTCATTTGAAAGGAAGACTAAATTTACTGCGGCTCTCCTTTGTCAGCATACAGGCAGTAATCACAGCGTCTCGGGGGAACTATAGCGGGGCTACTGTGAATGCTCTCCACCGCAGCTCATCTGCCTGCGGCGTCTGTGTAGTCTGGGCTTTGTGCTGGTTTGGAGAACTTGGAACTCTTTGCCACAAGATAAACAATCCCTCTTCTAAAACCAGGGTGTTTAACACACCCTGTCTTTGTGCCGAGATTTAAACAAATATATATCCTCCCTTGAAGTAAAGCTGGTGTAACATAGACGCAGAATAAACCCTTTAAATATTGACTTAATTCCATGTTTAACCTGACTTTCTGAACACACACACATACTTCTTTGTGAGGATACTCATTGACATATTGCAACCATTAACCCCCCTTCACATAGACTGTATATAAAGATGGACATAGCCTCTGTGATGTCACTCATAGTTTTCTGAAGAGCCGTTTTGAGTGGGCTGCGCCGCCGTCGTCATCTTGGCAGTGGCTGACTCCGCTATCTCCCGGCTAATCCCAAAATGTGCAAAGAGGTGGGTGTGGGTGTGTGTGTGTGTGTGTGTGTGTGTGTGTGTGGGGGGGGGGGGTCAAGCATACGCTGACCCACCTGTCACTCTGAGCCACGCCCTAAATTATGCAGATTTAAGGTCTTAATAAAATTTAAATGGGAGAGTTAATAATATAAAATAATAATAATTATAAATAATAATAAAAAATAATAAAAATAATAAATAATAAAAATGCACCCCTCATACCGTTGTCATGAAGGAGGAAATTAGCTATAGAAACTTGTTGTGTTTTTTGTACCAGGCTGCAAGCATGTTTATTTCTGCTGTAAAGTTGGACATTTTAACATGGGAGTCTATGGGGATTGACTCACTGTTGGAGCCAGACTCTAGTGGTCATTCAAAGATGTGCAGTTTTTGGCACTTCAGTGCTGGCTTCATTTCTGAACCCCCAGAGGTTGCTGCCTACACTTAACCTAAACCCCAACCATCAAAGCCGAATGCCAAACCCCAAACCTTACTGTAACCCTAACCTAAATCTAATTCTAATGTGAACCTTAACCCTACAACAGCCCTTTAACGTTGTGAGGACGGGCCAAAATGTCCTCACTCCCAAAGTGAAAAACTGAAACTTGGTCCTCACACACATTTAGAAATGCCTAGCTTCTATGAAACTAAAGTGAGAGATTTAAATACCTTTGCTTGGATGTGTAATCATGTGGTGATACACAGTCAGGTCAGACAAGGTACTTGCTGTGTCTAAACTTCTCCCCCTCTGCAGCTGCAGTTGAACAGAAAACCAGAGACTTCTGGGGAGAAAACCATACACGCCCATGCAGCATGGCAACCACAGCTGTCCCACAAATGTTTGAGCAACAAAAAGAGGACAAAAATGTCAAAATCAAGAGCAGTGTGTGCCTCAAAATTTCATTCATAATCTCTCTATTTTATGGAGACAGTTCACCCGTTTGGTTTTATCTGGTTCTCTTTGTGGGAGAATCCTGATGATTCAGCAGCACAGATGATCCCTGAAATATGTTGCGGTTTTAGACCTGATTTAGTTCCTCCATTTCAAAAATAGCATCCCGGCTACACAGCAGAAGCAGCCAGGGTTAACATGGATTTATAACCAGTCATTATATTTCCTTCAGCTGCACAGTAATATCTGCCTGTGCATTCGACTGGATGAACCTCACTGCCTCGGAATTAAAGTGGCAACCCACAAGACCCTTAGTTTTATGTAGTTTCCCCGTCTTTGGAGCAAAGCTCTCGCTGCTGTGGTAATGGATGGGAAAGCAAGAAAGAATGCAGACTTGTGCCTGTTTTCACCCTTAGTCTGGGAAATTCCAAATATGCAAACCTTACCTATTTCTTGCTGGGTTTTCAATCATTTTGAAGCTAATATCCCCATACAAAAGTCATATTTCTGTTATGCAGATGTAGCAAAATTCAGTATGTAGTTACTGATGTTGATCTAATTACATTACAAATTTTGTGAAATGTCACTTTTTTCATGGTGTGCATGTATTTGCTTACAGTTTGTGCTTCATAGGGAAACTGATAACAATGCCACCGGGGGTATTAGAAACAACAGTGTAGAGCGGTCACAGTTTACTGTGAGTGTGAAAATTACATTTGAACTGTTTTTTATTGTTATTGACACTAATTATGTAGCTGCTTCCAAGAAGGAGACATCATTTTCAGTAGGAATAATATTATGTTAACATAGTGTGTTAAATTAACATCAGGTTAAATGACTTAAAGTGATAGTTGAGGTTCTTTGATGTGGGGTTGTTTGACGTACTGATCTATAGTTAGTGTACAACTGCAGTAGATTCAGATCAGCGCACTCCCAGTTTAGAGAAGCAGCTGACATAGAAGCTGAGTGATGTGCTGCTGCGAACGGGGGCAGCAGAAAAAAATTATTTTAGCCACTTAAAAAAAAAAAAAAACACAGAAAAAAAGCCAAAATCAGTTTCATTTTGACCATTTTCACAACTTTATATTGCCGTCAAACAGCCCTTTCCTTTGGAACTACCGTATTCCTACACACAAGCACAACTACGCTTAGCTCTGTCTGACTCAAACAACTCATCTGTGTAATTTCGCCTGGGTGTAGTAATACGAGTTCTAGAGGAAAGTGCCATTTGATGGCAAGATAAAACGGTGAAAAGGAAAAATAAAATGTACCCTTCAACTGATATTAGGTTTTTTCTGTGGCTACAACACGTTTTTACATACATGACAACATCTTACGCTCCCGGCTTCTTCTCTAAACTGGGAGCGCGCTGGTCCAAATCTATTGCAGGTAATACACTCACTATAGATAACTACCTCACACAACCCCAAATAACCTGAACTATCACTTTGTAAATCTAAATCAGCTTCAACCAGAATCAGATGAGTCCTTTAAATTTTAGACGGATATTTAGTAAATGAACTAAACTAACTCTATTGCTGTAGCCTGATAGAGTGAATGTGCAGATGATAGTTAATCCAAATGAACAGATACATTTATGATAAATTACTCAACAGCTTATTATCATTATCGTGCAAATCTTTTGTGCTAATAATAACGATTGCTTCATTGTTGAGCCCTAGATGCAGACTTGGAATCAGTTAAGTCAGTGGTGGTCAACTCTTCATTGAAGTGCAGCTGGTGGACTGCTAACTGCTAACTGGCTGCAAAAGCCACAGCTACCTGTGGCTAAAGAAGTGACTTCTGCACAACATTATCAAAATGATACCTGCAGGCGATCCTTTGAGGATATTTATCAAAACGCGACAGTTCCACTTTTAAAATTTGTCCTGTCAAAAAACAAATCCACACGAGTGAGAACTAACACGTAATTCATTTGAATTCATTTGAAAGCATTGGAAATAGCCTAATCCTAAATCTTGTTATAGAACCAATGTGGTTCTGTTATTTGCAGTGTCTCTGCTGAATGACTAGGTGACCTAACATTTGTAGTTGTGGTAACATCACTACAGCCAGTTGCATTTCAATACCACAAATGTCCCCATACCTTTATTCACGTATGTGCTTCCTCATGTTACTTCTCACACAGCGTCATGGTTATCTGTTCATGATAACTCACTGATTTCCTCCATTAACAAAGGCTGAACTCCATGTAGCTGCTTCAGTTTCAGGGTCCTGGTATTGTTCTCTGCTGGTTCACTGTGACACTGTCAGGGCTTACTGGGAGATTTGAATCCATCAGAGCCGTTGTTGATGGCATACGTTAGTCAGAGCGGATATGGTCGTAACATTTTTTGACATTTCTGTTTCTATCTTACAAACTAGTTGTGTCTGCTATTATCTCTGTAACACAACCAGATCATGTCTGTGGTTTAGTCTCAGTGTGTGTCTGTGTGTGTGTGTGTGTGTGTGTGTGAGCCAAGTAAGTTATTCTCAATCATATAAGTGATAAGAATCTTGCATGTGGAAAAAAATGGAAGGACTAAATTGAGCATATATAGAGTGAATCAAGGGATTCATAACTTGTTCCTGATTGGAGAAATGAAAGACAATCCCTGGTCTCCCACTACACCTCTGCTTTTCCTTCTATGACAGGTCAAAATGTGTCCCTCTGGTACCGCCTGTGCCATTTAAACACTGTGAATTCTGAATTTGACCAGATCAAATATGAACAGCTGACAGTCTGCACATGCTCATACAGTCTTTATTGAGTTTTATGGTTTATTATAAGAGTCCATCATATGGTATAATGTCCAAAACCATGTGGAAATTTGGCACGAGGCAGTCCAACTGTGATCTCAGTTCCTGCAGCTGTAGGTATTCTTCAGTTTACTTTCCCACCATGAGTGTTCAGATCTTCTGCCATCAGAATAAGGTCAGTGTGCACCACTTCCTCCCCTGTCGAGGGGAATTATGGGGGCACCGCTGCTGCTGTGATGAAGGTTTCAAAGCTCTGATAAACAATATGGAAATATATTTTTGATTGAAAATTTTTTTTTTTTTTAATTTCTGTGTGGGAGTTACCAAACAATGAGCGATTTGCATGTTGCAGTTTTCTTCTGAAAAAGGAGACCTGGGGAGAGGGATAGAAGAAAGGTGTAGGCGTATGTGCAAACGTGTGGTAGGTATGTGGAGAGGTGGGTAGTGTGTGGAGGTACTGTAGGTAGGAAGACAGATGAGTATAGAAACTGCTCCGGTTTCTCATTGTCAAGCAAAGCATGAGAACACTGACATTTTACAGATGCCATTTTTATGCTTGGGGACTTCCTACACATGTATATCATTTACACCAAAATTTGTTTATTTATCTTTGATACAATTAACTAGAAAAGCATTTAACAGAAACTCTTTCAGTCATGCTATAAAAGACTTTCTCTATAATTTGCCCAGCTGAGCTGCAGGGAGATGGAATTTTCTTTGATTTCAAACTTTTACAATTCCTCTTGTTTGCAGGTTTCACAAATCAAAATGATGCAAATAATTAAAAGTGCCTACAGTTTATTAAGCAGAGGTAAAATCTCTCTCGTGAATGATTCTGTTCATACTGTCTTTCTTTCTCTACCTGTGAATAAATCCAAGTTTTTTGTACTTTAAGTTAAAGGTCTCCCTTATCAATGTACATCTTATATTATATAATAGATGTTTTTTGATTATAAAGCAGGTCTTGAAAGTATCAAAGCGCTCAGTCCACAGAAGATTGGATCTGAAATTCAGTCCTGGGGACACAGTCAAAGTCCTAAGTCAGTTTCAAAACATTTCTTTCATGACTGGAAGTGATTAAATCGCATGCGGTTTTAAAATTCTAAAGGTATATTTAGTCCTGACTTGGTTGTCCATATGTCATTGAAGTGGGTGGGGGGAGTCATTCTGATATATATTTTTATATATGTGTTTCCAGTGACACAAGATGTGCAGCATCAAACTAACCACAGAAATGACAATTTCCTGTGTTTGAAGAATGACTGCTATGGCCTCAGACCACTGAGGTCCTTATCAGTGTGTCCATCTGTGCGTTGTTTTTTCGGAGGGACATATAGAGTCATGTCAACAAAGTCACAAGTTGATACTGTAGTTATAAATAAAGGTTAACATATATTGAGCTAATAACAGCATAGAATTCAGCTCTGCACACTCTTTGTTTTTCAAAATCTATCGTTAAAGTTTGATCGTGAGTCTGAATTTCAGATTGTTTTGCTCTAACAAGAGACATATTGGTCCTGCTGATGTCATTTTGCAGTAGTGGTTACTTGGACCCATTAATTAATGCGTTTCACAACATTTAAGGTAATACGTTGGTTTTTTTGTGGTCATTTTCTGCCTTTCTTTGATAGAGACAGTAGAGACAGAGAGGAAATTCAGGGAGAGAGTAGGGGAATGACATGACATGCAGCAAAAGGTCCGGCCAGTCACAACTCAGGGCATTCAAGCCCATGTGGCGCGTGCCATTAGGTCGCCCCAGTAATAAGTTGATTTAAGTCGACTTTCAACCACTTGTACGGCTGTGTCACCATATTCGTGGCTGTTTGTCTGTAACTACTTGTCACGGGAGTAACCAGGTAGCTGGCGAAGTAGGCAGGAAAATTATGTCTCCATTCTTACTCCCACCTACAAAGCTCTGATTGGTTTGGATGTCTGAAGTTGGTGCTAAACAACTTCAGTGGGTATCTCCCAGTGAGACCCGGTAGACCGGTAGTCTCAGTCCAGGTGTTTGGTCCACACCAGAGCTGGACTGGCAGCTTTCACGCCCAGATTAAATGTACTGAACCAGTGTGATTTCACCCTTGACTTTAGTCGTCTTCTATCACAACTGATACGATGCTGTTTAATACCTTGTCTGTAATTACATCTGGTGGCCTAAGAATTCATAAAATCATTCACCAGTGTTCACTCTCCTCCTTCTTCTTCTTTCACCCTTTGAAGGTTGGATTGTTTCTGTTGTGAGTCTTGCATCTTGTGGTATGACCATGATCTTCCACTTTTGACTTGGCAGCCAGCTGCAAACATGCAAGCATGTTACAAATGTAACCACCAATGGCCTCTTCAGCCATTGAATGCAAAGCTCTTCTTCTGCAGCGACCACATTTTCACACGGTCTAAACACGAAGAGGGGCCTCTATATAAAGACCATTTACAGCCTTGATGTGACTGTTAACTATGTTATATCCATTTTACTTTATATTACATCATTACATATTGGTCCTTTAATTGACTTCTCTTGAATATAAAAAAAATAGAGCATTGTCTGTTTGTGTGTCAGAACAGAGAAGCAGGGTGTCTATACGTGTGTATGTATGCTTATGTGTGTGTCAAAGGGGATGTTGCTGTTTCCCCTGTAGTGACAGTAACAAGTGGCCATCCCACGTGTCACATCTCAGCTCCTCCTCCCACGCTTCTCACAGAGAGGAACAGGCAGCGCTATTATTATCACTGACAGGAAACATGTTGAACCACACCAGCAAACTGAGCCGACTCTCACTCAATCTCTTGTCTCGCTGTCTCTGACTCATCTCTTCCTTTCTGTTGTTTGGCTGATGCTCTTTTCTTCCGGCTCTCTCTCTGTCTCTCTGCTTCAGTAACTTTCAGTTTTCTGAGAGTTGTTTTTTTTTTTTTTCCATATCTCGGTATCTTGCTCAATGCATCCAGTTGTTCTCGGTTTCCTTGTCTTGATCATTACTGTACATGACCCGAAAAGACCCACAATTCATCCAGATTCCCCTGATTTTCTCAGTTACATCTACTCATGCAGAGGGTTAAAGATGTCCGCCTCTGACATCTCACATACCCCTGAATAAAAGGGGAATTCACTTTGTTTGTGGAATGAAAACAAGCTCTGATAGGGGACTATTTTCTATCATTTACATTTATTACACATTTACAACTGACTTGCATAGGAAAAATAAAGTTTTATCAACATCACAAAGGTTTATGTTAAAAAAAATCATGATAGATTTTTTTATGGCCCTGTTTGCATTAGTCTTGCACAGGCAAGCAGAAGACGGGGGGGTGTTGCCTTTTTAATATTTATCTTAAACCACCATCTTTCACTCAGCCTCACCAAATGTAAATCTAACAACATGTGAGATGTGGGACCTTCTTAGTAAGATGTCGTTGCTGTTGGATGTGTGGATGCCACAAAGTGTTCAGGCAGCAATAACATTTAGTGTATAAATATATTCTGTTGAAGACACTCTACTACATTTTTGCTTAATAAACCGCATCCAGCTGTCTTGGCTTCTCTGATGGCTGCTCTCTTTCGCAGTGATAATGATAAAACATATTATTTGCATTTTAATTTGACATTGTATTGGCTGGCCCTTCATACCCCTCACAAAAAGATTTGATAAGAGAATTGCTTGTTTTGTGACACAGCTGAAACAGTTTTTTTCAATTAGTTGTTAATGTGCTGGGATGGATGTCTGCGGGTCTTCACAAACATATCTATCATGTCTTCAATTATAAGCTACAAATAGTAGACTGTAAAGTCATACATCTCTCTTCAACGTGAGTCCATGATCTTCAAATGCAGACATCCACTTTACCACGAACACTCCACCTCAATGGTAAGTGTACATCAGTAAAGTCCAGGATTTATTTGGTTGCTTTGACTCTTCTCGCTGCTTTCTTGTGGTCCTGGAGACACCTACTGTAGCGAGACCCACCACAGAGGGGGTTTTGAGTCCTTTGGCAGGTGTGTATACAGTGTGACTGTGGACAGCATCACAACTGTGCAAGATACAGTCACAAAACTTAACAGGTGTGTAGTTGAGATCAGAATAAAGGCTGAGTTTGAAGATGGGTGTGATGAGTGCGGTCCAACCCTCGAATTATCACAAGATGGTATCTGGTTTGTACTTTTTTTTCTCTTTGTTTTCACAGTTGTCACGTTGTTGCGTTGTGTTTGTATTGTATTTGTAGCCTACATGCCTGGCCTTGCATCAGTCACAAGCAGTTAAAGAAGTTCATTTTAAGGACATGCAGAGTTATAGACCCACAATTGACACTTTGTGACTCTTCCCACCATCAAACTATCAAATTGATAGGAAACAGAGACAAAGGACCCCTCTCTCACAAACAGACCATGCTGTTAGCATGTCAGAGAGACACAGAACCAGGCCAAAGGTCAAAGAGTCAGTTCCAGAGGATCAATAAAGCGCAACTCACAGTAGGCCGGTCTTAACACTCTGCTCATGACTCAGTTGATGTCGAAATATAGCAATACTTAATCATCTAATTCGTAGATGTAGTCTCATTAGCTGTATAGCCATAGTGTATAGCCATAACATATTCTCTCCCACCATTGCCAACTCATCACACTGCTCATTTCCTTATTATTTTCATCTTTATGATTATTACACCTTGCATTTACTCTGTAGATAGTAGTTTAGTTAAATAAACTCCTTTATTTACACCCAGTTGTTGTCCTGTTGTATTGTTTTGACGTAGAGACTGGAGATCCATTGACTCGAGAAGTCATGGCTTCCGATATGAGATTAGTAAGTAATTCATTGTTGTCCTCCCAGAGGACTGGTGCCCCATTTCAACGAGAGTAAATTCTAAATAATGACGTTAATGCTACATATTGTATTTGCACATTATGTTGTACGCCTTGTTTGCATTGCTGAAATAAAATGTAGCACCACTGGCCCCAGAGAAATGACATTTCATCCCTAATTGTAAAAGGATGGTTTGACCTGATGTTAACGTCAGAACTTTATCAGATTTACGTTTAGAAGGTAAGACGAAGTGTGCTCTCACCTTCATGTACAACATTTTAATCAATCATCATGGTCAAAATTGTTTTCTTAGCATCAGAGCACAAATAAAACTTCTTCATAGTGATTTATTTCCATTGATTAACAGAATAAAAATGTGAGGGAAAGTCTTGTTTCGTTGTTTCGGTTGTTGAGTGAAAGCTACTGTACATGGACATTAGATTTCCTCTGACTGTCATTGGGATTCAATCCTTCATGTTCTTGCTCAGTGCTCGTCTTCAAGGTGCTTCCCCACTACTCTCTGCAGCACCGATGGTCACTAGCAAACAGAGAAAAGAGGAAGATCAGATGGACGGAGGAAAATTCACCTTAAAGAAAAAAAAATTCCACTAAGTCAAAAAGTCCCTCCACGTGTGTTGAATCTCACAGTGTGAAGAAAGTCTGTTGTTTAAGTGTGAAACATGTTTGTAATGGAAACATAAAAGAAAGGTCAGCAAAGTTATTGTCTTTAGCTGGAAACAATGATGTTTTTGAATCAATCAAGTCTGACTACATCATTTATTAAACCGCCCATGTGACATCTGAGCAGGTGAATGAGAGAGGAGGCTGAAGAGGAGGATGCTGCCGTCTGGTGGCAAATAGAGTGAAGAGCCAAAACAATGAGGGTTTCCATTTAAGAGAGGTGAATAACAAATGAAAAGTCAAATCCAGAAGTAAACAACTGCACCATCTAGTGGTTAAAGTACATGCACTGCACAATCTATATCCTACATCCTTGTCCACAGCCTCGTCACTTCCCGTCTGGATTACTGTAACTCTCTCCTCTTCGGCCTCCCTCTTTAATCCCTCCATAAACTTCAATTGGTCCAGAACTCAGCTGCCCGTATCATTACTCGTACCCCCTCCATCCACCACATCACTCCTGTCCTATCCACAACCTCGCCCCCCCATATCTGTCCGACCTCCTCCATGTTCCCACTCCCTCCCGCTCCCACAGATCCTCTTCCTCCACACACCTGTCTGTCCCCTCCGCCCGTCTCACCACCATGGGGAGCAGAGCATTCAGCTGTCTCTGGAATCTACTACCACCCCAACTCAGAAATATCGATTCATTCCCCCGTTTCAAATCACAAGTCAAAACACATCTGTTTAAAACTGCCTTTTCCATCTGATGCCAATTGCTCTGTCACTTTTGTGTTGTTTTTATTTTTATATTTCATTTTTATTGTCGCTTCTTCTTAATGTGTTTTCAATCTCAATTTGTGTAACTCTGTACGGTGTCCTTGAGTGCCAAGAAAGGCGCCTTTAAATAAAATGTATTATTATTATTATTATATCCACAACTTCATACAGATCTCTGTCGATGTTAACATAACAGTTATCAGGCTTTTTTAGAAAGTAACAACAGTCAAAATATGATGTCAGAATTGTTTTAAGTTCTAAGTAGTTGTGGTGGAAGAAGTATTTAGTTTTGTTACTTACAAAAGTAGCAGTGCAACAATGTAAAAATACTCTCTGAAATGTAGTGGAGTAGAAGTATAAAGATTGAACAAGTAAAGTACAAGTACTTCAAATGTACACTTAGGTACAGCACCTAAGAAGTTGTACTTATAAGGCACTAGCATGCTAACCTAAGGTGGATCATGTTGATTTTTAATGACTAAACATCCTGTAGCTGCTCAGCAGATAAAATACATTTTAAACATCCTTCTCTCCTCTCCTCTCCCATATCTCCTTCTGTCCTTTTTTCACCCTCACTATTTCTCTCTCTCTCTCTCTCTCTCTCTCTCTCTCCTTGCATCATCTCAAGCTCCTTGAAACCAGATTTTTATAGCTTTGCTAAAACTTTTCAGGAAATGGAACAAAGTCCAACTAAAAAGCCATCGGTGATTAAAATAGTAGCTTTGTGGAGCCAGTATAGCAACAAATAAAATGGAAAAAACAATAAAATCCACCAAGAAAAGACAGTGTTTCCTCGAATAAAACTTTTACATGCTGACTTTATTCTGTAAACACCATTACAGTGTAACCAAGAATAAGTCTGTGTCTAGTATTAAGGAGGAATTATCCCTGAAGAGCTCTCACTCTGCACTGCATAAAGCAGTTAATTATATAAATGTCATAATTATAAATGAACAGATTAATGTGATAGAAAAGAGAGAAATAATAACTCATAACTGTTGAATGTTTCTTATCTGCAGCTTAGTTTATGTGTTAGTTTAATGTTTAAGACCAGATCTTAAACACTAAAATAAAACAATGTTAATTACACTTCACCTCAACCTACATGAAGTCTCATCTTAATCCTCAAGGCAGGATACCAGGATACCACACAAACACACAGTAGTTGTAGCTGGCAGATGTACGTGGCATCCACCCATCCACCTTACCCCTCCTCTGGCTGTTCACAGACCTGACATCAAGGAGTGTTTGAATTTAGCTGCCTCTCTCTTTCTTTGGATACTCTTGTGTCAACTCCTGCAGGCACCATCTGGTTCCTCAGTAGGAAAGTTCATACTAGGATTTTACACACCAGTGTCACTGTGTATCACTGTGTAAACGTAAATATTAGATATAGAGCACTTAACTGGAACACGCATTGTTCCCACATTGCAGCAGCATGTTATGAGACATCTGTGAGGATGCACACCGGATGGGTTAGGGTTAGAGTTAGCAACACCACACATGAACCCTGAAAAATTGAAAAACTGAATACATCAATAATATAAATCAAGTGATCAAATTAATTAAATGTTGATTAACAATTAATTCCATGAATCTTTCTTCCGCTCCGTCTGCAGTGTTTGTGCTCTGAAAGACATTAGAGCAGGAAAAGGGGGCAAAATAAGCGGGTTGACTGTGCTGTGTTTACATCACTGCCGATCGGAGTCAGAGCCGATAAATACCTGCATCTACTGCAGAGTCATTTGACCCGGGTGTGAATACTGATTGTACCATTTTCCATTGCTGACAAACGTCTGATGTTGCTGGGTTTTGGCGGGTTTTTTGACCAGTGGAAAAGGAACTTTAAATGGACACAATACCTAACATTGCTCTGTTAAAATGAGTTTGCTCTAAGCTATCGATACAGCGTGTGAATCTTTCTGCCTTTGGGTTGTTTTGGATCCAACACCTGCAGGATGTTTTTCTGATTTGCACATTGCTGCTGTTTGGAAGGCAAACAAAATCTGCTTCCTGCCTGTTTGATTAGTTCATTCTGAAAGTTCTGACGTAGCTGTGGTCAAAATTTTCTGACGGAACTAAGAGTGTGTCATCATTTTTCCATATTTTTGACTTTTTCACCTAACACTTGTATATATATATACTGCTGCTGTCATGTGTTCATGAGCAACAGAGATGGGACAAAATAAACATTTTATTTAATGGCTGCGTTTATTATTATATTATTGTAAATGTTCACACCCTTATTACTGTACCCTCCTCTCTCTTCTTCTGCTGCCTGGAAAGATTCACATTTCACATCCACAAAATGACTTCAGGGGTATAAATAGACTTGCCTGGGAATTTTTATTTCAACTGCCGACTTGTGCATTTACTCACATAATGATGACATTCACAATAATTTAATTACCTGTGACTTTATAAAATAACGAGTGAAACATGAAAAGACATCTTGAAGAAAATGTTTATTTAGTGGAGTATTTTTGGGAGGAAACTCTTCCCCCGAGTCTGACCCAAACCTCCGCTGACGACACACACCATCTCAGTCGCCCACTCACATAAACAAAGGTGAGGAAATCAAACACGGAGCTCATTCCAGTTAATGGAAAACATGTCATCATCTGTGCAGCAACATGACAAAACATGGAAAACATGGTGAAAATAGATTGCCCACCGTCTGTTCTTTCTCTCCATGTTTTCTTTTCTAATTTTCATTTATTCTTTCTTTCTCTTTTCCCCTCCTTTCCCTTCTCTCCTCTGTCTCTCCACATACTGTCAATTCTCTCTGTTCTGCATTGGAGGGAGCAGTTGACTCTTTTGTTTGTATTTGGTTTGTTAATGTTCACACATGCCCAGTTTGTTTAACTGTCCTGCTGCCAGGTAAGAGGTTGTGGAAGTCGTATGATGGACTGAGTGTTTAAACCAGTTAGAAGTTAGTTACTATATTAATACACAAAAACGTATGGAGTTTATAATGTATGTTCTCATTACCAGAGCAATGGCTTTCAAAACCAGTGTCAGAGAGAAATTGGCAAGAGTACAGCAGCTGTCACATTGCAAAATACTACTATGAGTATGAACATTACTATGAATTTTTTGGTAAGTAAAGGTAAAACATCCTGCTCCTTCTACTGTTTTCATGAGTGTTACGTCCCTTAGTTGGAGCTAGGGGTGACAGGAACTGTAACATGACAAATCAAGAATTAAAACTGAGTCAATGAGTGCTTGAAGGTAGTTTATTGCAACCTGAAGGTCTCAACAAGGAAGTCCAATGTGGGGGAGGAAGGGACAAAGGTGGTGTGCCAAAGAAATGAACCCAATAAAACAAAAATGAGGCCTCATCTATCTAACAATACAGTGATGGGACCCACCACTAACCTAATGTTTCTAGACAAAGAAAAACTGCGTGTTGGGATGTACAGGGTACCCCAAGTTATGTCACTCCTTCTTCCCACCACATACCTTCAGTACATCCCTTAAATCCATAAACACAACTGGCAGGCTGATCACTATCAGGCAAAAGGAGAGAGAGATCTCCTCATTCAGGCTCCCCTTTTATTGGAGGACTCGAGGCAGATGATTGGCCACTGGGACAGCCAGGAGCTCAATAAGCCATCCTCCACTAGTCTGCTCAGGTGGAGCCCAATCACCAACCAGCACCTGGAGGGAAACCAAGTGAGGGAGAGACAGAGAGCGAGAGGGAGAGGGAGAAAACAAAAACAAACAGCCTGCCCTTGCCTGGCACATAACAATGAGAAATTCTTTGGGTCTTCAGCTTCCAGAGCCCACATCGGCTTCAGCTTGATGCCATGGATCTCCAGACATATTCACTGAAGAATACCAACAACGCCACTGCTGCACTGGAACTTTTACTTGTTTTCTGAACGTAGCTCGTAGTAACTCGTACTTTTGGACAACATCATGCACCTCTCCGACTAAGAGGACAATATCAAATCTATGCTCTGTAGTACTCAGAGCGGGCTGCATGTACATGTGCAGGAGGTTTATGGGCATGTGGAGAAGCAACTGGAGTTAGACGAAGCGTTTTACAAGTTTGTGATTCTTCGGTGTAAACAGGTTTGAAACTACACAGGGAAACATTTGGGAATCGCCAGCTCCTCTGCTGTCTGTCTCTAAGGCAAGTAAAAGAACATCTTCCTGCTGAAATTTGTCGTACATTTTGCCATCTCACTCAAAGCAGACGATACATGCTCATATTTTGCAGCACAGCATGAATGACACAAACTGTCCACCATGTGGGTCAAAGAGGTCTAAAAGCCTGATGTGGACCATCTCCAGTTTTCGAGATTCTTCAACTTGCTGGCCAAATGAAATTCCCAACTCTTGAACCCATTCCATGGAGGTGCTAATAGCAACTGAGGCAGTACAGGGTGATCCTTATCACCCAGTGAGCACCACAGTGCACGGGCTTGATGTGATGTCGTAAACAAGAAGAAAAAGGAGGAAAAAGGAGTCAGTCTTCTGCTTTTTCTCTTTGTGCATGTCCACGTATGTTGCATAACAAAAGGAACAATGAGAATATTGAACAATGTCAAAACTCATTAGATGTCACCGGGAAACTATCACTAACGCTAGCACATACTGGTATTACCACGCTAGCCAAAGAGTGGTCTGCGTATTAGCAGCTTGCTGAGAAAAGAGACGGGGGCATTCTGTATATAGTTCAAATAATAATAAATAAATAATATTTATTCAAATAATTAAAACACAAAAATCCTACTGGATGGTAAGGCTGTGAATCAAAATTGAAGAAAAAAAAACTAGGCAACCCAAAACAGGTAAACAGTGCAAGGTACAAAAGAAAGAAGAATCCAAGAGTCCAAGAAACAGAGGCAACATAAAAAGGATAACTAACTGACTTCCAAGGAAACACCTGATGTTGTCCTGGTATGAAGTTTAGTGTTTGACAAGTGGATAAATCATTGGATCACTAAAGTCATTAGGATTCATCCCATAGGGACCATTAAGTTGGAGAGACACATGGACTGATGACTGACCGTTTATAGACTGATTTGCAAATTATGTTTTGATGTTATTCTCCAACTGACAGTAATTTTTTTTGCAGAGGCAGGGTAGTTGGCAGCTCTGCTCTCACCCTCTCCTCACCTCTATTACTCATTGTACATTCTTTCTCTGTTCTTCACATCCATACCTGTGTGTTCGCACAGTCACAGATTAAGGTTACTGTAGGTCGGCAGCTCCAGTGAACCGCACAGGCGGGCTTCAGGCCACAGGTCCAGAGCAGTGTCCATGTAAGGTCACTTCCACCCTCAGAAACAGGGCGTCTTGGTTGGGCTCGGCGACTGGGAGTGCCAGCCTCCTCTGCTTGGTAGTCTGTAATTACGCCACTGTAGGTTGGTCCAATGAGGGCAGGAGCCTCGGAGAGCCACATTAGTGTTAGTTCAGACGTAGAGGAACTTCCTCCAAACATGTTTCAAATTAGAGCTGAAACACATGTGTGTAAACATGTAATCACATGTTCATACATGTACAGGAAGACCATGTCAAAAAAAACATATACTTACACTTGCCCGTGCCCATGTACATGTATGTGTTGGCATAGAAATGTGCAAAAACCATGCATAAACTATACATTATCCACACGTGTTCACAAGTGTTTTCATAGTATAAAGTTTAATTTGTTAGATGTGAGGTGAGTTAAATTTAAACATATTGGACTTATTTCATTGTTTTGTTTCTGTACCCATTAAAAACTCCTAGTCTATACAGTCAGGATCACTGTGCACTGTTGCCCTAAAATTAGGAACTGTGTATAAAAGGGTTCTAGAATGTGTGCACCCTCAAATTAAAGAATTGGACGCCTATAGTCCTTATTTCATTCATTTTCATGTGCATGCATCACTGCGTATATGATTACATTCAGGTCATTAAACCATTTGGTTAACAGTTGCCTCTCTGTGTGACTGTGGAGCTCTCTCTCTCCCTTTTGCCGGTGCACCTGCTGTGGTGACTCTGTGTTTAAAGGGCTGCAGGTGAAGCTCTCTGATAGGCTGCGTGTGTGATTGTGTGAATGCGTGCTGGGAGGAGCTGATTGGCTCCTGAATACAGCCTGTGTTCTGTGTCACAACAAAGCAGTCACCTCCAACCTTGCAGGAGTGTTGACCTGAAATCTGCTAAATTTTTATCGGATCACTCGTTCAGATCCACAGTCAGCCGACGGACTCACCGACCTGTTGTTACCGGAGCTCCAGAGAGAAGCCTGAGAGAGGAGATTTAAAACTACACTGAGATGGCTTTTGATTCTTAAAACCACAAATATATCTTCTTATGGATCAACACTTCAAATTAAACACTGCAAAAGTGTCAAATGTGGAACCTTTAATCAAATGTTATTATCTTGTTCTTCACTATTTGCAGGCAATACAAACCATCTGAATTTCGTAAAATGGGTTGTACAGACAGAGACACTCGAGAGAGACAATGATCTAGGGTTTGCCAGCCTGTGTTGTGCAGGCAGCAACGTTTCCATCATCTGATCGACGGCGCAAGTGATTCAAAGAAACATGACGCACAAGATGAACTGTTACTTTGAAAATGACTCAACAAACACTCTACTTTTCCAGTGTAGGAGAGACAGCACAGCAGACTGTTATTCAGCTCACAATATCAAAATATGTGCAGTCAAGGCTGAAGTTACTCCAGAACACTTACTTTACTGTTCATAAGCTTGAACAAAACTTTAAACTACAATGGCATTCAGTAGAGTTCATAACTCTGCCATGACCAAACATTCCAACTCACGTCTGTCACACCCGGATTATTATCTGGATATGTCTGATTTATTTTTTTTTTTTACATTCTGAGTATTTCCTGAGAAATAGTTAAAAATGTCTTGCGATATAAAGGAATGATTAAAAAAAATCCTGGACCTGCCCCTTTAACTGCAACAAAATATTATGTGTACTTTCCTGGCCCATAACCCCGCTCCTGCAAGTTCGTAGTTCTTTTTGCGTAATCCTGGTGTCAAATAAACAGACACAAGTGAAAACATAGCCTCCTTGTTGGAGGTAAAAATGAATCCAATGATTGTAAATTGTTCTTTTATGTCATATTCAGTGGTCATAACATTAAGTCCTAAAATAACCCTTCTACACAATCACTTCTCATGTGTGCCCTAGTAATGGCATGTATAGTAGATGATATGCGCTGAGTGGGGTTAGACAAGAAAAAAAATAAACAACAGATAAATATTGTACAGGCCAACGTCACTGTCCACCCACCAGACCTTCTTCTTGAGAAACTGGGCCACCGCCTCTTCCTTTGAAGGTCTCGACGGTGTTGGCTGGCCGTGGAGGCGGGGGCAGGGCAAGCTTTGACACTGGTGTCCTGTACTGAATTTTTGTGTCCCACCTCTTCTCAATCACACTTCAGTGGAGAAGTGAGTGAAACAGCGGACTTGTGTGGAACTTGAAGAATCTTCAACATCCACTGTTTGGAAAAGATAAAAATAAGTTTGGAAGATCAGAAAAAGCAGCAACCTCGAGCACATGACAAATTAAATATAGACGTCCATCCCAGAATACTTATTATTTTGTAAACACTGGCAACGAGGAGTTCATATAAAATATAAAGACACTTTCTTGGTTGTGGCCTTCTCACTCTTCACAGTGTTTTCACTGTTGCTCAAGATGAGCCTGCTTCATTTGTGGTTTGTCAGGAACCTATGAATAAAATGGGTAATTAGATGTCACAATACATAAAGTCTGACACAGCCATAAAAACTGAAGACTTTTCTGTGTGTTTATTTAGGCAGGCAAACACCCACCTGGATCATAAAATCAGTGTGTCACATCCACTTTTTCCCCTTTAGTCATCATCTTCTTCTAGAAACCTGTGAAGAAAAAAGCTTTTTTTTTTAATTTTATTTTTTATGGTCACACATAAATATTGGTTTCATTGCTTCTTTCCCAAAAAATAAACACAATTTAGAAATGTAATTTTATGCTAGATGTCAAAGTAGTTCAAGTCATGTGAAATCCAGCCTTCAAAATAAAACTGCACATTTTTAAAGTGGGCTTTTAATGTGATCATCCCAGGACACACCTGTGCAGTGATCATGCTGTGTAATCAGTGACTTGATATGCCACACCTGTCACGAAGCAAAGCAGGAGTGTCACTAACACGGATTTAAACACATTTGTGAGCAAAACCTGAGAGAAAGACGCCTTTTGTGTGGGTAGATACAGTTTTAGATCTTTAATTTCAACTGGTGAAAAATTGGAGCAAAAACAAAAAGGCAGATATGCAGCATTTTTACTGGGACGATGTTTAATGCCAACTCTCCAGTGGATCATTACTGAAGAGCAATAGAGACGTAGAATATAAATACAGCATCACTCTTTGCCATACTGGTAGAAATGTGCTGACTGGAGGCGCAGACCAGCAGTGTCGCGGTGGTCAGTGGTCAGTGACAGAGCATGTAGGTGTAGTCCTCTTCTTCTGAATCTCACTGATGGATTCATGACATGTCTGAAAAAGCGTCACCTCCCAAACCATGGGACAGTACAGAGACCAGTCTGGGGTGAACGGGGTTACAGCTGAGTCAGTTGCCAACTGTATCAGTGGTTTTACAGTCATTTCCCAGAACAGAGGGCTCTCCAGTTGACAGGGGTGAGGTCGATACTGTAAGTCTGAGGGAGAGTTTCATTTAGTCTGAAACCAACAGGAAACAAGTGAAAAATAACTCATACGCTCATAATTGTCTCACATTTTTTAAAAGACATACAGTATTTGTCCTGGCATGTGAGTTGGCTCAGTAACGTATGTGGACATTAAATATATGAAGTTATTTATAAGTTGTGTCTCTATTATGTTTCGTCTACAAGTTTATTTTTAACTGTGTAAAATAACCCGAAAAAGCAAAGTTATCAGTGACCCCCTGATAATGATAATACGATAATGATAATAAACTTTATTTATATAGCACCTCTCAAAACCAAGTTACAAAGTGCTTTACAATTAAAAACCCCAACAATAAAAACAATAGTAAAACAATAAGCAAATAATTCAGATCCCAAACATAGTAAAAATTATAGCAAAGCCAGCGGTTCAGAAAAAGCCTAATGATAAAAGTAAGTCTTCAGAAGAGATTTAAAAGAGGATACTGAGTTTGCCTGCCTGATATCTCCAGGCAGTGATTCCCACAGCCTTGGGGCCCGAACTCCAACTCCTAATGAAGAAGCATTATGAAGAATAAAGAGCTTTACGACAGTCAAGTCTGGAAGTGATAAAAGCGTGGATGACCTTTTCTAAGTCAGAAGGTGAAAGGAATGACCTGAGCTGGGCAAAGCAACACTGCATTACTTTGGACACCTGAGCATCAAAAGAAAGGTCTGAATCAAAACAGTGTTTCATAATTTTATCAAAAACAGTCTTTTATGTTATCTTATGTGATTTCGGATAGAAACAAATGTCAGTCGATATAGCAGCAGACTATCAAATATGTCTCAAATATAAGTCTCAAAAATCCAGTCTCCTTTGACTCTATTAAGAGATATAGCCGTGTCAGAAGAAATCAATAAGTCTAATATTAAAACACTTTCCTTAATGTCTTTTTCCTTTTCTGTGAAGTTTGTTCAACAAGTGTTCCAAGTGGAATTCACCAAATTCTCTTAACTGCACAAACTTGTAAAAAATCACTTGTTTCAACTTGATGAAAGTCACATGTTCATCAGTAGCTTCAGGCTCTCACTAGAGCTCCGGAGAGAAACCTGACAGAGGAGATGTAAAACTACACTGAGATGGTTTTTGGTTCTTAAAACCACAAATGTAAAAGTGTAAAGTGTAAAATATGGGACTTTTAAGTGCAATTTGGAAGTATTTAGTCTTTACTTGAGTATTTCTAATTTATTCTACTCCATACTTCAAATCAAATGTTTTTACGGTCGTTCCAAATCATAAAGATGGTGGAGACACGGAATTGTTTAAAAACTGGTGCACATTTTCAGACAGTCTCTCCAGGTAGACATTCATAGTGTCGCACTAAGTTCTTCACATGAAAAGTGCCACAGCAATTCTTATTTTCGTTTTGGTATATAACAATAACATCATCATTGTAAATTTGAAAATTGCTTTTTACAACTCCCACAATTTGCAATCTAAACCCAACACAATCCAGATCATTGGTTTTGTAAAGTTGCAGACACACACCCCCTTTAATCCAACGTCTGAAAGGTGTGGTGGGAAGGGGTTACCTGGGACATCAGCGTGGCAAAGCCTGTGGAACAGTCAGACATGCAACATAGAACCACTTCCTGCCAAAGCTCATTGCTCATTTAGCGTCCTTTCTGTATATGATGCTCTTTGTATAATTTTCGTACAACTCTTTCTGCTCCTTTGTCTCCTTCTGTTTTTTTTGCCTCTTTATCCTCAAAGATTAAATCATGTGTTAACTTCCCGTACCTAGTCTCACTGTGAGTTTTCCACAATAACAGTCTGATTTCCTGTATTTCCACTGGTTTGCATCAGTGTGCGTAGCGGTTAGCCGTACATATTTTAACAACCTGAAAGCTGTTTGGCAGCACAGGACTGTAGCTGGACTGGTCTCATGAGTGACTGAAACATGAGGTTTATGTGAGGTCACTTGCAGGTCTCCTTCACTTCCTGCATTATTTTAGGATGATGCATACACATACAAGTGTACGGAGGCCCTCTGTGGTCACAACATAAATTCCTGAGGCCACATTGAGCTGCGCCGGTCGTACAGTGTGCTTTGGAGTCTGCATGAGATGCCGTGATTATGTCTGCTGTGTTTCCTCTGCCTTTTCGGTGGACAGGGCAAAAATGCCAGCCCTCAGCCTGACCATACTATAGGTATGGAATCTCATTGTGACCGCAAAACATATTTTTATTCATACATCAAAACCATGATTTATGGGTCTTGACTGAATGTGACGGTGCTGGCTCCGCACGAGCTGCTGTGACAGCCGGAAGAGTTACGTGGAGATACGTGAAAATGTTACATAACTGTTCACCAACCTGAAATCAGTCTGATTAAATAGACTGTTGAGTAGTTTTATTCCCAATTCATCTTTTGTTAGATCCAAACTGGTAGATCCACATAATACTGGTAATATTCGGTAAACATAGATTTATATAATTCAGCAGGGTTTATATGGTCTGTCATGCTTTATGTAGCTGTGTGTCCACAGCTGTATTAATTCAACTTACAGTGCATCTCTTCAGTCAGACAGACGATTGGAAGTGCGACTGAAACACATCAAGTGTAGAAAGGCTGTTAGAGTCAGCAACAATTGGGGAAAGAGAGAGAGGGGATGACAGCCTCTGTGGTTAGGACTAAGCCTGAATACTTCCGCCACCAGGGCGCCCCCAAAATGGGTTGTTTGTCAGTTTGACAGCTTCATGCTGTTCAGAAGAACGAATCAAGGCAAGGCAGAGCAGCCTTGAGCTCGGCTGTGATACTGATTGATGTTGACCGGGAGGTAGACTCTAAGGCTCTGTTCAGGTGGTATTAACATCTGTCTCAGGTGATCCAATCACAAGTCTTCCGCTCTAAGTTCAGGTGCGAACGCACCCAAGACGCATTGGGGACGCACCTGAGATCCAATCATTCAGACCACACTCAGAGGTGGTCTGGACCACATGTGGCCACATTCATGTAGCAGT
This sequence comes from Seriola lalandi dorsalis, assembly GCF_002814215.2. Classification (NCBI taxonomy): domain Eukaryota; kingdom Metazoa; phylum Chordata; class Actinopteri; order Carangiformes; family Carangidae; genus Seriola; species Seriola lalandi. The sequence goes on from NW_019525344.1 coordinate 254,144, forward strand.
GTGAACGCAAACGTGTCCTGGGCTACATTGAAGGACCGCCTACTCCAAGGCGTCCTCTGCCACAGTCCGATTAGTCCCTTCGCAATGAACTGAAAATATTTCACTTTTTAAAATGGCTAAAACCTTATTTCATTGTCCAACTGCGCGCAGTGCATTGATTTGCTCGACCCCTCCTTGCCCCGCTCTCTCGCTCCCCGGCGTGTCTGTCACAGTCGCACTGGCTGAAAACAGCAACACCTGCATTTGGAGCAGCGAAGTGAGATCCGATCACAACTGGTCACTCGAGACGCACGTGGAGAAGCCAGGTCTGAACAGTGTTTTTCACACTTTGAATCAGTCAGGTCAAAGATAGGACATAAGGATAATGCATTATGTCAGTAGTTGTGGCTCGTGACTTCCCAAACCTTTATAGAGCTGGGGCTAATGGATAAATGCGGGTTGCAAATACAGTAAAAAACACAGACACTTATCTGCTGGATCTTTTATATATTCATATATGTCTAAGTAACCAACTGTGTGACCTTGTTGCACTTTTAAATAGATTCAGATTTCAGCAGCAAAATATGAGACAAAACCTCATAAAATGATAGTCATGCAGGCTGTGTCATGTCTTGTGGCAAAGAATAAAGACACAAGTGGCCGCATACACAAATACACATGTGATACTTAGAACGCACATACCTACATGCACTCACACACACACACACGCACACACACACACACACACACACACACACTAGTATGTCTGCAAGCTTAGACACATAAGACAAACATCTTAAGGTTCACAAAAATACATTTGACATTTACAGTTTTTCGGGAACAGACTCATCAAAGAGGAAGAGTCTGTTGTCATGTGCCACTGACCACACCGCTGCCCACACACACACACACACACACACACACACACACACACACACACACACATCACTTGAAATCCTTTTGTATTATTACCACAAGCGCTGAACGTTGAACCACAGAGACAGTGATGCTGTTTAAAATATCTGAACACTCTCGCACGGGCAAACAGCGCCAAGTCACACACATGACTGCAGGTTGCAAACTGGAGAGTCAAGAGGTTATTTCATCAGAAAAGACTCTTGGAAACCTCACGCAGATTAAGTGAAGGTTTGCAACAAGATGATGAAAAGTACATATGAATGTAATACTGTCCAACAATGTGGAGAAAGGAGGAAGCCGGGCTTTAAAGAGTTAAGGAAACGTGTGACCATCTGTTTACAAGAGGAGCATCATGAACCGCCGTAACCATCCTTACACACAAAACAACATCTGAGTCACATCAAGGACACTATAATCTATTTAAGGTTCTCACATGTGACTTTCTTTCACACAAGATATGTCTCTGTACTTATGACCTTTGCGCAAGCTGCGTGTTTTCTCTCGATCTGCAGTGTTTTCATTCAGTATTTTTTCATAATGCAGAGGAAGGAACTACAACTATCTGTAGATTGCATTACAGTTGTAGCAGTTGTACAGGGGATCACCACAAAATATTAAACATTTATTAGACTATGTACGTTTTGATGAACAGCGGTTACTGTGACGGCACGGGTCAGTGAACTGACTCAGTAATGTCAGTTACACCTCAAAAATGATCTATAATCTGCTAACATTAGTTACTATAAGCCAATGAGAAAGGCTTTAGCAGGAAGAGGCTCAGTGCTTTGAACTGAGTAAGGGTGCATTTAGTTGCTATGAATTCAGCTTTTGATGTAAAAGAGGAAATACTAATATAACTGACCTTTCAAAAGTTATCAAACAGCAGCTGTCACAAGTGTAGCCTCATCTCAACGCAACAAGCAATGGTTTCATAAGAAAAACCATAAAGTCTATTTGCATATTGAGATAAATATACCTGAAACATACAGATAAAACTGTTTTTTGCTTCCTTCACCTCTGTCTGAACGCATGGGCAGCAACAGTGTTCATTGTATTATGAATTAGTTTAAAGTATGAGTATAGCCTGTAGTAAAACAGTAGCGCTGATGGTGGGTAAGATGCAGGGAAGAGTGTTGCATTAATAAAATGTGTTTATCCTTGCCTCACTGTTACAGTGTCACTGGCTGTGTGATATTTAACATCTTGCCTGACACTCGTTTTGCTTTCACAAATGGGCCTTTTTGCACAGCTGCCATTTTCACACGTACCAGCAAGACAACCACAGATGTGTGTAACATCATTGACAGGCTGCATCCCACTTTGCTGTCCCAGTCTCAGGGTCCTGGTACTGCCTGTGCTAACTCACCATTACTAAAATGAAGCTGAACCTTTGTTAGTGTTGATAGTAAAACCTGTGACTCTTCTTCTATTTCCTGCTGTGAAACAGACCTGTATAAAAAAAACTCATATGCATCAGATTCCAACGTGTAACTGTTTTAGGTTCATGTCTGCACTGAAGTCAAAAGGTGATGAGTTAGCTTGTTTTGTTTTATTGCAGTTAAGACAGATTCATTTGTGACCATGAACATTTAAGTGGCTGGGAATTCTGAGGTCCATTTGTTAGCAATTAGGCCAAAAGGTTTATTTCTGTCCGTGTTTATATGGCTTAAAATAAGTTCACACAGTTGTCGGTCAGTGACACTGTGACACACACTTTGTAATGAAGACACGTGTATATCATTGTGTGTGTGTGTGTGTGTGTGTGTGTGTGTGTCATGTCTCTGTGCGTGGGGGTTTAATAGCAGATACAGTAAATGAAGATGCGGCTGAAAGCAATAAGGTTGCAGATGGTTTGGGAGCCTATAAAGATGTAAATAGAATCACTGGCTGAGCACAGAGTTCAACTCTCAGTAGTGTGTGTTAATATTAGATGCACTGTTAAAATACTGTAGCTGCGTCGTCCTTAACACGAGACAGACTCACCCCCCAGGTTAATTCTCAACGTGACGGTCGTCCATTGACGCCAGTGAAGATGGAAACAACAAAGATAGTTGTAACAAACTGGTGCAACATTCAACACAAGTCGAATGGGATGATTCACGGACTGAAGACAAGACACACGCTGTATAAAAGCATGGGTATTTGATTGAGTGTTATACATATATTTATAATATCTGTAACACACCTGCAAAAATCTTTTTAGAAATGTTTTTAACGTCAGCAGAGAAGTCAAAGAGAGAGAGAGCCGTTTCTGAAAATCACCATCTCTCATAAAACATTTGGCGAAACTGAGTTTGTTTCTGTCTCTCCACGTCTCAGACATCTCCAAACAAATTACTTTGTAATGATATAAAAACAGGCTCTGCTCTTTTTTTTCATCCTCTTCTTCTAGGAATTGACTGAGAGATGTAAACACATGGGAAGCTCAGCCCACTCGCTTTGGTTTCCGAGGGCTGGGTCACAGCTGCTGTTGTGCATTTGTTCTATATTCTCCACCTTTCTGTCTGCGTGCTGCCGTGGCCACACGTTAACTGCTGTGACAGGTTTAATAATAACCTGTGATCTATCAGGGAAACTGCTGCTGCGGAGCGTAGCAACAATGAAAAAATAAAAACTGCTAGTTTTAGTGAAATGAGTTATTTAACAGGCTGCACCTTTTATTGAATATTCTCAATACACAATGAATTTTGTAGATTATTAAATGTTTCAAAAAATATAAAAAGCCTGTTGTTGGAGTGAATTTATCAGACACTGTATATATTCAATCAATCCAAGCAAATATCTTTTAATATCACTTGTATCTTCAGATGAAAAGCTTGTTTTTCTACAAGTTTCTACAGTTTCTGCAGCTGAAAATGTCCGGCTCACTCGTCACCACCCCTCACCTTTCGGAACAAGGCTTGGATGTTTACACCTCATCGCTCAACTGCTCAGGGATCAAACAATTTGAACTTTAAAGTGTCTGCTCAGTATTTTTTATTTTAACAAAGATCACATGACAAATTCCTGTAAAATGTGTCACATCTGTCTCTCACGACTCTAAGCTTATATAGCACTCACTGAACTCACTGTTGTTTTGTTACTCTGTAATTCAACAGTTCCTTCAAACATAGCAGATAAATTATATGAAATTTTGTTAACGTTGTGTGGACAATGGTCTGAGTGCACCCACTATCATTCTGCTATAGGGAAAAAAACTTGTTTCCTTGTTTGCATTTCTTTAAACCAATCACAATGCAGAGGTGAGCACTGTCATTAAAACAGCTAATTCCCTGCAAGGAAGATGCCTCAAAAAACAGCAAGGACATTCGGTATGTCGACTGTGTGAATGCACGACCCAAAACTTCATCAAGACCTGCCATTATTAGTGTGTAGGTCACTAGCATGGAGGCTGTTGTTTCCTGTAGCAAAGGGGATTTTGAAAATGGTAACAGACAGTAGAGGAAAGGGGCCCGATGGCAGGTTTATACCTACAGCCTACATCCGGTGAGCCAGACTAGAGGTGACTGTTGGCACAGGTCCACACCAAATGAAAAAAAACTGGACTAATTGGTTGAAAGGTTTTCCAGATGTTTAGGTTACTAGCACTGTTTCAGCAGCGCTTCAGTAGCCTACAGGTCAGTGTGTAGTTACTACCTGCTACACAATAAAAACTGTCCATCGTTGACTATTAAAACACAGAGGGAAACCTTAGAATGCCGCTGATCCCACAGAGCAAAATACAACACTTGTGATTTCGGGACACTGATGTCACTGTATCAGCTGCGATGCTTGAGCTGTTATGATACTCAGCATCACATTTGCCACAGTGAAAATCCACATTTACTACCTCATATTGGTCAGATTTATTGCAGATATTATATATAAACCCAGTTTATTTGAAATTAATGAATTAGCGGGGTCAGGGGCTGGTAGGAAATCTGCTGTAAATATTAAAGACATTTGGGGTCACTTTGGAATGAAAAGTCAGAACCAAATGTTTATGAGGAATGAGTTCATGAGGCAAAACTCTATATATAAGTTTTAAATTAGGGAAAACACATAAGTTTTGGAACTATGAAGTGTTTTATTTTTCTGGTTTAGTCCGGTCATTCATGGCTGTGTGTCCACTGAGTACATTATAGCAGAACACTGGATTTTTTTCGTATTTTCCAGTGGAATAATGATTGACGTATTGCTGTATGTCCTCTGTCATATATAAAATAAATTTACTATTTGTGTCTCTGTCTCAGAGAATCTTCCATCCGTCATCTATACCTGTTTATCCTCTGCAGTGTCATGGCTCACACATACACACAGACAAACATTATGGTAATTTAGTGTCACCAATCAGCCTGAAGGTGAGGACACACATTAAAATTGAGAGTTACAACTATGATATGAGCTTAGTGACTGATTCCAAGTATAGGATCCAGTCTGTTCCAGTCCGGGCCAAATGGTGTTGACACAGTATGATTGCACTTTGTCTCTGTATTAAGAGTTCCAGCACCACAAGACACAGAACAAAGAGGTGGGCTGACAGAGTAGAACCATAGACTGTACTTAAAAATGGACGTGACTCACAGGTTTCTGAAGAGAGGCTTTGAAGCTGAGAGCGGGTTGCTCCGCTGTTTGACTCCGCCAAACTCCCGGATAATCCAAAAATGGGCAAAGAGGAGGTGGGGTGTGTGTGAAGCCGAGACTTCGGTGCCAGTTTGTGGCAAGAATACACTCACCCACCTGTCACTCAAAGCAGCACGCCATTAATTATGCATAACTTTAAATGTTTATAAAATGTAAACAGGTGAGTTATATAAACAGTTGTCATGAAGGGGGAAATTAGCTATAGAGACCAAAACTGTTTTTGTACCAGGCTGCAAACAAGTTAATCTCTGCTTTAAAGTTGGACATTTTAACATGGCAGTCTATGGGGATTGACTCACTGCTGTAGCCATTAGAGGAACTGAAGTTTTTAGCAGTTCTGTGTTGGCTTCATTTTTCAGCCTTAGATGTTGCCTCTTGAGTAGAAATAAAAACTTAGATGAACTGTACTTTGAGCTAAATGCTAACATTAGCATGCTAACATGTTCATGACTTGGATGTATTGTAAGAGCCAGATTCAAAGATGTTGCTCGCTCACTCGAATGAAAATGACTCGACAAAGCGCTTCTGCGTTTGCTTCCGCGATGTGTGTCTGACTGCACGTGCATTAGTGCTTCCGCCCGTGCATTCCTGCTCGGCACATAGACTTTACATTGGGGTGATGCTGCACGAATAAAAATCTCAAATTTATTTGCAAAACATTTTACTTAAAATGACAAATGTTTTATAGGATTCATCATTTGGGGAGCATGAATATCTGTGCCAATACATTTAGGAATGTTGAGCTAGTTCACTACAGCTGACATTGCCTTTCCTAGAGCCAAGATGGCAGTGTGGGTAAAAATTGAACAAATATATCAATATCATGATTCTATTTAATGTAATATATCCTGGACAAATGTGCATAAATACATATTCAAAAGCAGTGTTATTACCACTGTCCTAATATTTCTCAAAGTGAAAGAGAGTGAAATCTAATGGCAGAAATGCAGCAGACAAAAACTGTAAATGCAGCATCTTTAAATCTTCATCCATCCCGACAGTAGTTTTACTTCATAATACAGAGATGCTGCTGTACAGTCAACTCACTGCAGGTTTATTGTCTTTCTGCCTGATTTTCCGTAACACACCGACCTGGTGGAACCACAAAGAAGGGGTTTTCCAACAGTAGCTACCACCATCGTTTACACTGCAGGTTTGGAGAACAATAGACAGGAACCTGTGGCTAACGTACTGTGCGCCACAATGATACTGTATCACATACCACAGTGAGGCTGTGTATGACATGAGGCTGGCGTGTTATTATAAGGGACTAAACTGTATCGTTTACAGTCCAAAACAAGCTGCAGACTCCTTTTTACCAGGTCACTGAGATGCACGTTCAACACGTTTACCAGAGAAGGCCTGGTGAAGGCTCACAGATGCAAACCACCAAATCAGTGCTTATGGAGACAAGTTGATTATGCTCTTGGATTTCCAGAATAAGACTAAATACTGAACTCCAATTTGCCACAATTGTAAACAGCAGTTAGCTGTTAGCAGCAGTTAGCTGTTTACATTTGTGGCGTATTCCTTTGAAGTGTGTATGTAATGCTAATGACCACGGTCTCATTATACATCCAGAGTGAGTGGACATCAAAGTATTTTATAGCATCAAAATGTTCCACAAGAATTATAACCATCAATATAGTACGTAAAATTTTATTAAAAGGCACATTAAGAAATAAAACTGTGTGTTTTCCTTCTGTCCTCTCCTCTATCTATTTCAACTCTTCTCTATTCTTGTCTTTCTCTTTTCTTTGTCTCGGTCTTTCCCTCTCCTCTCTAGTGAGGAACTGTCTGCTGCGACTGGAGAGTTTGACCACAACATGTCCACAGCGGTCCTTCTTCACAGACAAAAATACCCCATGCAGCCCTTCTATAGCCACACCCTCGCACAAATATAGTACAGGCTACACAGGCGCTTTAACTAGACTGATTTAGATAGATTGCCATATAGACCTAAATCTCAGCGATGTAATGTTAAAACACAAACCTAGCATCTTCTTTTCGAGAAAATGAATATTTCTAAGGAATGAAATGGAACCAAGATTCATGAACAATCCTAAAAAGCACAATTACATAACAGGAGTGCCATAACATATTAACCAACATATTTTTTGTTTTAATGACACCACAGTGTTTTTCCCTGTTCTAGTGCAAGAAAACAATGTCAGAGCTTCAATTTACGGTTGGTTTTACCATGTGGCTTGTTAAATATTATTGGTGAGCAGAATACCCCAAAACACAGACTAACACCCTCCACGGCAGCAGCCACATGACCAGAAAACACTGGTCTGAAGCCTGTTGATGCACGAGCTGCTTATCGGTCAGAAGCTTTCCTGGCGATACGACCAGTCAGTGTGTTTTCAAGCACGCCCACCACTGCAGGTCTACTGAACGGTAAGAGTCCGTCTCAACCCAACGCTAATTTTCCACCCACCAGCCCCTGAGCATTGCTCTCACACACACACACACAGCGGGGAAGAGCACACACCATCCTGATGGGACGGCCTTAATTTTACGGCAGTCCATCCCATAGTTGTCAAGGAATTTCACTAAAAGCCAAAAGCTGCAGTTGGTGTTAAAGAAAAGGTCAGGGGTCACAAAGTTAAATAGATTCAGCCAATACCTTTTCAGATATTAAAGTCTGGACCATAGTGGTACACCGACCCTAAGACCGACATCATCATCCCTCTGATCCATGAGACTAGCGTGGCTAAAATCCTAAGTAGCCTATTATATATTACGTATGTAACAGTTATATGTTGAAGGAAAACTAGTTGTGGCATCATTTAGAGCTGCTAAGGGTTGGTCCAATTGGATGCAGCCCTTTAATCAAAATAAAGAGAAAAATATGTCTGTGTGGCAGATGCGGCCGTGACCGCTCACTGTTTGAAGGCATCATTAGTGCTGCTGTCCTCAACAAATCACAGGTTTCTCTCAACAAAACGACACTCAGCTATAAAGTGGGTGCTGGATATTCTCCCAAGTCTAAGTCATTCAGTGTCCGAGGTGTCCAAGTGGTGCAAAACAAAAACACTGGCCCACCCAGCAGCAGTCTGGGATCAATTCCTCGTTCCTTGTTGGTGGTCCGTTTCTTCCCATCACATCATCATCGCAGTGTGGAATAACTGTATGTTTCAAGTTTCCTCATCCTGGCTTGTTTTCCCGTTCCCATTGTGACTTGGTGAATTGTTGACATACTAGACTGCCAACGTGGGACGGGCCAACGTTGGTTCACCGTCTTCTCAGCTTCACAGAGTAAAGCTACTAATGAGCTTGTCCATCACTGTTCTCTCCAAGACACTCGCCACATCTGACTTCTTTGGTCAACCAGGACTTGGACAAACATCATAAACCTAAGCATTGGCAGAGGTCATATTACGCAATGAATCTTGGGCGGTGGAATCATATAGTGTTTAAATCTTCTTCTCAGTTGGAGCCGGTTAGGCATGTCTGCTGAGAAATGGACCAGTCGGGACACAGCTTCATTAAAAAGCTTGTTTTGTGGGGCTGCTGCGTTGAAATGCATTTTCAAACTGTGCAGGTGTTCAGGATATTTTTGTCCACCCTAAAGCTGTGACCCTGCCTCTCTGCTTCCTCTCTACATAACCATCATTCACACTCACAAGTTAAAGTGTGCACACAAACACAGACCCTCATAACATTTTTAATGACACACTCGTACAGAAAGTCTGATGTGGTATCAGTGCTCTCACCCTGACCTCCCCAGTGTTGGCCGGTTAAATGCTTGTTGTTGTTTTAACAATAACTCTGATTTAATACCCGTCTGAAAGAGCAGGATTAGCTGGGTCTCGTCCCGTTTTGATCTAATCCTGTAAGCCTGCAGCAAATGAAACCACAAACTGTCAGGAAGCAGGAATGACTTAGATTTCTAAAAAAAAAAAATTTAATAGCTGTGGTGCCTGCTAATAAGTGAGGAACAATCTCTAAAAATGACTAATATATGTTAAAAATAACAGCTATGCTTGCTAATGGGTGACATAAGTCTATAAGCCAGAGGCCCAAGAAACCACACATGGTCTTGATCCTTGCTTGAGAGTATTAGAACTGAAACAATGTAAGTGTTTGTGATCAACGCTACTGTCTATTTGTGCTGGGAGAAATAATACCTTTAAAAACATACGCAAGCTGCATAAATATCCAACTTTTTATGTTTACACTGGATAAACTTAAAAAAAAAATTGCGTTACATGTTTTTTGTTGTGTGTTAAAATGTGAAATCAGAGACAAACAGTAAAGCTGAATTGACTGGATGAGTCACATACACAGTCATTTTATTTAAATGTGATTGGCAGTGACTTTCTTAGACATTTGTAGTAAAAATCTGCACAATGTTTTCTTTTTTACCGTTTCTCTTTTTGCTGATTTTATCAATCAGCTCTTCTTCGGGCACAAGAATAGAATAAATAATAAAAGAATAAAATAAAAGAACGAATAGATAACATGAAAATGTGAAATAAGAATAAAAAACAAACAATAAATAACATCAAATACATAACAAAAACATACAAAACTACAGAATCTAGTTTACAAAAAATAGTATCAAATCAAATTCTAAATTGAGACCTTTTGGGGATAAAGTCATCCGTCACTCCTCTACAGAAGCAACATCTCATGCACCTTGGAGAGTGTTGCATTTAGTCAATAAGGGTCATTTCACAACATCTCTGTATCTGCGAAGAGTTGAAGTGAACCTAAATCCAGCTCCACCCAAACTAAATCCAGAATAGTATGACTTACATCCTCAGACTTCAACATCAACAAGACATAATATCTTGTCTGAAAACACAGGCCAAAGCAAACAGAGGCCTGAGCAGAGATTTTCTGCGCTGATGGTAATGATTGTAGACATGAGAGAGCAACACATCAGTCATCAAGGGGAATATAGAGCTTTACATGTGGGCAGACTTTATTGTGTTTTACAATCCCCCACCCCCTTCAACCCCTCCATCTGACACACACACACACACACACACTTTCTCCGTGGGCATAATTAGAGGAGGAATGTCTGAGAAAAGGTTGTTAGGGAACCACCCAGAGCTGCTCACTCAGACAGGAAGCTTGACGTATATTTCAGACCTGTAATTCGGACAGTGCTCTGCTCTGTCTCTGTGCATGACACTGACGCAGATCCCAGTGTAAAAACACAGAAAAGATGTACCTCAAATGTGCACCTTCTGCTGGGGTTGACTGTCATCAAAAGTGAGATTCACCAGAAGAGAAGGAGAAGTGTTCTGCATTTAGCCGAAGCTCTCTCCAGGCAGCTGAAATAAAAGCAGAGTAGGTTTCTACATTTAGAGGTCCGTCATTACAAGTGACCATAAAGCACAGCGCTGTAAGGACTTCAGATGTCAGAGCATCGCTCTCATGAGCAAGATGCATCTGCGAGAAATGGCGTAAAGTGTAAGGTGAAAAGCTAATATGAGTAGTGAAGAGTAAATTCTAGATAAGAGAGAATTAGAGTCCTTCAGTGACGGCTTTGAAACAGTATGACCGAAGAGGCTGATGTGACCAAGTTTGAGTCTGAGAAGGAAGAGGGCAGTAACTGTCTCTTTTTTAGACTATAAATAGAATGACCAATAATAATAACAGTAGTTGGATAGGCTTGTGAACAAACATGGTGCATCCCGGGTTCAAGGGAGGCAATGCATCATACTATGCATCATCTCAAGGTTCTTTGCAGGGAGGTCAAGACCGTACTTTGTTATGGACCAAAACCCAACAGTTCCCACAAACAGCAAGTGCTTGGAGACAGAGGACAGTCTTTCTACAACATAAAATAAGTCAGTAAATACCCCGTTGTGGTTTCTTTAAGCTTCTACGTCTGTTAAAAAAAGCCGGATTGCTAAGAGACTACAGAGGTTGTCTGGGACGGTAGAAGACGCCACGCCAAACATGAAAACCGATCTACTCACCAGTCCACCTTTACAGCCTCGCCGTGTTTATACAAACTGTTACTAACTCTGTAAGACACAGAACAGAACAACCAGTAGTGTTTAAACAAAAGTTCTTTAATGGTGATCAGTGAGGGAGAGAGTTGGGAGCATGTTGTTGGGTGGAAGGATCCGGCTTGTAGCAGGAGGAGTGTGGAGGTGGATGGCTGGTGTGGAGCAGGTGAGTGGTCCGAGTGGGAGCAGCAGGTTCAGCGGGAGCAGGCATTAACTGAAGACAGAGAGAGACACTGGTGAGGAATAATCCAAGACAATGAGAAGTAAGCGATCACAATTTACACTGCAACGTTTTAGTGGCCTGGAGTGTCACCCCGTAGAGAGCGGAACAATCTGGCGACGAGCGCTAGAGCTCGATGAGTGATGACAAACAGGTGAGCCAGGTAGCCAGCGCTGCGCCACGCCCCTGCTGAGAAGCACACACAGACACACACACACACACACACACACACACACACACACACACACACACACACACACACAGACCCAGGGGAGGAGACACTGGGACACTCCTGCAGTCACAGAGGGGCTGTGACAAGAGCTAAATCAAACTACAAGCTGAAGTTTAGTGGCGGTGACGTTGGAGTCATGTGACCGTGGTGTAGTTGGTTTATAGCCTCACATTAGCTTTTCACTTCTGGCGATTGTATTTAGGCTTCAAACATCATGAAGTGGTGTTAGAGAAGATTATTGAACAAAACGTGTCAGTATCATAAACTGTTGTTCATCCAAAAGCCAATGTAAAAATCCTATTGGCTTTTTGTCGGGAGAACCAGGGTGAAGCTAACTTCCGCATTGACCTATAAAAATACATCATCCCTGCAGCGCTCCTGCAGATTGTCTTTGTAACTCCACTTGGTTAGGGTTAGAGTCTTTCTTTTGTTTTTTATGCTAAAAAAGCCAATTATCTACAACCTCATTAGCAGATATTCTGCGGTATTAATACTTATAATACTTTATTTACCAGTGCAGGGCCGACTCTTGCGTTAATATTTACTTAAACTGGCGGAGCCGCCGACAGGCCTCATGCTCCTGTAGTTTTATTTCAAGACTGTTGACCCGAGTGTGCTGCATCTTGTGTGGGACTAACCCTCTCTACTATGAGCTTCACTGTACAACGCTCAGCCAGCGCCAGTGGAAAGCAGTGGAGATTGCTTCATGCAGAGTAGACAGAGCCGTACCAGTCTATATACGGACTGAGCAGTCGGGATTGGCAGTAAACTCAGTGGCCTGGTGTCAGTGCCAGACTACTGCAGAGAAAAACAGCATCTGTAATTAGTGACGACCTGCTGTAATGTCAGAGTGAATCTAAAAGAGAAGTAAAACTACACACTGGAACAGAGAAGGTCGGAGGTGATTATGCAGCAGTTACAGTCGCTGGAAATGAAACTATGGCTAAATCAACATGAGGAATAAATGTTACTCAACAGAGGCACAAACAAACAAAACTGAAAATAAATGTGCATCTCGAAAGAGAACTGGGAAAACTCAGTCTGAACTCCCTCGGAAGAATTGTGTCATAATGCAATAAATGGACTGTAATAGAGTAGAAATTATGTAATATCATCTAAATCTTTAGCATTAGGTTTCTCCATCAAGTCATTTCAGTTTTACTTCACTCTCTCAGTCTCTGGCAAGCTGCTCCCGTCTTTTAAACTGTGTCTCAAAGTGGATAAGTCCCTGCTAGATCACTTAATACTGTAGCCTCATATCTGACGAACCTTTCCTCCACATGGTCTGTGTTGTTGGCCGAGCTGGTGATGTGGGATGGCAGTGTCAGTGTGTCAGGTGGTCCATTCATTTTGGTCTAAAACATCTCAGCCACCTTAAGATGTATTACCATGAAATTTGGTTCAGACATTCATGCCACCCAGAGAATGAAACGTATATGTGGCCTGCCAGTCAGCCCAACACTGTGATCACCCACCAGAGGAAAAAAAAAACAAAAAACAAAGTGAGACTAAATAATTGAACTGAATTAGAGATTTGGGAACTTCACCAATCAGCCAGAAACTACACACTGGGACGGAAATGGTCGAAAGTGATTATGCAGCAGTTACAGTGGCTGAAAATGAAACTATGGCTAAATCTATGAGGAATAAACTGTGTTTGACGCAGTAACATTAGATATTTGATAATTTTTTATGGTGATGAATGACTAGGATTCACTTTACAACATGTAAGGCTTAGATAATACTAAAACCACACACTGTACAAGTAATGGTTTTCCTTCATTTAGATATTTTGATACAAGATTGTGATCATTAGCTTCTATTCTTGCTCAGATCAGACATTTTTTCAGCAGTATAATCAGTGTAAAAACAGACTTGGAAGCATACTGTCTCACATGTCTGTAACTGTGGTCAAAGCTGTGATATCTCATGCTCATATAATTCTGCTTTTTGCAGCTGTGATCGCAACCAAACGCTTGTTTCCATTCCCCACTGGTTAAAAACCTGTGACACAGCAGCACGTTTTCCCCACATGACAATCAGCTTGCACCACTGCTGGCAAACTGAAAGACAACACAGCATCTCTCACCAAACCAGCATCTGCACAACCACTGCCATTTAAGCAATACTTGATTCCACTGAAGTTTATTTTCTTTGGTCTGAACCAAAGTTGACTTTATTGCTGTTGTCATATTTAGTCTGTTTAGGTCACAGTGCCCATCTACAACAAAACCAGTGCTTGTAAACAGAGGTCACGTGATGTAGAAGCCGATTCTTTATTGGACGGGGCAGGGTGACCTGTGGATGTGCCAGGTTTGGGATTTTGGGAACAACAGAGTCACAAAAAAAGCGAGGCAACCCATAATGTTAACCTTGGTGTTAGAGGTTGTTCCTGCAGTTTGCTCTCAACATCACGTTCTCAACTGCACCACAGTTCTCTGGGACAGAGACTCACAGTTTTAGCCATCGAAGAATCAGATCTCAAATCAACTGTGCAGCACACGAGAGACATCAGTGTGATCAGCATAAGAACAGCCAAGCGTACTGCACGCTCCAGTATTCATACAGTCACACAGCTTCTTCCTTCATGTCAGCTGTTCCGGGAACATAGACAAATATCTCACCTCGGTGGCAACATGTCATCATCGTCATAATCATCATCACTGGCAATTAAATGATTTTTTAAATTTTATTTTATGATTTCTTTGGCATATTTCAGCAACTTATAAAGTTCATTAGCTGTTGGGAAGTTCTGTCTGCTGCATCTCTCATAGTGCAGTAGATATGTAGAAAGGTGGTGGTTTAATAAAGTTGTTAGAATTTTATAAGAAACAAACCACCAATAAGGTAACTTGTGTTCTTTGATATGAGGGTGAGCAGTACTTGATGAACCACAATACAGAGGCTGCAACAATAAATATTTATTGTACAAGGATAAAACTTATGGTAGCAAATGTCTCTAAATTGGGGAAAGGTCTTTAAAAGAAAAGGCAAGTTAACAGTCTTAAAATAATCAGTCCAAGAGGGCTCACTGTCGTACTCCCAGTCCTTGCTCTAGCGCCCTCTATCCAGTTGACATCAAGGGTCCCTCTTCTCCACTCCTGGAACCAAGAAAAATAGCCAGCAGTCTGCACTTCATAGACAGGGTTATGTCAACACGAGCAACCTCACCAACAGACAGTGAACTGGTTATAGGGAACTCACAGCTTTGGGCAGAAGCTCCTGCCTCTGCCAACTGCGTTCAAAGGCCTCCAGTGCACTGCTGGTCTCAGTCGTTCGGCCTGCTTTCACCCCTCGCCAAGGCCTCCTCTGCTGACTCGACACCTTCAGGTAACGTCCACTGGTCCTGGAACAAAAGAACGTGGCCAGCAATTTACTAGCTTTAAGCAGAAACTCCTGCCTCTGCCACTCGCATCCAAAAGCCTCCAATACACTACTGTGTCTGTCCTGCATGGGGATCCTCCACTACTTGCAAGGTGTGTGGGCTCAGTCCAAAAAAAAAAAAAAGCTTCAAGTCCAACCTGCTGCTCTGTCTATATGAATGGAGAGAAACCCTCCCCTGAGTCACCATTGGCCGGTGTGGCCAGCCTGTAGCCGTTGATTGGCTGAAGCAGATGTCAGTCCATGTCTGCAATCACTGTCTCCATTGTGTTCACCTGTCTCAATTAACTTAAACATGCATGTCAATACACTCAAACTAAGAAAATGCTGCACTCAAAATAATAACTAAAGAAAGCAACTAAACACAAACATGCAAATAAACGTTGAACATGCATATAAATAAACAAAATACTCAAACACAACAAACAATGATTTCCACTGCAGACAGCAACACAACACATAGTACTCAGTATGACAGATAAGCTTGTATATGGAAGGTTATTGTGCATTTTATGACTAAAGCATGAAACTTTCTCCATTGCTTCTATAAACCAAGAAGTTTATTTTCAGGCGTGGAGGCATTCCAGATGTGACCTCTGGGACAGGACAGAGCCGCCTGGAGTAATGAGTGTGGTCTGGACCGAACTAGCATGCTAGCTTTTGATTAGAATGTTTGCTAATTTGCCAGCCAGTCATGTGATTTCACAGAACACACAGCAGAAGATGAAGCTATAGCTACCTTAACACCTGGAAATGGTGGGGTCTGCAGTCCCCCTGCAAAATTGGTGCTCTAAGCAAAATAATGATACATGGCCACAGCAGAAAAAATACCCATATTTATACAATTTTGCTAAAGATATACTGTACATGATTATAAAAGAGAAAGGGAACCAAAACTGGGAAAATTGCAATGCTGAGGTCAATGACCACTCAAGGTCATCAGAGGTCGGACACAAATTGCCTCCACGTCTGAAATAAAACCTTGGGGTATGTAGATTATCTGCTGAAACTTGCTTTAGTCATAAAAAGCACAATTGTTTTGCCTACCTGTCTCATAACAGTCTGTCACTCCCCAGTATCATTCTCTGTTATAACACTTGACAGTGTAACATCACCTACTGAAGGCTGTCATAATATTCATTCATTTTATATCCTTGTGACATAACCGTCTCTCATATTAGCCACAGACCACTTTGTTTCAGATATGCAATGTTATCATCTACCTTAATGTTAAATTATTCTCTCTGAATGTGTCCAGCGCTGGTCTGATGTCACCATTGGCAGCTGTATTATGTTTTGTAATTGTGTCTGTAATATAACTACTGGCACTGACTTCCTAATTATGCTAATGATGGACAAGACAGGTTTATGGTAACAATATGAAAACGTTCTTTGCTCGAGGCCCAATTTTTTTTGTTGACAATATAATTCAAATTTTTAGATACTCTGTTCTCAAACGACACACATGACCTCCTGTGACTTACACACATGATCCTAGAAATGTGATTGTTATGAAACCAGATACAGAAAGTGAACAGCCGCCCAGTCACCCTGAAAACTGGGGGTGGAAACTATGAATACTGCTGCTGTGCGTGTCTGTCTGTGTGTTTGTGTATGTGTGTGTGCGTGTGCGTGTGCATGATTTGTGAACATGTGGTCTGCAAGAAATCAGGAAGTGATAAAAACTGCTGAAAGAACAATTTTATTTTTCTGTTGTTGTGATGTTTTACTGTTTACTGTTTGTCCTTCTCTTCCTCTTATTTTTCTTATTGGCTATTT
The DNA here is from genome assembly GCF_002814215.2 of Seriola lalandi dorsalis. Lineage (NCBI taxonomy): Eukaryota > Metazoa > Chordata > Actinopteri > Carangiformes > Carangidae > Seriola > Seriola lalandi. The sequence goes on from NW_019525344.1 coordinate 271,248, forward strand.
AATATTTCATTTGGAACATGTAAACCATGTCTGCTTTAAAATCAGCAATAACATTCTAGATGAATTATTTCTAGGGTTTGCCAGGTTTGGTCCTCATTTTGGAGGCGACTGTTTTCATTTAAGAGCTTTCCACCAGATTAACGGTATTATTCTTACTGAGCCCAGTGTTTGTGTTGCAGAGGTCCAACAGTTGGCTGTAATACGCAGTGAATAGGCAACCTCAACCACATAAAGCCAGAGCCTTGTCAGTTTCACAATGTATTTATTTCCCGCCTCAACAACTGTGGCTCATCCAGACTTTGTTTATGGAAGATGCAAAATTCAGACAGAAAAGATCCAAACTGTGGCCGGTTTCACCATCATTTCAGTCAAACATAAACAAATTAGGTTTCATGCACTCCTTGTTATGTGACTGTAAAGATCTGGGACAGTTTATTTTATTTTTTTTTAATTTTTTTATTTTTGTGAAACTGAAGGAGTGAGGTCATGTTTGTTTATTATATGCTTCTTTTCTTTCTGTTTTAGTTTCTCTCTTTATTTCAGTGCATATGTGTTTCTCTGTCATCTCGTCTTTTTTCTGATGTGCAAAGTGCGGGTGATTGACAGACGGAGACGGTCGATGCCCACGATGCTAATGTTGGAGTACTCATACTGTGAGAAGGTGCAGTGCATAGGATTCACAAGGCTCCGGTCGAAAAGTCGACCTGGAAGTATCAGAGTTGCAGCCATGAGAATTGGTTGAATTCTCTACATGCTAAGGAAAGGAGCTTCAACATTTCCTATCTTATCTCCTTTAGCATAGGAAACACCGGACCTTCCTTTATGAAAGAAAAGGAGATAATGCCGTCCCATAATTCCTTTAAAGGAATAGTACCGGTTATTTGACGTGGGGTTGTGTGAGGTAGTCATGCATAGTCGGTGTATTACCTGCAGTACATTTGGATCAGGGCGCTGTCAGTTATGAGGTGGCTGGGAGCGCACACCGGCACATTGCTGTGCTAGTGTGCCATGTTCCCTGCTGCCTCTCCTAACCGGCAGTGCACTGATGTGAATCTACTGCAGGTAACACACTGGCTATGCATAACTACCTCACACAGCTTCATGTCAAATAACCTGAACTGTCCTTTTAAAGCGAAGCACCATTGAGCCGTTCATGAAAACAAACGATCACCAAGAGACGCAGATCATCATGTAAGTCACTGTTGCTTATTCATTTTCAACAATATGTTAAACCCACAGTTAAAGTATGAACGTTACGCTGCTGTTGTAAAAATGATCAAAGTGGAGTTCATGTCTCACTAGTTATATACCTTCATTTTTTGGGTTTTGTTATATTGCCAGCCCTTAGGGATATCATTCATTTATTTTAACTTCAGTCACAGATGCTAAAACACTTATAAATGCAGTGAACTCTGTCTGCTTTAAGTGAATGATTAAAGACATTGAGCCGGAGGAGCATGTGATTGCCATGCACTTCCTCCAAAAAGTGGGACAACCTTAAAACCAAATCCAAATCCAAATCTTATGTGGTGGGCTATTGTTTGTGGGTATAATGTTGTACCTTTAAAACAGGTTTACATTGGCAGCCCCTGCCATACAAATGGAAATGCAATGTAATTAGTAATTAGTTATTTAACTTTGATTAACTTTTTAACATTTGAGGTGAAAGAAATCATGAATAGCCACGAAGGTGAATGGCTGGTAACAGTTTAGTCCATTATTGCTCTCTGTGTGTTCTGCCCCACCTGTCTGTTCAGTAACATGCTGTTAATAGGAGTTGGAGAATCCCCCCACCAGCACAGGCACGGACAGCGGCGAGGCAACAGCAGCTACTTGGCTGTGGTTTGATGCCATGCAAGAGGCGCTTGGGGAGTCTCCCCAGTTGCCGCATGGTCAGTACCAAACCGCCATCAGGCTGTTTAAATCTGTCAGTGCTGTCAAAGACTCCCTGAAGCTGGATGGAGTGGGAGAGTTTCCTGTTCAGGAAATCTTGTGCATGTTGACCATTGGGAGCCTAGATGCGGACGTGGCATCCATCAGTGGCTCCCACACAGTGTCTGACAGCTGGGCTGGAAGCCATGACCAACTTCAGCACACTGTGGCAGCGTGAGGAAGTGGACCACTTTGTTCCCGGAGAGACAAGATAGCGCCACACATCCGATGCACAATGTCAAACGCCGCCGACTGTGGCTCATCAAAGACCTGAGAGACGACAGTGCAAGACAGTCCATATGCCAACCAGCAGACCTCCAGGAGGACCTCTATATACTGACCCCAGCCATAGCTCTTCTCCCTCCTTAGAAGGGCCATCAGTGCCTCAACAGATGGCACAGACAGACTCCAGTCAAACCACATGTATTTTGATTGATCTAAATAGGTCTGTACAAGAGGGACATGGGTGTTGTGGGTGGCATATATTTTGCTCCTCTCCTGTAAAAGACAGACAGTAAATAGAATAATAAAATAGTGCTGATAATGATAGTGTAAATATACTGAACAAGAATATAAATGCAACACTTTTTCTGACACCTTCTGCTTGAAACCCAAAAATTCAGAAGGATTGTGTTGAGTTGAAATAAAAGATTTGAAGATGTTTTCTACAAACACACACACGCATGCACGCACGCAGATATACCATGACGAGATCCTGAGGCCCGTTGTCGCGTCACTCGTCTGTTGCCATGGCTTCACGTTGCAGCATTAGGTAAACAATTCCTGGAAGCTTAAAAACATCCCAGTTCTTGCACGGCCTGCGATGCTGAGTGTACGACAACACGTAACACAACAGGAAGAGGAGCAGCCCAACAATCAACAACCTCATCGACTCTGTACAAAGGAGATGTGTCGCACTGCATGAGGCAAACGGTGATCACAATAGACACTGACTTTTCTGATCCTCGACCCCATAAAAACGCACAACTCTGGTCATGTCAAATCTACACTTCAAAATAAAACTTCACATTTTTTAAAGTGGCCTTTTATTGTGATCAGCCCAGGACACACCTGTGCAGTGATCATGCTGTGTAATCAGTGACTTGATGTGCCACACCTGTGACGTGACAAAGCAGCAGCGCTCACTCACACTGACACTGAACACATCAGTGAGCAAAACTTGAGAGAAAGCAACCTCTTACCATCTGTGAACACAATGCCGTGAACCTCCACAGTCATATCGTCCTCCTGTGGATTTGTCTTTTCGCTGTAAGGTCATTAACACAGCAGCAGCAACTACCTCCCACTGTGCTCCGTAACTCCAGCTGTTGTTTTTGTTAGAAAATGACAACCAGTGGAGTTACTATACTTTACTTTACTATACTATAGTTACTATACAAAACAACTGACAGTAAAACTTCTACCACAAGGTCATTGTAATTGTGCATCTTTCAGGCCACAAAAGTAAAGGAAAACAATACCAAGATAATTGTGTTGATGCTACAGACATTATTTCTTCAGTCAAATCTACAGAATTAAATCAGCAAAACTCAACCGACCATTGTCCTGATGACCTGATAATGAGGAAAGTATTAAAATCAAAATGAGTTATTTATTAGTTATTAACACTAACAGGAACTACAACTTGTGCAACTGAATCGAATTAAAGCAGCGAGTCTTTCCAAAGTCTACAGGCAGCAGGAAACAGGTGTAAATCCACAGGCGAACAAGCGCTGAGTTTACTCTCTGACACTAATCCACAAATGAAAACGCTTCCCAAAGGTCTTTTTGTGTGTGAAGTGCAGCGTGTCTTTACCAAAGCTGGTGTAAGCAGCAGCTGAGCACGGGCTGACAGGCCGACTGCTTAAAGCTCAGCTGTGTCACACGGTATTATAGTGAGTTTGTAACAGTATCTAAGGCTGTATATGCTGCCTTTACATTTGTAACAGTTTGTCACAAAGCAGTGACTTTGGTCATGCTGTTGAAGTTCTGCAAATGTAAACTCAATTTGTATCAAACTTTGCAAAAGTACCAGTAGGAAAGCACTAAGAAGATACAGTCGAAAACTCCTGATAAAGTTAGTAAGTGGACCTTGAGTTTGAGTTATTTTGTCTATCTTTTTTGTTTATCTTCATTAAATTCCATAATATGGAGTTGTTAGGGATTTAGGGTTAATCTGCTTCGTGAGGAATTTACAGAATAGATGAGATGAAGCAAAATGAAGTGAGTTTGAAGGATTTTCCTCCTCTGTCTGTTCTTATGAAGTTTGGTCCTCGTAATAATAGAAAAACACATGCATATACACTTACACTACATGGAAACACACACACACACACACACAGTCTGGGAAAGTCCTTATCATTGCTGCTTTTTCACTTTCCTCATTTATGTCTTGTTCCACTGTCTGCCAGCCAGTGTTCCACCACATTTATAGCCTGGAGTGTGTGTGTGCGTGTGTGTGTGTGTGGATGCAGTGAATATGTATATGTCTTTGAGTGTATGTGTGAAACACTTCACAGCGAGTTGTTCCGTCTCCACCAGTAGCCAGACCTCATCTCATCTTTCCCAACATCCATTAACATTCTCATATATATTTTTACAGTAACAGAAGTCGATGGACTCATGTTCTAATAAACATTAACGCAGCAAATCGTATGAACACACAAATATCCCATGGTTGCCATTGAAAGGAATATTTCCGCACTGACATTTTGCACTCATATGCATTTTGCAAGAACCAACAACTACTGTTGAAAGTGACCAATTACATCAGCTCCATAATATGTGTGTGTGTGTGTGTGTGTGTGTGTGTGTGTGTGTGTGTGTGTGTGTGTGAGTGTGTTTGTGCTCCTCCCATAGGTGTTCAGCTGGGTTGGAATCTGGTGACTGTGAAGGTCAGAGCATGTGATTCACATCATTTTCATACTCTGACTACTGACCCCTCGCACCCTGTGGATGGAATTAATGCGATTACTCAGAACAACTTTGAATTGAATTGCAGTGACCCCTCCCTCCTCTAAGGGGACAAGTGGACTCAGACCATGCCAACAAAATGCCCACAGCGTAACAAAGCCACCGGACCCCCCCCCCCCGTAGGGTTCAAGCATTCAGGTCTTAACTGTTCTTTTGGTGGATGCCACACATGTACTCGCCCACTTGTGGAGAACATGGTGAAGGATGACTCATCTGACCATATCACTGTTTTCCACTTCTCTGTAGACCACTGCCTCTGGTTTGTGCATAACTGAGCTCTCAAATGTAATGAGGGGTTCATATCTCTCTGTGTAATTGTAGATTGGACTCTTCTTGCTGACACAGTGCGATCACGTCCTGTACTGACTGTCTCTGTCCCCTGAGGAAGACATATCACACTATGTGCATATGCTGTCAACCACAGGTTCCAACCCTATTTACTTTTCAACAGTATTATACAGAGAGTTTTTTTCTGATATCTAGCTGACCCTCATTGATAGAAACACCTGTCCCTATTATGCTACATGCTATAACAGCTCCAAAGTTGCTGTATAAGATGCTGAGTTAACAGAATGCAGCATTAACACTAGTTTAGCAGGAACACAGCTTCAGTGTTGAGACAAACAAGGCTCTGTATATTGAAACAAGATGTGGTGTGATGTTCAACTGGTCATTTTCATTTAAATCATGTTGCTAACTCTCTGTCATTTCTTTATTTTAAAGCCAGAGAGTGACTGATTTAACGTCACTTCAGAACACTATCTTACCCTCTAAATCAGATGTTAATCGAACGTTGTTTCCCTTTGGCAACCGAGGATGCATTACTGTCTTTCACCACACAGACTGACTGAACTCCATCTGTCATTGCAACACAGAGAGGCGCTGTCATCACTGTAAGGTTTGTATTCAATACACATTAGAGTAAGAGAGTAAGGTCCGAGTTAAAGTGACAGTTATGTGACAGTTATGTGATGTATGCTTGTGTGAGGTACTGATCTACAGTCAGTGTATTTACCTGCAGTAGATTCAGATCAGCGCGCTGCCAGTTTAGAGAAGCAGCAGGAGCACTGACACAGAAGCTGAGTGATGAGCTGCTGTGAATTGGGTCAGCAAAGAAACGTGTTTCCGCCACCACTGCATTACTCCACAGATCAGCTGTTGGAGTCAGACACAGCTAAGTGTAGGTGCGCTTGTGTGTAGGAACGGTTGAAAAAATGTAGATACAAAGGAAAGGGCTGCTTCGACAATGAGCTAGAGTGAAAATAGTCAAAATAAAGCGTACACTTCAACTGATATTGGCTTTTCTGCTGGCATGTTTTTAAATGGCTACACATGTTTTTTTTGCTGACCCCGTCCACAACAGCTCATCGCTCAGCTTCTGTCCCGGTGATACACTGACTGCAGATAAGTACCTCACACCAGCCCGTGTCAAACAACTTGAACCATCACTTTAAGTCTCTGTTGTCAGATATTTCATTTTATTGACCTTGAATGTCCTTTTCTATTCCGTCTTTGTGATTTGTTTCTTGTTTCTCTCAGTCTTTATGGTGGAGCGTGGCAGATTGTCAGCATAAATATTTAATTTGTATACACATTCATGCAAAGAGGCACGCACATACACACACACACACACACACACACACGCACGCATGCACGCAACAACAGAAAGAAAACACAGACAGAAAAAGACAAATACAGATAATGAACATGACACACTGAGATATCTACAGAACACACACTCGCCTCACACAAGCAGAGAGTAAAAGGTACAAATACACACACACATGGATAAAAGACCTTGAAGTAAAAAGTTTAAATATTAGCCCACATGATCTGTTTTTATTCACACTTTGGTCCTTTTTGAGACAATTTTATTGAACTATGAAACAACACTTTTGTGTTTTTCCAAATAAACGTTCCGCACCACCCGTTCACACCACTCATATTTGTTTTTGTTGCCGATGCTGGAAACTGTAAGTTACAGGAGACTCAGTGCCCCAGACCAGTCCATCCTTCCATCCTCCACTCATCACGTTTGATGTTTTTACTGTTAAGATTTTCTTTTTATTTTTTTGCTGCAGTGGTTTGTCTTAGTTGGCATTTTCTTCTTCTTCAGGCTGTTTGGTTTCACAGCTTTCTCCTTAATTACTTCTACACACATTACACCACTACTAGCTAGAGGCTGTAGCAGGGCTACACGTCGTACCACCATGAAGACTTGAAAAATGTTGCTTAGTAATGAAAAAAGAATGTGAGCCAGGCTGTCAGTGGTTAGTTCGTAGATTTGTAACTTAAAGGTTTAAATAGCTCTTAGGTTATATATAATAACACCAAAACACCATTTCAATGTAGTTTTACATCTCGTCTCTCAGGCTTATCTCTGGAGCTAAGGGTCATAATAACCTGCTGCACAAACGACCTATGGGCTCGTTTTGGTTGATTAGACCTCTGGTAAGATTGAAGATGGGTAGAGCTATCTTGGAAACACATGAGATTATCAAACTTCACCAACCAATAACAATTAGATGGATAGATAAACAAAAAATATAAAGTGTAACCAAAACCAATGGAAGGGAATGGAAGTTATTTATATTAACATTATTCATCATTTTTTCCTCAATCAACAACTTTGTTTTATAGAGTACATAAAATGTTAACTAAAACTAACTAACTAGCTAACTAAAACTAGCCAGCAACTAAGCTAATGCCATTTAGTTACACAATTACAACACTGACAGCAAAACATCAACACACAACAAAGACAGAAACAGAAACACAAGACCGCCGATGATCTCAGACACACACATAACCATAACATTTCTGTGATCCAGCATGTCCTGACATATTCATCCCAGACATGTCTGTGTGCCGTCTCATGCTGCTTTCTGGCTTCATACTCTTTTAATCCTTTTCAAACAAATTCCAAAACACTCAGGTTCACACACACACACACACACACAAATGCACACACACACACACACACACACACACACGAACACACAGCATCCTTTTGTAAATCAACACCACATCTGTAGTTATTTAAAGTTCAGGGCTCAGGGTTTGCGTAAGTAATTATAGATTATCTGTGACCAAAAAAATATGCAACCATATTATTTGAAAAACAAACAAAATCGACAGAATAAAATTCAGCCGGTACAGTAGAAGTAGGCTGCAAGAAGGAAGTTAATGAGGAGGAGAGACACACATCAACTCTTTGACACAGACAGTTTTAAAAACTTAAACAAATAATATCTATAACCTTCAATTATCAAACAGTTCTCGGGGGTCTTACAAGACTGAGCAGGACACTCCTGCTGCGTTTCATGTGCGACATACCTCAGTGTGTCGGTAGAAGAAGAAAGCTTTGATTTGAGCGGTTGTGTAATTGTACGTTTGTGACCCTCGGGGCCTCAGACCTCATCAAGCTGTCAGAGCTCAACATGTCTGTACTATAAGAGTCATGACAGGCTGTTACTGTAATCAGACTGTCAGTGTGTGTGTGTTTCTGAACCCATTGACTAATGGTGTTGACAGTCAAAGCGAAACAAGTGTGTCTTTTTTGTATTTGTGTGTGTTCAACAACAGTGTGTTTAACGCATTAAATAACCATTTATGAATCATTAAAACTTTTATCTGTGCATGCGTATCAACGGGTTTGTAGCCAGTATTCTGAACCCTACTTGCATCTTATGAATTTTCTTCATTTACAGCTCTTCTGAATTACTGATTAAGGTCCATTAGAAGTGTTGCCAGTACAGTAAGTAATGTGTTGTTCCCATCCACCCTATGTTTCCCAGTGAAAGGGAGGTGCTCTGCCGTGATATTTTGTCCATTAATATCCCGAGGGAACATGTCTCATCGTGTTGAGTGACCACCTTGCACCTGCATTTTGTAAGTATTTGTCCCATTTTACAACACAACATATATTGTCACCTGACATAGCTGGAGGAAAAATAAGAGGCCGTCCTCCAATATTACCAGCATCAACCATTTATTGGATCAGTCCTAATACCAGTTAGTTAGGTCAACAATCACACTGTCCATGCTGTCCAAGGGTTCTGGTTTGATGGGATCCTAATCAAATAGTGCTTGACCACATGAAAGTACAAGGGTAAAGAAAGTGCGATCCCCTCGGCCAAACCACCTCCAGAGGCGCAGAGTGACCAACTGTGACCACACTGAACACAAGTGTGAGTGAAGTGGTGTTGGCAATCCACATACAACACTTACATGGGAAGCACTACATAATGGGTCCCCATCACTACCCTCTCCCACCAGTCTTGTATGCACCCCTGCATCCAGATTGTCTGACTATTGTCTTCGTTGTTTTTTTGGACCTGTGGTGTAGCTATCGTATCTCAATTGGATCTCAATGTGGTCAATAGCGAAACATATTAATGCCAGGTGTAAATGTAATCAGGATAAAGTCATATCTAGATACAATCTGGATACAAGGCACATTTTAATGCCATATGCAAATATAGTCTTAGAAGAGAGACTATATATGACAGCTTGCTACAACACATTCATTTTTTCCATATATGGTTGTGTATGAAAAGGAATGATTCTGTGGTTTATGTGATGCTGTAACTGTGATCGTTACAAGCGGTTTCCACTGTATGTGTATACAGTTTTCTAGTTTTACGAGTCAGCGCATTTGACTGCCTCTGCATGAAATGTTGTGTTTACGTCGACAGCGTATAAGAACCCAGCCAATATGTCAGTGTGTCAGACATCAACACAGACACACTCAGACATTTTACTATAATTGCAGGTTGAATCGAGCAGAAACTTCACCACATGAGTCAATCAGGTTTAATGATTCGTCTCAACTGTGAGTGAAAAATAAATCACATTAGAATTCAGAGAATGTCTGTCTGGATCCCACCTGACACGGACTTCTTTTTGATCTACATGAAAATAAATTCAGACAACTTTGTTCCATCTAGAAGTTTAAGTAATTACTACCTCATAAATGCCCTGGTAGTGACTGACTTGCTCATGGCTGACTGATGGATGAGTTGACTGAAACCCCCTACGGCATTGCACTGTCGGTCTCCACCACTTTGGTCCAGACTGAAATATCTCAAGAACTATAAGGACTTGTTGTTGGGCCCCTAATGACCCCCACTATTCATGGCAGTTTCATCATTTCTCATGGCGTCGAACTAGCGAATCTAACCAGTGCTGCAGAGCTGAAATTGTTAGTTTATTAATTGATTAATCTATTGACAGAGAATTATTGTCAGCAACTTTGATAAATGATTTATCGTTTCTCATTTTTTAAAGCAATGACGTACCACCTACCCAAATGTGAATATTTGCCAGTTTTGCTGTTTTCTATGATAGTGCTCCAACACCTTTGGGATTTTGATCTTTTTTGTTCATACATAAAAGCAATTTGAATATGTTAATATGTTGCCTTATTTTATACACTGAACAATTGATTATTAAAGAAAATTATAGATATAATTATGTTGTAACTCATTATGATATTTGAACTGAATGTTGTTGTTGGTTTCAGTCTTACATAACTTCTGTGATGGAATAATAAACTTGACACATGGAATAAAATAGAAGCAATTTAAATGAAACACAACACATTGTGTTGACTAAAACAATTAAAGTCTTGACACAAGGCACCTCTGCAAGTAGATATTGTTCTTCATGGTGTAAATTTCTGAACAAATTAGTCATATACTGTATGTGATTAATCAAATTATGTAGACTCTAATGATATGGAGAAAACCTGGGGCTTTTGGCAAATTTCAACTATAATGGACTGAATGTGGCACCAGATATACATGGTCTCCAGAGGATGAATCCACATGACTTTGATGATTACCTGACTTTCAATTTAGCGCCGCAATGAGGTGGACATGTTCAGTTTTGAGGGAAATGTCTGAATACCTTTCCAAGGATTGTAAATTGGCGCAGATGGTCGTTGTCACTGGACAATGAACTCTAATGACTTTGGTGATCCCCCTGGCTTTTCACCCAGTGCCATCATCAGATCAAAATTTAAATTTGTCCAATACACATCCTGGTTTCTGACCAGGCACCTGTAACACTAATGAGACTCCCTATCGTAATGATCCACTATGATTCTGAAAGATGCATGAAGATGTACACCCCCTCCCCCCACTTACCTAGGTCTACTTACTCACTTTTTGTTGAGCTTTCAACTACATCTCATGGTCTTCATCAGTGGATGTGATATGCTCACTCGGCCCAGGTGTCATCACATGACCTAAAGATCATATATGAAGGGGGAAATGGTGCCCACTGTCTGTTCAAAGATGGTCTCTGGTCTTGGATGTCCTACTTGATCTTTCTTCAGCCACCATCTGACTCCTGGTCGATGACCTTTGACCTCTCCCCTATTGATTTTAGCCTGGTGCTCACAGACAGTGACAATTGATGCTTGTAAGCATAGTTATATAATCATCCTATTTGTTTCTATATGTATAGTTTTATTACTGTGCTTAATTGCATGTAAACTTTTTGATTACATAATCTTAGATACGTTTTTCTTTTATTTCCGTGGCTCTGCTATATTCTCTTTTTTATTTGGTGTGGTTCTAACATATAAAGTTATACATACACACAGAAAAAAAAACCTTCCCTCCCCTTGTTCAACAGTTTAAGACAAATCAGTCTGGTGTCGCAGACAAATTCTCAATTATCCGGAGAGACCTCAGTCAGATGATTTTCCTCTGTCTGTGAGGAAGCTGAATCACTGCCATACCACCCGTCACTATATGCTGCTGTTTTTCCCAGAGCCTGTCACTACATGTCCTTAAATTAACTTCATACATAGCAAGAATGAGTGTGTGTGTGTGTGTGTGTGTGTGTGTGTGTGTGTGTGTGAAAGAGAAAAAGTACATTAGCATGCCTCTGTCTGGGCTGTAAGTGTCTGCATGTCTTTCCCAATGTATCTGTCCTTGCATTGTGTGTGTGTGCATCCGTGTGTGTGTGTGTGTGCCCGCGTGTGTGTCAGCCCGCGTGTGTGTCTTTGCCCCCACACCACCACAGCACCAACCACAGGAAGAGTGGGAGAGAGAGAGGAGAGGTGGACCAGCGGTTAACCTCATGACATCAGAAGCTCTGTGCTGATTGGCTGCTGCCAGAAGCTGGAGGGTTTATAATCCTTGCCTTGGCTTCAGCAACACCATCGCAGAGCAGCACACAACATCCAGGGAAACCCAGGAGATAAACTAAAGACAAACCACCTCTATCTGTTTCTGCAGCCACTGAACTCCCGAAGCTTCCTCCAACTGCAAAACAAGGTCAGAATGATGTTTATCAAACTGAATGTTATATTTACTCTCTACTGTGTTAGGTTGGAGTCTTTCTGCAGCACCAGTGTCGGGATGAGTGATGGACGTTCAGGTTAATATTTGTAAAAGTTAAGGAAATACGCTGTTTTAGCTTGAAGAGTAGAGTGTTCATAAATTTGAAATGCAGGTTCTTTAAAGCATATGAAAAACGGTCTGGGGCTGTTTTTCATTGTTTGGGGCCCTTGGTTCCAGTGAAGGGAAATCTCAATGGTACAGCATACAGTCATATTTTAGACAACTTGACAGTGTGGAGCTCTGAGCTCAACACCTTAGGGATGAACCGGACCACTGACTGTGAGTCAGGCCTTTTTACCCAACATCAGTGTTGGACCTCACTCATGCTCTTGTGGCTGAATGAGAACAAATCCCTGCAGCCTGGTTCCAACATCTTGTGGGAAGTCTTCCCAGAAGGGTGGAGGCTGTGCCCGTGGTTCTATAATCACACATCCAACTAGTTTACATGGTGAATATGCCAGCTATCTTATACTTTTGGCCATATAAAGTATGTTCTTTATGGATTTCTTATAGTAACATTGTGAATGTAGGTAATCAAAAAGTAAGTTTTACAAATGTAATCCAGAGCTACACTGCAAGAACATCTCTTAACAAAAATATTAATTTTCTTTTTGTCTTTTTAACCTTTCTTAAAAAACACTTTAGTTGGTGTGTCCAAAATGTTTTACTTTCCTAAAAACAAGTTAAAAAAAAAATCAAATCCAGTATAAATCAGTTTGTTTTAAACGCCTTTAAACAGTAGATGTCATTCTAGCATAGATATATATATCTTATATAGGGTGGTTACCAGATACTTATAACAAGTTGATCAAAACTGGAAACAGGTTCAAAGCAAAAGCAGATTTAGGGCTCAATGACAAGAATTACATAATTTTACAGTATACTTCATGTAAAGGGTCATTTCTTTGGAGGATACAATACAAATGGAACCATATTACATGAAATTAAAAGTCATTGTCAAGCAAACTCACATTAAACCCACAGAAGGGTTTGGTTATCCGCTATAAAAATTCTGCAGTTTATTGCAGTTAATTATGAGTTCTTTTTTAAGATTTTACTGTTCGTGGAAGTCCGTCTGTGATTGGTCGGAGGTGAAACCGGGGCGTTGTGTTCGATTGGCTGATTAGTGTCACAGTGACAGCAGGGCAGGAAGAGGAAGCTGTGGGCAGCAGAAAACTAGCCTCACACATGACCAGGACCAGCCCTGACTGACCACACTGAATAAACACACAGACACACACTGATTAACTACCAGCTCAATCAACAGTGGTTTATAACGGAAGAGTTTTTAAAGAGGTTCAGGTTCTTCTTGTAGGCGTTTAGTTTTCTAAAGAAAAAACTAACTCCATCAGAGTTTTAGAGTTGACAGATGAAGACAAACGTTTTGTTCTTACCTCCTTCCTGTGACTGATTCTCTGTTCGGATATGGACGGGAATAAATGACAAAAAAATTATTATTGAATATATTTGAAAGCTGTTCAGTCTGCAAAGAATAGCGAGCGTGGGAGGGAGAGAGAGAGAGGGAGAGAGAGAGAGACATTTGAGATCTCTTGCTTGTAACGATTAGAAGTACTCGTACTCACTTTCGGCACACTAAATCTCCTGAGCACAAACTGAGAACAGAGACTAAAGTATCTGAGTTTCTTCCCAGGTTGCTTGTGTCTATGAGGTGCTAGCAGTTGTTGTTCCCTTCTCAGCTTTAATTTGAATAAACATGCAAAGATTACAGGAAAGTCTGATGATGACAATAGATTTTATTGACTTTGAACAAAACCAGTCTAACTGTTTTCCGCTGCTTCTAGTCTTCAAGCTAAGCTAATCACCTTTTAGGATTAGCTTCATTTTTAGCCTACAAATATGAGTGGTATCAATTTTCTCATATAAATCAAACAACAAAGCAAAAAAAGCGTATTTCCCATCAAACTGTTCCTTAGAAGACCAGAGGATCAGCCTATTTTCTTACTCTGGAAACTTGGTCCTCAAAAAGATAGACATACAAGAACACACACGCGTACACTGTGACAGTTCCGGCTACTATGCTTGTGAGGACCTAGCCTACATTCCCTAGCCTAAACCCTCTATTCTTAACTCTTAAACCAAATCATAATCTTTAGGCAGCCATACTGAGGGCCGGACACTTTGCACAAACCTCCTCACGCTCATGGTATAAAACCCAAACTCACAAAGATAGATGTACAGAAATACACGCACACATACAGTCAAGAGGGCGTCTGTCATGTTTCTGCTGTACTGTGGCTTTCCAGTTATAACCTGTGAATTACACAGTATAGGAAGAGTCCATCATTAAAGATAGAAGCAGACACTCAGACTGCTCCTCCCACAGCATACACCAAAAGCAGAGCCAGAGTAAGGGAAGGAGAAAAAATGATGTTCTTTAAAGCTGCAGTTAACAAGGTTTAATATCTGCAGTGAACCGACTGATTTATAATACTGATATTTTCTGATATTTCATTTAGGTTGAGGTAAAAATTTACTCCTTACTTTAAAGTTACTGTTATTGTTTGTCAATAAATCCAATGAAAAAACTGACACCAGCAAGAAAGGTACGATCAGCACCATGAACATGAAATGTGTATTAATCCGCTATTGAAAATAGTCCCCAACAAATACACAATTTACTCCTTTCTGAGTTGTATTAATTTTTAGGAAATTACTGAACCCTTGACAGACAGATTTTGTTGGTTTTTACTCTTTTCATTGGATTTTTCTGACAAATAGAAAATTACATATATCACCAGATTTATCCATTATGTGCCATTTTCTTTATGCTAGTCTCTGTTGTTGTAATTTACTTTGTATAAAATTCCGGAAACGAGGCATTGAGTTCAATTGAATTTCTCATTTAAGGATAAGTATGTCCCAAGCTTTAACATTTTAAACCTGGATTGTCACTGTATAGTTTTGTAGAATGATTGATGGAAGTGCAAACTAGACTCAAACTGTAGCAACTATAAATGATGATGCTTTTCTCCCTCAAATCTTTTAGGCCAAACACCCGCAGACTAATTTCATCTTTCTAAATCATACCTGTCATTTTCTTACATCTGTTGGACCAGAATCCGCCAGAAACATCCGCCATGTCTCATAGTTAAACAAACCACGCTGCAGGATGATGTGATTTTCTTGCACTGATCACAGAGAAAATGTTTCACTGTATTGAAACTGAGTTTTCAAGGACGCATTGCTCCTCGTTTAACGCTGTAATTAAGGACTTAATGACTTCCTGTGACATACCAAGGCCTCAGGAAGTGCCACTACTAGTCATGTAACAACGCGGCCTCCATTTTTAGGGAGGAATCTGGGCGAGAGGATTTACTCACAGCTCATTTTCAGTTTGACATGTCATTGTGTTTTCCTGTGAAGTTATGGCCTCCGCACGAGTATTTTGGTCCTGGACGATTGCGGTATATCATGATAATTTGTTATTGTTTTATTGTTTTATACTGAGATGTTTTATTCTTTCCTTTCTCCTTCCCGTCCAGAAACCAAACTGTGACACGATGAAAGTGGCCGTTGTTTTCATTCTGCTCTTCGCCACAGTCCTCTGCCGGCCGGTGAGTCATTTTCTCTGACAGAGAAAACTTTTGCTGAACAGCATCTTTTCTTTTTAATAACATACATTTATGACATTATTTTGAATTGGTTTTGACCCTCATGTTTGGTTTATTTACATGAATTACCTAGTTTCCATTTTGTTCTTTATCTTTGTTTGCTTTTTAGGCAAGAAAAGTGTCTGACAGCAGTTCAGACAGCTCTGAAGAAGTGGTGAGTATCTGGAGAGAGGAGGGGAGGGCGGGGAGAGGGAGAGAGAGAGAGAGAGAGAGAGAGAGACAGTGAGAGAGAGACATCCTTGCTGACTGATGTTGTCCACAGGTGAGACAACCAGCAGCTCCAGCCGTCGAGACACAGGCTGATGCAGCACCTGCTCAGGTAAAATCTTTCTTCACTTTCATTCTTTTTTTCACCTCATTTTCTCTGGTTCAATCTGTTCTTTCTCTCTGCTTTTCTCTTCTCTTTCATTTCTTCTTCTGTCTTTTCTCTTATTTCCTCCTCGCTGTCTTTTTCAAATGTCTCTGGTCAGCCACTTCCTTTTGCAATCCATTCACTCAAGGCTGCATTACCAATTCTGTATTTATCCTAAATGAAGAATATGCACAACTAAAACACCTAAGCGTTATCTCAGACTGGACTTTACATTTTTAACAGCCTACATTAGCACCTGGGACCCAAGGTGGGTTAATCCATGATTCCCTGTCAGTATGTCACTCCTCTGTGGACTCCCTCATCACCTTAGTCGATTAGAGTTCAGAGACCAAAGACCTGTGGTGTGGGGGAAGGCTAACATCTGATGCCCCTCATCCACTTTTTGAAATCCTGGAAATGAAAGGGCAGGCCGTCGAGGAAGCACGCTAACTCTTTCATTGCATTTCTCTGACGTTGCAGAACGTCGTGGCAGCAGCTGCCGGCTCAGACGAGAGCAAAGAGAGTTCAGACGAGGACGAGGTGAGAAAGACGCCCAATCAACGATTAAAATCAAATCAATAAGAACTAGAACTGTTTATGTTGACTACACTTCTGGTGAAGTTCCTGACCCTGTGTATTAATTGTTTTTGGCAGCTGGCTGCCGCGGACACAACCTCCTCTTCAGATACAGCCTCTGTCAACAGTGACGACAGCGATGACGATGATGATGAAGCAGAGGAAGCTGTGAGTAAAAACTTACCAGTAACAAGTTGGGCTACATTTACAGCACAGGGGTGGATGCTGAAACTCAATGCAAAGATAGTTACATTCTAATGTAACATAATTATGAAATAATATTGTAGGATGATCATCTAATTTCTGATACAAACAAAGCTCTTTAGATTCGATTTTTCTGCTTCTTTGTTGATGATTTTTAGTCGTGAGCGGCACTGCTTTCCTTGCCTGAATGTGGGTTGCATGTGTATGAGTGGAAGCACTTCATTTACATGTCTGTATAATGGTTTGTATGTATATGGCCTGCTCACTTTTTCTGGGACCAGATGTGGCCCCCGACAGATGTTAGAGGTTTCTGGTCTGTGGTGGTTTTTGTTTTGTGTCATTTTATAACCTTAGTTGGTCCCAAGTTGTTAAACCAGAGCTATTTTCCATGTTCATTGCCAGCTTTACCAAACTGTACTGGTACAAATTCAGAACCTTCTAATGTTCTGGTCTTCTAATATCCTGCTACCTGCAGGAAGGCTCCAAACACCCAATCCCATTTTTACTCTCCTCTCACCTCTGTGACTCCAGGACACTGATGAGGATGATTCCAGCGACAGCTCAGAGTCAGGCGAGTCCTCCACCCCTGCTCCCACGACTCCCAGCCCTGTGATCATCACAGAGGAGCCCGTGATTGAAACCACCGTGTCTCCCATCGAGCCAACCATCGTCACCGACACTGCCCGTGGCGACAACTACGGAGGCTACCCCGGTGACTACAAATCCATCATCTACGTGGAGGACAAATCCTACCACAAGGTTCCTGCTCCCTACAAGTCCTACGAGTTTGTCGGTACAGGAAAGAAGATGGCCTACGACATGACCGATGGCAACGAGGTGGAGAAGTCACTGAAGGTGTACAAGGTACCGGTTAGTTAGAGCTTTCTGAGAATGACAGTAGAGTCCGAATGAAATCTAATGTGGCATTAGGCTACAGCCCTCAGAACACGGAATTCACAGCCTGTGTCTTTCTTTTTTGTGTACCTGGAGTTGCCAATGTCTGTATTGATATATATATTTTACTCCTGAAGTGCAGTAGGGTGTTGAGATCTGGCCACCTCCTACCTCATACTAAACTAACATTATCCCTCTGTAAACACTCTTGGATACTATTTACAACATGGCGGCCCAGACCTGGTGTTTGAAAATGTAGCTAAAATTTAATAAAATTCCAAATACCTCATGGGATTTTGTCTTAAACTTTAACTTTAACAACTTTAACTGACGTTTCTACCATGCAATTTTCAAAACCTCCAAAGATTCAACAGTTTCAACTGCAACTGTATTTTTTTGCTTAACTGTCCTTTTTTTCTCACTGCATTTTACAAAAACTTCAATAGAGATACACAAGATATATTAAACAACTACGGACAAATTTCTTCCACTAATGTTTTCTATTGACAAGGTTATATATCTATTGTACGGATGAATGTAACAGCATCCTCTCATCCCTCCTCTGCTTCACCTCCAGGCCCTTCAGGTCCACTCAGACATCCTGGAGGAGGACACCAGCACCCCCGAGGTGGAGAGCCAGGGTCTGGATGCCACCTCTCAGGACCAGGCCCTCAGCCCCCGCCAGGCATCTCTTCCAGAGGAGGCGACCGCTAGCACCAGCGAAGCCAGTGCCAGTGACGCCACCACCAGCGAGAGCGAAAGCTCCAGTGCCCCACAGGAAGAGGAGGAAGACGACAGCGCCAGCACTGCGAGCGACAGCGCCAGCACCAGCCAGGAGTCTGAGGACGAGGAGAGTCAGAGCAGCGAGGAGGCCACGGCCACGCCTGGAGCCGCCGACAGTGATTCAGATGAGAGTGACAGCAAAGAGAGTGATTCAGATGAGCAGGGGGCGGGACCTGACACCACCACTGACATGCCGGTGGTCATTACTGCCAAATAAGCCCCACCCATCCATGTCACATTCACGTTAAGAGCGCATGCTGCATCCAGGTGCAAAAAGCCCCCTCCCAAGCTACTTTCCACTGCGGGGTCAAACAGGGACAGACGAGGCTTAATTATTATCGATTTTAATGTGTTCAGCCAATATTTCTTTTGCACCATTTGTGAAGCAGAAATTATTTTTCTGAGCAGTTATATTTAAATAAACTAAGTCTTTACAACCTGTGGTCTAGTCACATTGATAAACCCGATGTTTGACCCCGCAGGGGAAAAGTGGTTGACGCAACTTTAAAGGATGTTGAAGCTGACGACTGCTACCTGCAACAGGAGGTTGACTGACCTCGTGACCTTTGTCCTACCCCCTCTCCCGGCTGTTACTGCAGGGTGAAAGGTCAAAACTGGAAAAGAACAAAGAAACAAAGTTGGGTCCTGATATCTACACCAGCACAACCCTGCATTTAATCATGAATTAATAACTGCAATATGCACCTATGTTGTTTTTTGCTTATGAAACGAGAGAAAGTACAGTTTATTTAAATATTTGTAATCATTTCAAGCATAATAAAATCTAAAGTTGACTTGAAGTCATACATGTGCTGCCTGTGTGGCTAAGCTTTGTTGCTCGCTCGTATCACATCTGCTGGTGTAGATAGAGGAACTCACCATCCGGTACTGGGTTCAATCAGGTATAGATGCAGAACACAGATACAATCAACACAGCCCAGTTCATTTGCACAGCTCCTACCTACACTACATGTTGTTTGTCTCATGTTGTTTACTGTAATGTATCATATTGTGCCATTTCTAAAATATGAATAAAGTTCTTTTTCATAAAAAGAGATCAGGTTTGTGTCTGCTTGTTTTAGATGTAGAGGAATGAGCAAAACAAGAGAGCCGTGAAGCAGTGATAGATCAGTGAACTGGAGTAAAGTAGAGACACAGTCATATTATTTTAATGGAAATACATACATTCTCCAAAATAAGATGAGAAAATCAGTGTCACTTAGTTTGTGGTTTTAAGTGTGGTGATGTAGCCTAACTTTTTTCTTGACAAAGAACAGTTTATCATTCTGCTATATGCCCCCTGTGCAGCATCTCTACTGGTTGACTGGTAACACATCTGCAACGATAAGACTCCTGTTGTAACAAAACCAAATTTTTTGTTTTGGAACATGCTAGCTTGCTATTTCTCCCTGCTTCAGCCTTTATTCTTTCACCTCCTATGTACTTAACACACAAACAGATTGATATCTTCAAATCTCACACCTGTACAACATGCATGTGCAGCATTTGGTGGCAAAATTGTTAATTTGATACATATAACAGATTGGTTATACTAAATGCAATTGTGATTCATATGTGTTGTGTCTAAATGACCACATACCTCACACAGCTGAATGTTTTGCCTTCCATTGGCTTATTTCAGCTGGACAGCCTATTTTGCAAAACATTTACAGTAACCACACTAAATGTTTTTACTATAGACTGTAAATAAAGATGAAAGTAGCCTCGTCACCCATAGGTTTCTGAAGAGCCGGTTTGAAGCTCAGAGTGGGCTGCTCCACCGTCGCCATCTTGACAAAGTTTGATTCCCAATGGGAACGTGTGCGGATCTGAGACTTCAGTAAATGTCAGTTTAAAGATTGTGACAAGCAAATTCTAATTAATAGGCTAGCAAATGGCTAATTAATTTGCTGTCCAAGTTAACCAGCAAGCTAACAAGCCTTGTATGGTGAGTGCACCGATACCTGCTAATTAGTGCTAACATAATAAAATGATACCAGTACCATGTTATTTATGATGCTGCTAATTTCAGTCACCTCAAAAACAGGAGCACAGACCTCCTCAGGTTTTGTTTGTTGTGTAACTGCAAAACAAGAAGATATTGTTGGTTCAATTTTTACATGAAAAATCCTCCAAAAGGCACCAACACCACAACCATGGCCAAGAGGTTACATTCAGATTAATTGAAGTGATGACCAGCAGACAGCCGAGGGACTGTCACTCAAAGTGGCCACATCCTCAATTCTGCTGAACTTTAAGCCTAAATAAAACTTTAACTGTGACTTATATAAAACTATCTTTGTAAAAGGCTGTAAACTTGTTTATTTCTGCTGTAAAGTTGAACATTTTAACATGGGAGTCTATGAGGATTGAATCACTGTTGGAGCGAGACTCTAGTGGTCATTAGAGGAACTGCAGTGTTGGCTTAATTCTTAAAGCCCCGGGGCTGCTTGGTTTTACTGCCGAGTGATGTGTGTGATTAAGAGGGTTAGTATTAAGACAACCAGGAATATGAAGCACATGGTTTTTGTCAAGACTTATCTCCTCATCTGTTCTGTCCTCCCTCCCTTCCACAGAGGGATTTCAGACTAATTAAAGGTTTCATATCTTTAGTGCTTCCAAACTGCAGATCTGAAGCCCCTCAGGTGGAAAAATGAGACAGGTAAAAGTGTGTATTTTGTGTGCTGTGTATTTCTTGTTGTTTTTGTTCCCGCTCTCTCCTCTGTGCTCCCCCCCCCCGCCTCTATCAACATCGCAGTAATGTAAGTGATTTATGTTCAGTCGTGCAGACAGAGCATGCCTTGATTTGTTATCCCCCATGAGAAATAAAGACAGATACTGTGAAGAGAAAAGAACAATTGCAACATAAATGTGCGAAAAGCCGCTAGAGTTTGGCTTTGCACAGCAATGTATATTATCATCTGCACTTCTTAAACCAAGCCACATAGTATTCGAGGCGTGTTTGTAAAACTACTACTATAATTATTTCACTTTTATGGCTGGTAGTTTGTTGGGTAAGATATAAAAGGTGAGAAGGCAGGAGGAGGTGAAAGCTTTTTTCAGTGTCGGACTGAGACTGTACTCTTGGATCTTAGATTGGACTACAGTACTATTGCTGGCTAAAGATTTGTAAACAGCTTTGTACCAGGAGCCCCTTAAAGACTTTTAGAACTAGTGCTTCTGAGCTGGTTTCTGGTTGTTGAACGTTGTCATAATCCTGCAGGGGATGGCATCAACAGTCTTTAATTTAAAGTGATCTGGTTACTGAGACTGAGCTGTTGTCACTGACTGAACATCACCGAGGGTCTGCCCATGTTTCCTGATCAGAGAGAGTAATATACTTTTTATTATGACCCATTTTTTGTAGAATTTTTGTAGAATTTGGGTCACTTATCAACAGTATATGCAGCTGTTTGTGGTCCTTGTTCCACCACCCACTGCCACTGCACCCCCCTTTCTCCTCGCAGCCCAACCAGTGCAGGCAGACGGCCGTCCACCCTGAGTCTGGTTGTGTTGGAGGTTTCTTCCTGTTAAGAGGGAGTTTTTGATCTCCACTGTCAGCAACTGCTGCTCATTGTGGGAACTGCTGGGTTTCCCTCTATATTACTGAAAGGTCTTGACCTTACCCTGTAGAGTGGCTTGAGATAATGTATGTTGTGATTTTGTGCTATAAAAATAAAATTGAATTGAACTTTCTCATTTTGCTTGTAAGGGTGATATTTCTCTTTCTCATATCACACACCACAGCATACATACAGTATATCATTACATATTAACATCCAAGGGTTAAAGTAGTATTTTATATCAGGACATCATGGTACCAATTTACACAGTGACATCTTTGCACGTGCTGCTATTCTGTTATTGTTGCTCAGAACTAAAATACAGAAAACTATGTGGACATTCTTGCCCACAGTGTGTATTCTCTTAAAGGGGGAAACCATAAGATCTGGTGTAGCGGGGAAAGAAATAACTCATCTCAAAATAACTCCCAAATTGATTGTGCTGTGAGCTCTGGTAGATTTGTTTTCTATGTGGACAGGCTGTGGGATCAGCTGTGAGTAAGAACAAGTTACCAGATGTGTAGAGTTCCCCCTCCTGGCAGATATAGGACCATGCCTCTGTAGATTCACACAGTTGTTGGAATTTATAGTGAAACTACATCAGTTATAATCAAAATGAAAGGAAAACTAGACATATATGTCAATATATGAAATTTTTCCAATTTTGAATAGGTTTTATATATATACTTTTTACATTTATGTTTTTATTTTTTATGTGACATATTTTACACATATGGAAATTCAATATATTCATTTGTATGGGCTGAGTGAAATAAGGAGTATTTGAATGGGCAGAGAAGATAATGTTTGTAATGGTTGTCAGTAAACTGTATTAGTTGTGGATGAGGCTGTAAAATGATCCTGAATGATCGACACAGGGAATAGAATATTTAAATAGAATATTTAAATCAATCTGTGACAGTGACATTCTATGGAACATGACACACAATGAGAGATTCTGCTGGTTCTTTTCACCTGTAGAAAACACAGAGTCGACAACTAACAGCCACAGAGACAACCGGAAACTGTTAAAGTCCACATTTCAGACAAGAAAAGCCAATTGTCAGATAACCGAACTGTCAATGAACACAGCAGGTAAGTACTGAAATGAGAGGATTTACCTGTGTCTGAATGTGTTGTTTTCAAATGCAGAGACACGAGTTTTAGTTTTTAGTTTTTACGTTTTTAGTTGTTTTAAGTGGTCAGAACATAGATACACTAGACTCTCTAAACACACACCTCTATGAACTGTTAGTTGTCAGCATAACAGTATTCACCAACTTAAAGAATTGTTGAGGAAAGTGAAGAAACTCTGTTTATTGGGATATTGGCTGATGGTTAATACAGTTACACTAATGAACACATGAAGAAGCATCAGATCCTTTACTTAAGTAGAAATAGAAAAACCACAATGTAAAAATATTACAAGTATGTTTTACAAGTTTTATCTGCAAAATTTCTGCAAAAAAGGTCTCGCTTCTTTTAAAGTTTTATATTACATTACTGGATTATTAATACTAATTCATTAACATGTAAGCTGTATTTAAATATTGCTGAGGTGAAACTAATTATTCTGTATTGTTCATTGCAAAGTAAGAGTTTCCCTCTGCCAGTGGACAGAGCATATGTCGGGTGCATCCCCCAGGTGGCAGCTCCACACAGCTTTGGACTGAATGTTCATGTTGCTCCCATGATCCACCAGGAGCCACTGTATGAACAGAATCTCATGCAGCCAGCTCATCTGTTCAGCCAGACAGGTGCTCACAGCCAGGGACAGGTAAGGTCCTAAGTATAGGTTAGAGATTGAGTCATACAAAATTAATCAATACCTGTATCAAAATGTTAGTTATTAATAATAGAAGCTGTAGGCCAACAGAAGAACAGCAAATGTTTTATTTTAATTTAAGCCAACTGATATCATGTGTAATGAGTTTTACAACAGAACTGTGAGGCTGCTTATCAATCTCATTAAGGACTGCCAATTAGCCATAATTCAGAAGTAATGATTCATGAGTACTCATTTTACTTTGTTGGAGAATTTTACTTTGTTGGAAATCTCCTATGAAATGTGATGAACACTGTGTTGAAAGCCGTCTGAAAGCTCTAACAAATTGAAAGAAAAATGCCTGAAACTTAATCACAAACCCACAAGACAAAATTTCAAAAAATGAGAATTTTGAATGAAAAACTAACTTAAACTCCCTTTATAAGGTATTGTGCTGCTAAAACAGCTTTGTGATGATTAACTCTCTGGAACTCTACTGGAGGAATGGACCACCGTACTTCCTGTCTTTTCTTCATCTTTTATTCTAATGCTGGAGAATTTTATCTCTTTGGGGCTCAAAAGGTTATTTAAATGCAACAATCTGAGAAGTTTAGAGGCTAAATGTCTCTTTAGTGAAACTTCAAACAACTCATAGAGATCTAAAACATGACAAGAAACCATAACAAGACTTTGCTATTTTGTTCTACAAAACGTTTTTTCTTCAGTAAAGTACAAGTACTAACTTTATTACTACGTTGCCGTGTCATACTTAATGCTTAAATGAGTATTAATGGCAATATAGATAAGCACTTTAAATAAACAGCATCTGTGAGATCTTTCTTGTCCTAAATTGCCCAATTCCCAGTGGCTTTTTGGTCTAGGAGTATGATTCTTGCTTTAGTTGAGAAAGATCCAGGGTTTAACTCCTGGACGAGCCTTTTGGAATAATGCAGGAATTGTCATTAGCAACATATCAAAATCAGAAGAAATGTCCTTGACGAGCCCCTTGCTTGGGTTGATACAGAAATGGTCATTAGCAACATGTGAGAAAAATTTCCTTTAAATACACCAAAGCAGACCTACAAGAAGAGCGCATTGCTTGTGTTTTTTGGATACTGCAAGCTTAGGGAGGGGTGGCAAATTAAAGGAAAAACCAAAATGAACTACCATATATTAGTACGGTCTTGGACCCCACAATCGGCCAGAACAGTTTCAATATTACTTGGAGTTGATGCTAAAGTCTCTGGAACTCTACTGGAGGCATGGAGCACTGTACATCTTGTCTATTCTTTATTTTTTGTTTCAATGCTGGAGAGTTTTATCTCTTTGGGGCTCAAACTCTTACTTAAATGCAACAATCTGAGAAGTTTAGAAGTATAGAGGAGGAAATGTCCCTTTGGTGAAAACTCATAGACATTTGAAATTAGACAAGAAGCCATTTTGTGAAGGGTTTGTTCTATAAAATCAATTTCTTAAGTAAAGTACAAGTACCAACTTTATTACTATATGTTGCTGTGCCACCCTTGATGCTATAATGACTATTTATTCCAATGGACCTAAGCACTGTAAAGAAACAGGGTTTGTGAGATATAATTCTTAAAAATGTGAGTAGACTGTGGTCTAGGGGTATGATTCTTCTTAACTTAACTTAACAACTCACATGCCAGGAGAACAGAAGGAGAGAGGCAGGGAAATCGCAAGTGACTTTATTTCCTGGTTTCTTGGAAGTTCAGGCTGCACATGAAAAATTAACTTGCTTGACATTGTTATGTATGAATCTGCCAACCAGATTGACTTATTAATCAAAGGTTCCAGAGCATGTTGTTAATCTGCAACAACATCATCATTGCCTTTCTCCCCAACATTAAACCCAAATGTGGCTTCAATATAATGTAATTAATGACTTTGCCCAATAGATGGAGCTGAGTCATTGAAATACCACTTGACCTGCTTGCTTTGAAAACTCAAAGACTTAAGTTAGAAATAACCTTTAGGAAATAAAGGTCAAAAGTCTGAATTACAAACAGTATTTATCCACAGAAGAAGTTCTACTGTGATCACACACATTTCATGATTGGACTCCTCACCTTCCTCAGGCCTTGCAGGAGTTAGTTTGTGCTACTTTAACTAGTTTCATCCAGTGGTTCCAAACATAGTGCTTATGACACTCCTAAGGGTCACCAGATAAATCTAAGGGGTTGTGAAATGATTTATGAGACAGGAAAGATAGAAGATTGAAGAAAGAAAAAACATGTTGTAATACACAAATCAGTGTTTGTTTGTTGGAATATTGGATTAATTATGTTGTAAAATATTGGAAAATTTTACCCTGTTTAGAGGGGAAATATCTTTAGAACACTTATGCACATCATGTACACCCCGAATGACAGGCACACAGAAAGGGCTGGTAAGGAGACTGACAGGAATGGTAAAACCTTTATGGATTTTTTGATGGTCCACAGCAGCGCAGCTCACTGGGATCTGACAATTATTATATATTTGAGACTATATTTGACTATCCAGTGCTGCACTAAAGCGAAGGGTGGAGATAGGTCTGGCTTTGCAAACAGTTTGATTGATGTTATGTTTTTTTAAATAAGATTTCTAAAACTTAATATCATAATCAGCTGATGTTGATCTTAGTTTTCCCCCAATGTTGGTCATGTGCCTGTTTGGCCATATGGGCTATACTGGATGAAATCTTTTTTTTTTTGTGCTGAGGTGGTGTTTGTGTTGGAGTCTTTGTAGTGCTGGTAGCCAGTCTTTTGTTGACATTAGCAGACTCCATTTCTAACTTAATGTTAGCTAGGGTTGTTCTAGGGGAGTTTAAGACAACGATTAAGGCGAGGCACTGGGAAGCGAGCTGTAACTTCACATCCTTTGGATTTTACTGGAAAATTTGTCCCAAGTGGAATAAAAGTATAAATAAGCATAAAGTGGAAATACTCAAGTAAAGTAGAAGAACCTTTATGTAAGTAAAGTAATTAAGTAAATTTACTTTCCACCACTGCTAACGTGTTAGCAGAAAAACTTTTGTGAGGACATCCTCTACCCCTCAGTAGAGTCACCTCATATGCAGACATTATCATCACAAGTTTAAAAACCACATACATTTATATTTATATTTGTTTGATATTTCTCTGATGATTTACCTTTTGTAAAACCTTTAAACTCTAATCAATAATCTGATCTACTTATAGGAGTAAACTATTTTCCAAACATCACAATTCCATTGTAAGTTTTTTACTTTATTTTTCTTTATTGCAAAAATCACAACTGTCATACAACAGATACAATCATGCACATTCCTGTTCAACAAATGAAGTGCAACACAAGTTAAAACAGCAACAAACAACATTAAGATATTGTCTCCAGCCCTCTAGGCCATATTCAATTTTCGAAAACATAAATTCATAACACATAAATAAAAAAACCACTGCAGCAATAATGAAGCATGTACACACAATAGACAAGAGCTGACACGATAAACAGGACACACCCTCCACAGTCTATAAACACACTTCTCTGGGATACTCTGGATACTTCATCTCTTTTGTCTTGTAAAATGCCAGTGAAACATTCAGCCTGCAGAATGTGAACTGTGATGAATCCGCACATTTTTGTAGGATTTTAAGCCTCAAAGTCTAAAGGCTTTTCTCCCGTTCTGGTTATTAAGATATTTGAGATGTTCACTTGTTTTGATAAACCTGTGCCACAGGTGCTGCACTTAAGAAAATCTTTACAAAATACTAAAACAATCAAAATCAATACTTTAAACTTTATTAAATGCTAACATTAACGGTTTTGGCACACTGGGATAAATTTACAGGAAACATGACTGAGCCAATAATTTATCTGTGTTACTGCTTCCATATCTAAGTGCAGCATCACCATTTGATGGTTAAAACAACAAAACAAACAACAAAAAGCAATCAATATAATCTCATCATGAATCTGAATGTGCATTTCAATTACAATAATGTTTTCTTAAAAACTGAACAATGTTTATTGTAAAACACAGTATTTAGTAATGTACTATATTTAAGCAAACATAGATTTCAAGAAATTTAAACTTCCAAAATAATCAGATGTCAAAACTTGTGATTTAGCTATGAGATTATCTTTTACAAAAGTTTACCACCCTATTTCCTGGATTCAATCCAGCCTTACTGAGTATCTTTACATAGATGTTAACCTTTGCTTCCCAAGATGATAAAGCCCTATTCAGCCCACTGATATTTAACAATTACAGTAAGATGTAAAATTGCAGTTGGTTAACAGGAATGGCAGTTTGTTAGTTGTCTCCTCGGTTGTCTGTGACAGGAGGTGGTGTTAGAATCTCCTCGGTAACACAGTGAGGCACATCGCTGGTTGACGCGGTAATAGGCGTGGTCTCTGTAACAATCGGCTTGTCTGTGACCACCGGGTCTGGTTCAGGGGTGAGCGTATTCCTCCCTTCCATAGTGACATTTGTAATGGCAGGCGTGGTCTCTGTAACAATCGGCTTGTCTGTGACCACCGGGTCTGGCTCAGGGGTGAGCGTATTCCTCTCTTCCATAGTGACATTTGTAATGGCAGGGGTGGTCACGGCAGCAGTTGTCATGGCAACAGTTGTCGCAGGTGGGGTGGTCTGAACGGTGACTTCCTCTGATGATTCCTCAGAAGATCGACTCTCTGAAGATTCACTAGATTCAGATGACTCTGAGGAGTCAGAGGAGTCAGAGGAAGAGTAGCTGGATTCACTGGACTGCCGAAACCTGTTCAAATCCAGCCATTTCTGTTTGATGCCACTGAGAGCGATGTTGGCATCACGATGATGCATGCCCCAACGGTTCTGTGGAGGACATATAAAATAAAATAGTCTCTACTCTCAGATAATGTCCATTACCATGGTGCGCCACTGACTGGAGCACGTCATGGCCCTACCCTGCAAACAGTATTACACAATACGTTTCTCACCTTTTTCAACATATGTACCTGACCTTGGTTATGGACTGTCAGCATCATCATATCTGTTCATCTGCATCATTCAACATTTGGGTAAACCTATAATGCTGTTAAGTTTGTAATTCACTCAGAAGCTTGTTAAGCGCACGTCGCTAACGCTTGCAATGGTTCCCACCAGACATTCATTTTTATTTCAACATCTGTTGAGTCACTGGCTCCTGCTCACTCAGTGCTGTGTTTATCCTGCATTACACTAGAGAAGTCTATTAGCTATTACTCTCAGCAGTGGTGTGACGTAGGAAGTGCTCAAAACACAGATGGGACTAAACAGCAGCTAACAATGTCCATATCCATCTGATTAACTGCTATTGGAACAGAAATTACTATTTTCATTATCTGCACAAATCAAATTTGACATTGTGGAAATGCATGTTACAACAACATGAGAACTGACACACAGCCGGCAATAGAGGAAGGGGAAGTAAGGAAGGGAAGTTTTAACATGCAGTGCTAAGGTTAGCTTACCGGCCTAGCTGAGGCTGTTGTAAGACAAATGATGGTGAGGGCGGCTGTCAGAAGCTTCATCTCGCCTCCTGTCTGCAAAGGCGGGAATGCACAAATGAAAACAAAGCCATTTACACACAACCAGACACACTGTCAGAGGCAGGTTTCTGCTGCAAAATTTGAATCAACTTTACAGCAGATAACGTAACTGATATAAAATCCACCATGTTTTAAAAAGAGATAAATATTCACATATTCAGTTTCACATAAACTCATAAAAATCTAGAAAAAATCTAAAGATATAAATTAGAACAAAAATAAATGTTCAGACTTACGAGTTTTTTGTAGGACCTCCTTTGTAACTGTTTAAAATCGGGGATAGAGCAATGGGATTGTGTGCAGCTGTGATCACTGCTTGTGTCTGACCTCAGGGCAGGATCCAGGACTGGTTCATATATGCTGCTTGGGCCGGGAGGCTGGGCTGGGCAGGGCTGTGATGGAGGAGGTGAGGGTTGAGTAACACTGGATGGCCTGAGGCTGCAGTGGGAGGAGCAGAGGAGGTGTTAAATCAGAGGCAAAAGTTGTTGTTGTTTTGTTTCTTGAGTTATGTTTTTATTCTTCTTTGGCACATATTTGGCATATATTGTACTGTTATATTTTAAAACTCATACATGGGATGCAGAAAACCAGAAGTACACTCCAATTCGATACTGCACAGTAATGTACAAAATTAATCAGACACTTTGCTTCGGCAGCTTCTGGTTAGATGCATCCTGTTTAGTTTAATTATCAATGAAATGTTTCTAGAACTGGAACTGGAGAACACCTGTGGCAAACTGAACAAACTTTATTTGTAAAGCACCTTTCATAATGCAGCTCAATGTGCTTTGGCTGAGGCTGTGGTGTAAGGCATGGTGGATAGACATTTCTCAAACATTAACCATACATAGTTCTCATCTGCAGTCATTGTAGAAAGGAAATATTTTCAAATGAGGGTTTTAGGTATTATCTGGGATTTTGCAGGATTATCTGATATTGAGAAATGACAATTGGTGATGAAAGCCTGAATGACGTGATGGAGAGATACAGACAGACTACAGGAGTGTGCCGCCGTCAATGGAATCTTACAGTAGAGTTAGAGTGGAACCACACTTTGATCGGACAGCCGTGTGTCTGCGTGTGTGTGTGCGTGTGTCTGCGTGTGTATGTGCGTGTGTCTGCATGTGTGTCTGCGTGTGTCTGCGTGTGTGTGCTTGTGACACTAGTGTGTTACTTCATCACTCTGAAACTTCTCCCCCCTTCTCTTCCTCTCTCTTCTCGGCACCAAAACCACACAATCACGTCAGGCTCAGCTCACCTTGGCCTCTGGACGTTTTTTAGCCATGTCATTATGTCTTGACAACTGTTGGACAGACTGCCATGAGATCCAGCACAGATCTCCAAGAGGTGCCCAGATTCAACTCAGTTAGCGCCAAATCATAACTTACATTATAGCAAGGCACTTTACAAGGTCAGGTCAAGACCTTATTTATATATCAATAATGATAATAACAAAACACTTTGCTTATCATCCAACTTTTCATCTAGTTCCATCTGCAAGTTTTTACCATGTATAAGATGGACTGGCACAAAACTTTATAGACAGTCATGGTTCCCTGAGGATGAATCCTAATCACTTGGGCTGATTTTTGGCTGGTATCAAATTTTTAAAGTTACCAAAATGCATGGAGAAATAGAAACAGTGTACGTGAGTCATGTGCATTGTGCAGTCAACAGGTGATATACCTATACCTATAACATAATTATCTGAACATAGTATAACATTGTGATGTGGTGATTAACACATAATATCATGAAGAAGCCTCTTGTATAATTACAGCAGTAGCACAGTACAGGACACCAGTACATTTACGTCCAACATGTCTTCCAACCTGAACAACCACATAGGTCATTTTTTTCAACCCTCTGAGACGACCGGAGTGTCTCCCGAAATAACACACCTACAGTGACAGGCGCACCGAACCTTGGTTGTCATGGTTACAATAATGCGGACTGTACCGAGAGCAGCGTACCTACCTTTGTCCCCATGGTTACTATAATAATGGTCATGGCTTGTTCAGGTTTAGGGCTCGTTTCCTACAGGGGGATTTACATCCATTCGATGGCTATAACTGTCATAATTGCTGGTAAAATGCACACATGCAACAAAGTATATCCATCATTGTCACAGCACACACACCACACGTCTGCAGTACGAAACATAAACCTACTGCAAAAAATGTGAAACTAAGGAAATTTGTGTGAGTAAGAATTAACTTGGAAAACAGTTTAAGCCACATCCATTATACTTTATCCAGAGCCATTCATGGGGAAATTTCAACTCTGGTCAATTATTACCATCATCCAACCACAGTCTCGCCTCATGTATGGTCATGTACATTATAACAGGATACTTTGTGGTTTAGGAAGTGAATCAAGGTTGTAGGAGTTAACAGTAAAAGACCCCACTTTGCCTTTGTCACTCTTATTTTCCCCTGTGATAATTTAAGATCTTCCTGTTCTCATGAACCTTTATTTTAAGCCTTTTATTTTAGAACTTCTTAGTCAGTTCATAAGTGTATGTAAATAAAAATAAAATGGCCTCGGAGAATCTCCCACATGTCTTGCTCAAGAACAGCCTTACAACATTTCCAGAAGGATGTGTCACCACTGCGGTTCATTTTCACGTCACAGAGCTGCTTAATGCTTTTGTTGTTTTGCGTTATATTTCTCACTGTGATAAAGTTCATGACCAGAAACTAGTGCTGTTAAAATGACAAAACTAAAACTATATCTTATGTTGTTATGACTCATTCTCTGGTGATAGCAAGAAAATCTATAGAGAAATAATATCATGTTGACTGGGAGGAGGGGTTGAGCCTTAGGCCCTCCCCAAAATTACTAATCCCCCCCAACATCTCATAGTAATAAGCTGTCCAAATCAGTTGGACCAGACATTAAACAGGCATTTTACCTGCCAGCTTCCTGGTTCAAAGTCCGTGTAATGTCCAGTTAAGGCCATGTGTGAATAGAGCTGGTCATTGTCCAGGGAATTCACAGTGAGTTTCTGTCACATTTCCTTTTCATCGGGGGGGGGGGTCTTTAAATAACTATGAAAGGGCAAAAGAGATAAACAATTAGACCTTAATGGACGGTGAGAAGAGACTCATAAAGCCCTGTACATGTCAGAGCAACAGACATAAAACCCCATTGTCTATGGAGAATCTATGACCAAAGAGCTTGTAGTGTACATTCCTAGACATCGCATGTGCTTTCGTGGCCCTTCAGACTATTATGTGCATCAACGGGCTCGTCCGGGATTTGAACCCGGGACCTCTCGCACCCGAAGCGAGAATCATACCCCTAGACCAACGAGCCACTGGTAGAAAAAAAATTATAACAAACAAGATCTCACAAACCCTTTTTATATCAAGGGTGCCACTGCAACATAGTCCATTTCATAGAACAAACCCAAAATAGCAGAGTCTTGTTGTGGCTCCTTGTCATGTTTCAGATGTCTATGAAGTTGTTAGAAGTTTCACTAAAGAGACATTTCCCCTCTAAACTTCTCAGATTGTTGTATTTAAATAACAGTTTGAGGCCCAAAGAGATAAAACTCTCCAGTATTAAAAAAAAAAACTAAAAATGAACGAGACGTCTGGTGCTGTAGATTTGTAGAATCATCAGCAAGGCAGATTGAAGCTTTTCGGGTGGCACATGGGGGCCCAATACCTTACTAAGAGAGTTTATATCGATTTCCTTTTTAGTTTGTCACCCTTCTGTATATGCTAGTTTGTAACATCCAAATAAAAGTATCAAGTAGTGGTTTTGCTTTGAAATATTTCCAGATGTTTCCTCTGACATGGTGCTAATGACCTTCTTTCTATACGATTGGGCTCGTCCGGGATTTGAACCCGGGACCTCTCGCACCCAAAGCGAGAATCATACCCCTAGACCAACGAGCCAGTGAAACATGAACTTTTATCTCAATTTTCATTTCCATTAATACTTGTTACAGCATCAAGGGTGACACTGCAATCTAGTAATAAACTTGGTACTTGTACTTTACTTGAGAGGATCCATTTTATAGAACAGGCATGTCCAAAGTCTCACTGACCAATTTTAAATGGCCCGCAGCATGCTTGTTCTTCATGAGGACTCCTAGCTGGATTTAAAAAGAAGAAATCTATATTCATGGTTCTGGGCGTCAGTGGATCAGACAAGGATTTCCATAAGATTTGGATCATGTCACAAACATAAAATAGGTGATCTGTTGTTTCTAAATTTATGTAGGTCAGCTGAGGTGAAACTACATTGGTGCATCGCTTTAAATGTTTCTGCAGCAAGGAATTGTGGGACAGGAACAGTGTTTCCTATGCTAAAGGAGATAAGATAGGAAACGGTGAAGCTCCTTTCCTTATCATTTAGAGAATTGGACCAACTCTTTTCATGGCTGCTGCTCAGATAATTCCGGATTATTTCACTCAGTTAGGAACTTTCCTAGCAAAAAAGACTTTTCGACTGCAGCCATCGTCTAGTTATGGTTCATCTTCAGATGTCTGAGTTGTTAGCATTTTCACTAAAGACAGATTTTTGAACATCTGAGATTGCTTCATTTAAATATTTAAATAACTATGTGAGGACTAACGAGATACACAATCAGACCTTAATGAAAGAATAAATGAGCAGTGAGATTTATAACACCCTTCAGAAGTCAGACATTAAACCTTGTCTTCATAGGAGACATGATGTACAAGCATTATAGCGGCTTTCTAGTGGGTGTTAATGTACTAATGGGCTCGTCCGGGATTTGAACCCGGGACCTCTCGCACCCTAAGCGAGAATCATACCCCTAGACCAACGAGCCACTGCTTTACAGGTGTTTAAGTCAAGAAGTGTTTATTTCCATTAACACCTGTTAGAGCATCAAGGGTGATACTGCCACACAATAATATAGCTGGTGCTTGGACTTAACTACAGTAGCTAAATCTATTGTATGTATGAGTTGTTAGTATTTAAAAAAAATTCCACTCCAATCATCTTGTAATTGTTTTATTTAAATATTTTGATATCTACATAACTAAACACAAACACGATCCTTAATAAAGAGACTGGGCCACATCATATTGTCTTAGGAAGAGAGGAGACCGTTAATCCTCCTTGTGGGCCTAGCAGTGTCCATCAGTACACTATTGTAACCAGTGGGCTCGTCAGGGATTTGAACCTCTGTCACACCCAAAGCAAGAATCATACCCCTAGACCAACTAGCCACTGGTTGTGGGCAATTTATCACAAGACAGATCTCACTCACCATTTACAGTGTTTACTTTCAAATTGTATGCTACTTAGCTTTTTCCATTTAACACTACTTTACACTCCTACTTTAGTTTGAGAGAAATGTATTTATTATACATACAGTATATATATATAAGTATATATAACATTTATGTCAATGTACTTTGAGAAATACTTTTCTCTCTTCTAAAGCATCAACAACCATGACCAGCATACGTCATGTAGGTTACATGAACCAACACAACTATGAAAAGCAGTGGGAGGGGGTATTCCTATTAGTAATACTGTAATGATTGTGTGAATGAAAAATACTGAGTCACAGTGAGTTCAGTCATGGCACTGGCAGACAGTGTTGCAACAGTATCGGGATCCCTGTTGTTAATTGTTGGATATAAATGGAAAAGTCATCAAGTTGATGTGATTAAGTATTTTGTGTGAAACTGGAGGAATCATAATTGCTGCTTGGATTATGTTCATTGTCATCTTTTGTAGCTCAGGAAATGTGATGTAGTAAGTTGCTCTGGATGAGTCAGTATGTAAATAAAGTACAGGACTTTGGAGACCAGGGTTCATGTGATCCATCCTGTGTGTGGTTGGTCAGGTTCAGGCTACTAATACTACTTAGGTTAAAGTTTGGGAAAGTCATTATTTGGAGTATTAAAGCATTAAAGAATTAATATCCTATCTTGTGCTTTAAATCACTAATGTCTTTATCAAGATTTTGCCAAAACCAGCACCTTCCCTGAACCTTCAACAAGTGCTTTAATGTATATATGTGTGTGTGTGTGTGTGTGTGTGTGTGTGTGTGTGTGTGTGTGTGTGTGTGTGTGTGTGTGTATATATATATATATATATATATGCTAACCATGCTTTGCTTACCATGAGTTGATATTCTAGTGAAAACATTTGCAATAATTATATTTTGCAGATACATTCAATGGAAATATTTTGCAAGATAGGTTCAAACACAATCCAGATGTCATCACGTCTTTCATAACATATTTGCTGTTGCTAAATATAATTTTTGCAAGACAAGGTTGACTGAACAGTATCCTGCCAGTCAGAAGATTTAAATGTTTTAGAATGACGGATAACATTCAAATTCATTGTATGCATTAGAAAATCACACAATATATATAAAGGAATTGGTATAATAGAATTGTAAATTTGTTTTATTACTCTGAAGAATGACAGGATGACTTGTTGAATAATTTAATTGTAAGAAAAAAATGACAAAAAGAAACAAGCAAACAAAAGATCAAATAATATCTTTACGGAAGATGCTTTTTTTTTATTATGAATTACATGAGGACATCAAGGTAATACTGATCCTGGACAAATATGCACAAGAATGCTAACACTGACTGTGTGTTTCAGAAACTAGACAGTGCTTCCACTGTTAATTTGCCTTTTAACGTCTGTCCACACCAGAAGTGGGAATGTAAAACGTTACTGCCAGAGCAGGAAGAAAATGATGGACAAACCAGTTACGTAGTGGCTCTGATCAGATAAATTTCCCCACAAAGCACTGGGATCAGCTGGTCACTAATAGACATAGTGGCTGATCAGAATGTGTTATGGCTGCAAAAAATGTAATGTCATATAATATTACGTAATTCAAAAGAGTGAGTCACAGTCGAGACTCATCTGCGTAGTTACACTGTTTTTCCATAGGCTTCGTAAAAGAAATGGGCAGGGTTCATTAGACCCTTGTCATGGCAGAGACTGTAACATGTCACAACAGGAAAAGCACACGAGTGATTAATAATGTTAATGATGGCTGCATTCCATTTAGTTTAGCCTCTCTGGAAATTGTCTCTCTGCTGTTCTTTTAGTCAAATGGACAATAGTTAACTCTCCATACACTTGCCAGAGTTTTCCGTTTGTTGCTTTTAATGATAACTAATAATCTGGTGGTTTTGCGGACTGTGAAGCTCCCTGTGTCATACCTGGTTGCTGGCCTTCCTGCCTCTCTCAGCTTGTTGTTTCTGCCTCTTACATGCAGATTAACATTCTATGGATTACGTCCGCTTGGAGTACTCTCTTTCTTGTATTCCATCCAGTGACATCGATGCTCCAATACACATCTGTGGAACTTTTTCAACTCTGATTCTACCCCTCTGAGCCACCACCGCTTATTGTGCAGACTTAATTAATTCTGGCAAAGGGAACACAAGAGCACTTTTTTTCCATTGTAAAGAACATCCTCCGGCCGCCTGATACTCTCCCACCTTAAATATACTGTGTTGCCCAATGTAACACTTTCATGAAAACATCCACCAACAATTGATTTCACCTGGATATATGGTTCACAGGTTACCTTATCCAGCATTGTATGACCCCCCTCTTTCTACTTCAGCTAATTTCAAACTCCCAACTGTTATTGAAATCTCTGGTTTTATTCAAAACTCTAAGCCTTTTACCTGCAAGTTAAATCCTTACCCAGTAAAAGCCTGTCTTCCCTCCCTCTCCTCTGTGATAACTGCTAACTCTTGTGCCATAATCACTCAAATCAGCTGCAATAACTCCAACCCTGAAAAAACCTGGTGCAGACCGCAACACTTTGAACAACTACCGCCCTGTCTCAAACCTGCCCTTCCTCTCTAATACAAGAGAAAACTGTCATTGCTCAGGTTCACTCTCACCTTACCAATAACCATATGTACAAACAATTTCAGTCCGAATTTAGCCCACTTAACAGCTCAGAGACAGCTATGGTCAAAATCACAACGACCTGCTGATGGCAGCTGATTCTGGACTATTAACCATACTTGTACTCCTTGATCTTTGATACAATTTCCTTTAATATTGTTCTAGACAGGTTATCATCTATTGGCATCACTTGCACCCGTCATGGCTGGTTTAAATATCTGGTCGCACTCAGTTTGTTCAGTTAAAGAATTTCAGATCACAGTCCTGCCCTTTTACTACTGGTGTTCCCCAAGGCTCTGTCTTAGGCCCCCTTCTGTTCATCATCTATCTTCTACCTCTTGGACACATTTTCAGGAAATTCAGTATTCAGTTTCACTGTTATGCTGATGACACCCAGCTCTACATGTTTACCAAGCCAAATTCCACCCTTTTCCCTCTCTGACTGTCTGCTGGAAATTAAATCCTCGTTGTCCTCCAACTTTCTCAAACTCAACAGTGATAAAACAGAGGTTCTCCTCATTGGTGCTGAACACATTATCTTTTACTGTACATTATAAGGTGTCCTTGAGTGCTTTGAAAGGCACCTACAAATAAAATATTATTATTATTATTATTATTATTATTATTATTATTATTATTATTATTATTATTATCATCATCATTAGTCAAACCAGATCCAGGATCCTGGTATTGTGCATGTTGGTGATTCTCAGGGCACACACACAATGAGACATCATTGAAAATATCAGATACATTAGACTTGTCTGCAGTGTTGGCCAATCTTTGTTTTCAGTCTAATGTGACTTGGACATTTTCTGAAAGATAAAGACTTATATTAAGTTTTAAAAATGAGCCACACTGAGCATAACTCAGAGCTAAGACAAAACATACTGTGGAGCTGATAATTAGAAGGAGAAGAAGTTTACAGAGACATGGAGTGAAAGGAGCTGTGTGGTTTGTGGGTTCCGCTGTTGGCCACATTTTTTTGTTTTTTTTAAGAAGTTCTGCAAATTAAGATGGTGAAGACTCTTTATACAACAGATCAATATAGATGTCTATGTGAGGTGTGATAGTTTGATCTGAAACAAATAGGGTGTTACTTGTGCACATCCAAAAGCACTTTCACAAGAGCTGGTCAAAAAGATTCACCTAGAGACAAAAGTAAGAAAAATGTGCTAATAGCTTCCGGAAATAATATTAATGAAACATTTTGATCTGCAAGGATCTTTGTCAGGCACATATCAAATAACTATTTCAAAGCAGCACAGGCACTTTGGTTCATTTGACTTGCTTTTTGATGAATTCTATTCTTTGTCTGTCTATATGAGATTTAACGTTGGCTTATGTTGGAAGCTGCGCTCTCTTTATAGAGGCATGTCCCATCAGCCATGTGGGAGGAGCAGGCAGTGTTGCCCAGCTCTACTCTGCTCTGATTGATTCAGCCTGAGGGCAGTTTGATTCTCTATATGTTGATCACAATCACCTGTGTCTTTAAAATCACTGCTGATTTTGAACTGAATGCCATTTTTTTTTCTTTCTTTTGGATCAATTGTTTTTGAATCATCTGCCAGCAATCATTGTTGCCAGGACTTTCAATTAAAAAAAACAAAAAATGATATGAAATATGATCAGTGCAGAAATGTGGCTTAATGGAATGTTTTCATTAAGTCTAATTAGTGGTCGGAATGTGTTTGTGCCTGATGTTCTGCTGAGTTTGATTAATTTTAATATTTTTTAATATATTTCAACAATAAGAACTTACCACAAGATCATATGCAGTTCTGCATGACGATCAATTTTCTGGTGATAAGAGGATGATGTTAACCCTCTCTAATATCATGATACCAGAGACAAGGGCTCAGTGTGGTGATGAAACTGTTTTAACTCTTCAGTATATGGATTTACAGTTTTTCTCAGTCGCTTTGGTACATTTCTCGAATCATCCTCGACATTTGCAAAACAGTTAGTGAATTTCTCAAAACAATTCATACAAATAGCAAAACACCATGGATTACCTGCAAAAGCCAGTCTCTTGCTCAAAATCCTTAGTTCATCTGTCAAAAGTAAATATCTGTGTCAATGAACATGTCACTGCCATCAGATGACAAGTCCTTGTGTTATTGTGTACGGATAAGACAGTCAAATTGCTTAGTCGTGTTGTCAATATAACAGTGTCTCTGGAGGGATGTTCTGATGTAAACTATGGCTAAAGTTTTGATGATAATTATTGTAAATTGTAAGTTACACCTTAGTGTATTGATTGCAAGAGACTGGACAAGATTCACATTTACGCTTTTACTGCTTGTACTGTAATTTGTTGACAGACCATGTCATTGTGATACAGAAAGGCCTCGTCTGCCTCTTCCTCTGTTTTGCCTCCCAACTCCTCCTCCACGCAGCCTCACTCCTCTTCCTCTTCTTCTTCTCTCTGGCTGTTGACCCCGTCCAATTCCTTGTCCTTCCATTGTCAAACATTGTAACATTGTGTTGTGC
Source organism: Seriola lalandi dorsalis (assembly GCF_002814215.2). Taxonomy (NCBI): domain Eukaryota; kingdom Metazoa; phylum Chordata; class Actinopteri; order Carangiformes; family Carangidae; genus Seriola; species Seriola lalandi. Next base: position 311,207 of record NW_019525344.1, read on the forward strand.
TCCCGCTATATATATATATATATATATATATATATATATATATATATACTTGCCAGTTGATGGTTCATGAGATGCACCTTTGAGCTATCTCAGAAAACTGGTTGATCATTCGTTGATCTAATGCTTCACACATTTGCCCTCGTTAGAGAAAGTCAAGATTCACCTGGGAGCAATTTACCAATTCAGGACAGATTTAGAAAAAAAAGTTTAATGGAAATGTATAGACATATGTTTGACATATTATGACAACTTGTTCAACCATTTTGCATGTAAAGACTTATGCGATGAACTAATGCCTAAATGTTGTGGGGGGTGAGACTATTCACAGAGACCCATTATAATACATTTTGATCAATATGACATAAGCAATTGATAATCTAGGAAACAGCAGAGAATTCTACATAATCATTTGCATGATGAACCAAAGCATTTGCAACTTGTTCAAAGAAATGAGAAACTGCTTTTTTGATTTGCACAAGTGACACAATGATGTGAAGATTGAACAAGTAGTTTTGAGAATTTCAATTCTGATCTGAGAAACGAACCAAAGTGACAGAGAAAAACTGTAAACGCTTCAATCAAAAATCTACACTCAAAAAAAGTTAATCTTCTCCATTACAATTTAAACATAGAATCATGTTTAGGAGTCTTACCCTCTAGAAAGAGTCAACATTCTGAATCACAATGTCTCCAGTGTAATCTTAGTGTTTGATAAAAAAAAACAATAAAAACAATTGACTGTTTTAAAGACTAATTTTAAATCCATTACACACAAAACCTGGTAACAATCTTCACTTTTTTTGGTGATACCATAACTTTTTATTTAGAAGAAAAGCTGTTTTTTTTTTATTTTTTATCTTTTACAGTAATTGTTTATCACTGGGTTTAAACATGCATCTATTTGTTGTTGTTTTTTGCCTTAATGAGAAAGTTAAATGTCTGGATTGTTCACAAAGTATTGCTAAAGAAAGTAAACTGAAAGATAAACAGAGTACATAATGAGGGTCATATGTTGTTTGGGAAATGCAGCAAACATCTCCATTTAGTTGGAGGATGTGTAAAATACTTCAAATGTCTCCTAATCTTGTGTGTTACAAACCCTGATGATAAGTGACCTCTAGTGGTAATAAAACTCTGGTGCAACCTTAACTAACTTTACAGTAACTGCATGTTCAGAGGATGGACAGATTAACAGAACCTCTTGCCAACATCTAAATTTCTGAACCAAGTATAGTAACGCTTTTATGAGTGGAAATACTAATATTCAACTCATCGAACATAAAGTTATTCACACACATTCAACTCATCATTGACTGTTTCGAATGGGAGCAACTATTTCTGTGCACACCCTTACAACATGGTAGCCAGGATGTTGGTGGTCATAAATATTCCTTTGCAAACACATAACATAAATCACACTCATTAACTGAATTGTCTGAAACTGAAAGGGGGTCATACTTGTGAAGCGGAAATGCATTTGCAAGATGTGGAAAAAGTCTTCATTGAAAAACCTCTCCTTATATACTGATGTTGGGGGTGCATCTTTGGGACTGTTGCTAAGGCCACATGGTTTCAATACAAAGAATGATTATATTTTGCTCAGTCTCCTCCGCTCCCTTCCTAAACCTTATCACATCACAATAACACAGCCAAGGTGTTATTGTTACTAAACTGAGAGGTTTGGCGAGGTGTTATGTTTTCAAAACCTTGCTCATCCAGGTGCACTTAAAGTATCTCAGGAGAGCAACCTGCTTATTACATAGATTAGTTTTAACAAATTCAAATAAACTTAGCCGTTTTTGTCCCGTCTCCATGTTTTGTCTTGTCATTTCCTGTTTTATTAAGTAACTCTCCTCTCGTTTCAGGTCACTTGCCCTTCCTCACGTGTCACCGGTCTGATTGTCTTCCCTGATTCCCGATTGTGTCCACCTGTTCCCCGTTACCTCCATGTGTTCAAATAGTCTGCGTCTCCCTTTGTCTTGTTGCCAGTGTGTTCGTCTTCGTCCTTGTCTACGTGCGTTCACCCCAGCCTTTCCACAATCTTGACCATAGTCCTTTCATGGATTTTGTTCTAATTCCTCCTAGAATGAGATTTTGAGTTGTAAGTTTCATATCTTCATAGATTAGTGCCTCCAGTTTTCAGGAGTTTTCTGTTGTCTCTACCTCATTTTGCTACTTCTTTTTCCTCCGTAGCGGGAGTGATTTTCTGTTACTGTTAACGTTTTATATAGTCTTTTGGGTTTCCTCCTTTTTAGTGGAGCGATTATTATTTTGGTAGTTTTGCAGCCACACATCTTCCATTTTGTAAGAAGTGCATCAGAAGAAAAATGTCATAACCTGCTTTGTTTACTCTGTCTCGAAGTTCAGAACCTGTATCCCTCAATAAAGACTTTTTATTGAAGAACCTGAAAACCCTGCATCTGCGTCCTGCGTTTTAGTCTGGTCGTGACAGGCCTCAGCTGACACCAACACAGATCAGCTGTTGCCAAGAGATGAAACCTCCATATGTCTCATATGCTCAGTCATCAACTGTCACATAGTTGTCATTGTTGAAGTTATACAGGCACAAGTGATTTTTCTTCTTTTCTATACACGATATGTATTATGAGCATATCATGAGTATTATTATATGTGATAACATTCCTATCTCCTACATGCCAACTAAGGATATTGGAGTGTATGAGTGTGACTGGATGAATATTTGCCTGCCGATGTCTCATCATGCTCTAAGAGCTCAGATTTATTATCACCCCCAGTATTGTTGGGTTCCTTACACACCCACAGACCTTTTCCCCAAGTTTTGCTAGTTTAGGCATCCAAAAACATACATGATGTGACGCATTGAGTATGAGGTTATATAGTTACAGGTTATCATTGAGACAGAATACCAAGAACATCATGGTACATGTATAATTTCTTGGCAGAAGCTATTTATATCTACAACCAATAGCTTTAGTGAAGAGAGGGTATGAATGAGTCACTTTCTGAAAAACCTGCCACATCTGTCACAAACGATTGCAAAACTATTAATCTGGCAAGAGGGGGAAAGTCTCAAAGACCATGAGGATGTCTGTCAGACACAGGAAAGTGTTTCAGTAAAGAGGAACATTGTACCAACTCTAAAAGACTGGAACAGAGTTGGTCAATAAATCTAAAGCTGTTCCTGTCGTTCCGTCCACCTCCTATGGATTTATGAAGTCAGTGGCAGTAGATGTAGTGTGTGCAGGTGCTGTGCATGTGTTTCTCATATTGAGTTTTAATTGTTGTTGTGACCAGTGCCAGAAGAGTTTCAGTTGATTTTTAAAAAAAATCCCCAAATGTACTTTATGTTGCAGTTTCGTCTTTTTAGTTGCCACCACATCACCACTGACTGAGGTCTATTTGGTTCAATCTGGAAAACTGAACAGGGATTAGAATCAGAATACTTTATTGATCCCCAGGGGGGAAATTAGTTTGCGCAACAGTTGTTCCTTAGCAAATAATAGAGAATATGAAGTAGAAAAATATGATCAAGATTAAAAAAAGATAAATATATACATCGATGTACATAAGATAAATAGAAATATGTAAAGAAATGTGTAAGTAGCTTATATGAGTATTAAAATTGCACTTTCTTAGTAGTGTATAAATTATGAAAAGTACAAATTATGAGGTCGAACTGACCCTCAGAGGGAAGAGTTGTACTGTTTGATAGCCACAGGCAGGAATGACTTCCTGTGGCGCTCTGTGTTGTATCGTGGCTGGATTAGTCTGTTGCTGAAGGTGCTCCGGTGCCTGACACCGTGGGGTGGGTGGGAAGTGTTGTCCAGGATGGTCAGTAGCTTAGATAGCATCCTCCTGTCTCACACCACCGCCAGAGAGTATCCATCACGAGAATGCTACCGGTTTTTCCGGATCAGTTTGCTGAGTCTCTTGGTGTCTGTCCCCTTCGACCTGCTGCCCCAGCACACAGCAGTAAGCAGGATAGCGTTGGCCAACACAGACTCATGGAACATCCTCAGCATTTTCTTGCAGATGTTGAAGGACCTCAGCCTCCTCAGAATGTAGAGATGTTTTTGGCCCTTTTTATAGAGGACTTCAGTGTTCTTTGCCCAGTCTAGTTTACTGTCTATGTGGACCCCCAGGTACTTGTAGTCCTCCAGCGACTACACTGACTCCCCCTGCATTGCTGTCAGGTTCCCACCCAGCAGGGCAGGCCGGATGGTGTTAAAAGCACTGGAGAAGTCATAAAACAATAACCCTCACAGAGCTCGCTGGCTTGTCCAGGTGGGCATAGATGCGGCTAAGCAAGTAGATGGTGGCATCATCAACTCCCAGATGTGGCTGATAGGCAAACTGGAGGGGGCCCAAGTGTGACTTGACCACGGGACAGAGCTGCTCCAGGACAAGTCTCTCCAGAGTCTTCATGCTGTGGGATGTCAGTGCCACTGGTCTGTAGTCCTTGGAACCCCCGGGACGCAGCTCTTTGGTACAGGGACGAGGCAGGATGTCTTCCACAGCACAGGAAGCCTTTGAAGACTCAGGCTCATGATGAAGACCTGGTGACGCGTTCCACAAATTTGGGGGGCACAGGCTTTGAGCACCCTGGGGCTGACACCATCAGGGCCTGCAGCCTTGCTTGACTGGAGTCTCATCAGCTGTCTTCTCACATGTCCAGTTGTGGAGGTTACCGGAGGGGGAGCAAGTATAGGCCTTTCACCAGATGATGGGGGTTTTAAGGTGGGGGAGGAGGTGGCAGTGGACTAGGAGGTGGCTGGAGACAGATAACAGATGAGTGAATGGAGGGATGAGCAGGGGTCTCTGTGTCCACTATGCTGAAGGACATATTCAGCTCGTTGGCCCAGTCCACACTGCCTTCAACTCCTCTGTTACCAGTTGGTCTGAAACCAGTGATGTTCTTCATGCCTCTCCAGACCTCCCGCATATTGTTTTGGAACGAGTTTTCAGTGGTTTGCTTGTTTTAAAAAAAAGTTCACGCTTCATATGATAAAACGACAAAACTTCATTCAGCTTCTGTCTTTTTCCAAGCTTCACCACGGTGCATCAACCGGGCCATAAAAAGTTTTATGAATAAAAGTGTTTTCAAATTCTACACAAGCTTTTAACCATAAAGTGAAAACATGTCAAAACGAGAGGAAACCAGAGGTAGTGAAGCTTCAGTGGGCAGGAGTCTCTGTGAGGCAGAAAGTGAAAAGTGTGACCTGTTTTCCACTGATATGAAACTGCAATTCAGACAACGACTTCCGTTCTGTTAGTAGACCTGTGTCGGCACAGTCTGCTGTGTGTGTGTGTGTGTGTGTGTGTGTGTATGTAGGTGAGCAGTTTTAACAGTGTCAGAAATGATTTGAAATGTATTGCCCTTCACAAATGCTGCCTGTATTGAACCAACTGATAAACCTTTCGGTTTATATCAGTTTTTATCATTTATTTTGAAAATCTCTGTTGTAAATTTATCTTTTCAAGTTTTGGCAACAGTTTTCCCCAGATGATGAATCCTACTGACTTTGGTGATCCACTGACATTCATCCCAACAAATGGATCAAATCTTTTTATTACTATTATTTTTTTCATAATACCTTGTGAACATAACCTACTAAAGATAGATTAAAATACTCTATTTTTTGTTAAACTATAGAATAGTGTTGTGCCGCAGGAAATGTAAAACGGTAACGGTAATCTACCAGGTTAAAGTCAGATTTTTGTTGACCCATCCATCCTGCTCCTGCTTTGTAACAACATTACCCGACTTCCTTCTTTGCTCCCATCATTACTACAGCTGCTACAGCACCTTAAAAGAACCTAAGTCTAAATCTTGTAAAGGAGGAGAAGGCGTAGTCTCAAACGCTGAACATCCTCATCTGTTTTCATACTGCATTCATCAGTCTGTGGTTTCAAACTGTTGTGAGCTTTGAGTGAGAAAGGAAAAAGCGTCTTCCTGTTTCTCATAACGTGAACAGTGTGACACCATATCTGAAATGGGGGCAGTGACTGACCTAAAGGAAAACCACCTGACAATGCATCAAATTTCACACAGACAGTGCAGTTTTTTTCTACTCTTACTCCTTCTCTTCTTTTTTTCCTACTACTTCTTCTGTTATCCAATCCATAAAAAATAGAGAGCATAGTTGACCTGACTCTTCATGTTATCCCAGTTTTTTTGACTCTTACTGCAGAGTTTGTACCTTTTTTTTTAATTGTCAAATCTTTAATCGGTGGCTCAGGCTAAGGACTGTATTTGTTACATCATTTAATTGTCAGATGGTGAATTTAAAAGTAAAAGTCGTTGTGCAGTATATCATGTTGGAATTTTACTGTCCAGATGTTTCTCATGTAAAAAAAAGAAAAAGATCCCGCCCTTCCCTCAGTGTAATTATGTACACACACACACACACACACACACACACACACACACACACACACACACACACACACACACACACACTGCATAGAGTATTTAGGGCCTGATAATAACAGTGTAGCATGAGAATCTGCTCCCTCTATTATTACTTCTGCTGCCCAGTAATGACGATAAATAGAGAGGTTGTGTACCAGTGGTGCTAAGTAACTATGTGCATTTATTGCTTATTTATTCAGTATTTCTATTTCATCTCACTTTATATTTCTACTTCAACCCATATTTGCAGTTATAGTCACTTGTAACATTGAAGATTGAGATTTCATATCATATCATGTTATGTAATGTAATGTCTGTTATGACCAGTAGCTAATGGTGCCTTATGTTAGAACACTTTTGCTATTGATGTGTAATATTACTGACTGTTATCTACCAGAGCCACTGTTACACCATGTTTTAACATGTCACATATAAAGATTTATCAGTATGATAAATAAAGTATTATCAGAATAAAACAAGTAACTCATGAAATCTAAGAAAATCTCATCACTTGTGGCCACAGCAGCTGCTGGTTCAGAGCCTGGCGTCACCAGAGGGTATGGAACCTCTTAGTTCAGTTATGATTTCCAAGGGGAATTATCAGCGGCCATATACCAACATGTCTCTGGATGCAACTGGATAGACCTAAAACCAGTCATAGTCACTAATCCTGTGGCATAGACCAGAGCAGGGCCAGTTTGTAAATTAAAGTTTTACCACATCCTGTCAGTAGTACGGCAAACACATGTTTGTTATCAACAAATGTTTTAAGTTCAGTTGTTTGTTCTTTTTTTAAGAGAAAATATAGCGGTTCTTTTAATGCTGTTGTTATAGCAAATTTAACAGACCTCTCCATATCAGTGGCAGCCATCTTGCTTGTTGAGGAAAATTCTTTAACTCTGCTCCTCTGTCAGTCATCATATCAAACATCATATCAAACATCATATCAAACATCATATCAAACTCGAGAGTGAATAAACATGAGCTCACTGATGGGTTTTTGTTTCAAGGCTACGCTGCTCAGTGGAAGTCACATAGACTTGTTTGAAAGCTTCATTTTATTTTTTGTTATTTTTGTTTATTTATTTTGTTATGTTTTGATTTGTTTGTTTTAAATGTTTTTCTTTTTTTTTTATTTCATTATTTTTTATTTTAAATAAAATTTTAAATTCAAACTATTTTTTAAGATGCATTGATGTAAACTACCCAAATGTATATTATTTTCAGCTGTACCTGGACCAGCTAAGATATTAAAATGCTGTTATCACATTATTCCATCAGTGTTGGTAATCCATATAATATAGTCTATATAATATAGTGCAATTACAGTATAACTATAAGACTCAGATGAAGGCCATTCAGCTTAATTAGTGGTTTTCAAATGTACATGTGAACATGTTTTGCTGACGACACACACATTTCCTTGTAGTGGAGTTTTTTGTGTTATGGTATTTCTACTTTTACTTAATTCAAGCATCTGAAAACTAGTTGGAAATGATAATTAGGGAATACTTATTTGGATGTTGAGCTAATACAACAAAACATAAACTTTAAAACAAAAGATAAATAGTTTTATTTGCAATAAAATACATTAATTTTATCACAAAGTGGGAGTTGACATTTTTAGAATCGTTTAGAGTTCTTTTAGAATGCAGATGAGGAAATAAGACGGGGGTTAGAAAAATTACACGGGGGAGCTGTAATGGGGTAAAGTAGGAAGAGAAATGGAGAGCGTAGGCAGGAGAGGAGGGCATCATGGGAAAGCATTTGAGAAAAAGGAAGAATTAGGATGTTAGGATGGGGGGAAGCGATGACAGGACTGTTATTAAAGCTTCCACTAATAAACACTCTGCAGCCTGTTGAGCAGAGATGAAGACAACGTGATGAACCCCAGTATCTATGTGTCTTTTATACACATACTGTGTTGTCATATAATTGTATTGGTTTCATGTGTCTGTCCTCTAACACCTCTTTTACATTCTAAAAGTTATCATATGGTTGTTTTGTAAAATGTGTGTGTTATATTTAAGCAATATCATACAAGAGGGAGTGATGTTGTAGGCTACTGAATATCAGCTGCGATTCGGTCGCAGGTACGGGGCCTATGGCCTTTATCCCTCTCCTGTGATATTACTTTTTTACAACAGTTCTACGAGCACCATATAAGTTAAATAAGCAACAACAGATTATGATGTGTTTGTTTATTTCATCATTTATTTGGCTACGCCAACACAAATAGTTCCACAACTGGACTGGTACTGGACTGTTGCTAAGCAACACATAAACATTTTCCTGTTGTGCGCAGTACACATTAGCTTGCTACTTTGTCTAGACGTTACCTCAGGTGTGCGCTGAAGTATCCAGGTTTCTTCCCTTCATCCTCTTCTGACAACCAGACATCATTTAATTCAAATAATTCAAATTCAGTTATACTCTTTATCAGCACTCATGGAATGAGTCTTGTCCAATCAAATTACTTGGTCAGTACTAACTGTTGTATAAAATGTTATATTCTGCTGTGACAAGAATGGAGGGAGCTCTAAATATATAGATATATATAGATATGATAAATAAAATGTATTAGTTCTTAAACTTTGCTAGCAGTATATACGGGTGGTGATGCTGGTTGATACATGTGCTGTCAGTTTACCACTTTATGTCTAGAGTGGTATAGAGATATTTGATGGACAATGATATCAAACAGAGAAAAGCAACAAAGCTCATATTAATGAAGCTGTAAACAGAGAATGTTTGGTGTTTTGCTTAACAAAAGTCTAAAAACAAAACTTGCACCAACTCTTTCATTGCGACTTTGATTCAAGGCAAAATATCTTGAAAACTAATAGCAGGATTCTCATTTCATCACTTGTATATACGTAGCTATGGTCCCCAGCGGAGAAAGTCTGACGTTTATGGTGAGCTCTGATTTTTGGTTCCTACCCTACTATCAGCAGCGTTGTGCAGTAATACATTACTTAGTGAAAAGTAAAAGTAATGTGATCCCCTTTTTCCAGCAATGAATAGTTTAAGGAATTACAATTTGAACTTCAATAATTATATGACCGTTCCCAGTCATAGCAGTCAACGCCTTGTGACTTTGACATTTGGGGGTCTGCTTGTATGCTGCTTGACTGGGAGTTTGGTGGAGGGTTGATATCTGATTTGTATCTGTGTATAGTGGACAGACTGGTCTGGGATATGATTGAGCGACAGTGTGGTCAGTAGTCAATAGTAATGCAACTCCAGGTCTTTAAAGATCCCATATTTTAAATTTTTCCAGTGTTTTGATATCCATAAGAAAATATATCTCTATGTAGTTTTACATTTCCTCTCTCAGACTTCTCTCTGGAGCTAGTAACAACGGTGACTGACTGTTTTCTAAGTGATCAAACACAAAATATAGCAGATTTCAGGAAAAACAAATTCTTTGAGGTTGGACTGTGGGTCCAGGTGGGTTACAGTAGGCCTGACGGCTGTGTGTGTTTCTCTGTGCACTGAGTGCTTTCATTATAAAGCAGGTCTAGGTTCTATACTAATAGTGCAACAGTATCAAACAAGACATGGATATCCCGCTTTTATACAATATGGGTACTTTAAATTTCAAATTCTGTGTTGCTTGGCTTGGTTAAAATTACCCTTTAAAATGAAATATGTCAAAGTTGTATTTGCAACTGGTTGCACTGTCCCTAAGTGGCCAACAATTAATGTAAACGTTGGCCACAGGTGTACGTACATTCAGGAGTCAACTAGTTTTGTTCAGAGTTGGAGGGTGTGTCACTGTGCTGCTGAGGTTGGGACTTCTGGAGAGCTGCGTGCAGTTACCAAGGCTAAGCTAGTTCTGGGATGGTCAGTAAATCCCTCCTAATTGTTGAACTGCAATATCTTATTTTCTATATGTAGATGTGTTAAATACAAAATATGCCATCTGTGGGTGTGGAGGATTTGGCATTTGAGTAATGTACTTGACATGACATTTACTACTGAGTAAGTAACTTTGGAATGTGAGATTTTTATTTATAGATTTTTTTTGTGCAGCCGCACAAAAGCCGCTAACAGAGCTTTGGACTTTTGTTCTTGTTATCAAAATCCAACAAACAAACCCACATGAGCCCAAACACAAGAAAACTGAGTATAGAGCTAGCAGCTCCATATGGCTGTACTTAGGAACAGCTGTGCTTAGCTAAATGCTAACTTCAGCTAACATGCTCACAATGACAGTGCTATTGTGCTAACAATAAGCTTGTATAATGTCAACTATGTTAACCATCTTAGTTTAGTGTGTCAGCATGCTAACGTTATTAATCATTAACATATATTATTAAAGTTTTTGGACAGAGTGAAATTTTGGCACTAGATGAAAAGTGGAGGAGGATCTCCATAGTTATTACAATTATTACAGTCACAAAAGTACAAGCAAGTGATTCTCCCGGGATCATAAATGGCTGCTCCAGGTGGAGACAAGTCACAGAGCCACATGAACGTCATGGTAGTGCTACAGGAAAAGTCAGGGGTTCATCAGAATCATAAGGCTGAACCCTATGGGCACAATGAAAGTCAGTATGCATTTTCATGGGAATCCATCCTCTAGTTGTTGGCATATTTCATGGTGGACCAGCTGACCAACATACAAATTCATCCCTAAAGGTCACATAAATGCTTGTGTTTGCCATTCATCTCATATCACTCATATCAGTGCGCATATACAGCACCAACCTTAAAGTTTCTCTTATGACCATCACAGTCACTCACATCATTGTTTTATCACTTAAATGTACAAAATACAATACAATACAATGTAAAAATACTGTCACATTATTCTTCTATCTAAATACAGTCAAACAATACTGTGTTAAGTACTAAAGAAATGAAAATTACAATCAGAAATGCAGCCTTGATGAGCTGCAAAGCAACATTCAACAACATTCAATTAAACATTCAATACTGACAACGCAACTTTAAATAGTCAGGAGCTGATCAGCACTTTAACCAGCAGGGGATTCATTGTTTTGCTCAAGGACACTGTCCTCGCCAACCTTTTCAGCTCTTTTTTTCAGTTTCCTTCAACAACATAACTCTACCTCCTCCTGATCTGTGAAAGCTAAAAGGAAATTTGATGAGTTTTCTCTAAGCCTCGGGTTTTGTCTCACCGGGTACATTTAAGTTGATGACTGAAAACTTGAATAACTGAACATCTGCTTTTCTGACAGGAAAATCATCATTCCATAGTTTAAATCAGGAGCAAGTATCTCAGCAGGAACAATTAATGATGAAAAAAGTCATGATGTATCTACTGTGCATGATTTGCACTTTGCTGCAGTATCAGCTCAATTAGTTGTTCTAGTTTTTCCATCGTTGTTTCCAGACTGTGTAAATTTTTATGCTTCATTGTCAGGTCTTCTTCAGTTTTACTCAACATCCTGTTTGAGTTCAGATACAGTAATCCACCTCTCTTTGTACAAAAATATGTTTTTCATCCAATATGTACAAATATCCTGTGAGAATCACGTTACCTTTGATAAACAGGGTTGTTTTGTCACTTCAGTTATTCTGATATGACTATGCTCTGTGTCTATGCAGCCAGAGCTCTCTCATGTTTACCAGTGAATTAAAATTGAGGCTACTTGACCAAAGATCAAGAGAAACGTCACATTTGTTTCGCAATTGAGTGTAATCAAGATACCAAGCCGCATATCACAGTAATAAAATGTGATTGTCCTGAAATCATTACACACACACACATATAAGAACACTGATCAGACTGAGGACTTTGTGGGGTCACCTCCAGTGTCGGAGATTCAGGGGTCATACATGGGGTTGCTGAAGTTTTCGAAAGTGTTGAAGTCGGTGTCCAGTAGAGGGCCGTAGGATCTACGTCTGATATCACAAAGCAGAGAAAAAGTTAAGAAATAAAGGGTGAGTCCTCTACATTTACTTCAGTTGACCAATATGACAGGTATCAAATATATTCTCTAACAAAGATTAGATGACAGTAGACTCATTCACAAAGAATAAAAGGAAAAATAAAGTAGCTAAAGGACTGCTCATTGATCGAATTAAATTAGGTTATATTCATTCCTCAGTCACTGGGACATGGTTGATTTATCAATGCTGTGAGCTTTACTAATGGTAGACAGGTAGACATTTCAAACAAAAACAAAAATGAATGAATGAATGAATGAATGAATGAATGAATAAATAAATAAATAAATAAATAAATAAATAAATAAATAAATATATAAATAAAACCCAAACTATCTGCAGTTAAAGAATAGTTTTTCTCTGATTTGAGTGAGGACAAGTGTAAGCATAATGTTAGTGTGGTTTTCTTGGTGATGGTTAGGGCTATGGAGAGTATTTTACTCAATGTATTGTTAGATATGTATCTTAGTAGGCACAATGAGGGGGACAGTGGGACGTGGCAGCCCCAGTGTACTCTATGGATGGTCTTGTATGAGTTGTATATTTGGGTGATTTGAAGGTCTTTTTCCCAATTTTTTGAGGGGACAGATATTGTAACATTGTAACATATTGTAACATGTTGTTGCATGTTGATACATTTGTATGTTTGTTTGAACTCTGCACTCACCGGATCTTGAAGTAGTACAGCCCACCTAACACTACGATGACAATTACAATGAACAGAATAACGATGGCTGCAACACTTCCTAGAGAGAGAGAGAGAGAAAAAGCAAAGATACATTGAGTCTCAAAATATCCATTTATCCATGGTTGGTTAAAAGTATGTTTTAGTCCAAGGTGTTTCCAACCACTTCCCTCCTACATTTCTTACTTCATTTAGTCCATTCTTCCCTGTGTCATTTCATTCTTATACACAATGCTTACCAACTTAAACTATATATCTCCGGCTTGTGTATCTCATTTACCTTTGGAATGATCATGAATCACTTTTCCCTGACTTTCTCAATAGATTTGGTGACTTTTAAGATTCTTTTAGTGACTTTTACTCTTTCATAAAATCACATAGCGACAAATCCTGTGACTTTTTGGACAGATCTCAGCTCCTCTCTCTTGAAGAGAGTCAGTATTGACTGACTGACTGTCTGGGTCTGGATTACGATTTAGATGCATATTGATGAGATGATATCAACTGAAAAATAAGTATAATTAATAATAAAGAGAGATGCTTACGTTTAGCATAACTTATTTCATATCTTCATATTATTTGAAAAAGACCACAAAAGCCACAGAAAAAAATTAACTCTATTGTAAAACAACAGGCAACAAAATGCAGTGGCAAAATATAGTTAGAGCCAGAATCAATAAAAGACTACAGCATTCACAAAACTTCACTGGGTCATTATTTTAGTGTTACAGTGTCTAAAAATGTCTTAATGACCTCCAGGGATTTCATGAGGATGCAAGTCATGACATCATCTAAGCACACCTCATAGTTCCCTGATTGGTCTGACCCTTACAGTACGTGTCAAGGCTGATTATACGTCCTCTATACTTCTCGACTTTAATCTTATTTTCCTGGTAAATCTCTAACTCTGTTTCAGGTAAGACTTGATGGCTGCCTTTCCACACAATGTACCATTTACCTTAAGATAACTTCTTCCGCTGCAGACCACACTGACCTTTGTGCTTTAGCATTAATTAGTAATCTCTTTGTGGAACTGGAACAACACACTGCTGTTTGGTTATGTGTGTGTGACTCAGGTCCAGTAAAATGTTGGGATAGGTGTCACACTCCACATCACTCCCTTTATCTAGAGAAGAATTCAATCGATAAATATCCCTTTGAACAATAAAACTTCCTTCTGAGTTCATAGTTAAGGTCACTCAGCTGGCTGACTGTTAAGCAACAGATAACTTTAGCAGGATGCTGGAAGGGCATTTTAAGAATCTGGGGACTTTACAGCTGGATGCTCTAACAAAATGTGGGACCTTATCTTAAACAAATGACCTGTTTATTGTCAATCAAGAGCTCATCATGGAACCAGCTGTCTGATCTTTGGACTCAAGATCAAGGTTTATGCTACACACTGAATAGATTGAGACTGAAAATTCCAGATGATACAGAAACAACTGCTGACTTAAATTGTATTGAAGGCAGTAGGCTAAAAGTAATGAAAAAGTTATGTAATAAAAAATTTAACTTGCAAACCTACATCAGGATGGAAAGTTGGACATTTTTAGTCTTTTGGAGGCAACAACAAACCAACGCAAGACCTGCTCTGACCAGCTTAAATTTAATGAGTTAAACCAGTTAAAGGGGATGCTGCAACGCATCTCTGTGTTCTTCATTTCCTGTCTTCTCTCTTCTGTCATTGACAAATAAAGGCCATTGGGCCATTGCAGGTGGGTCATTTTTGATGAGTTATTCATCACAGGTCTGTAATGAGTCCAGTAGCCAGGGGTGCCAGATTTGAGTCCCTGTTGAACCCCGTCTGCGTGGAAAGTTTCTCATGTGACTAAAATATGAGGAGCCCTCTTTGTATAAACAAGACTAAAAGTCTAAAACCATGCTAGCTGATCTGTGAAGCTGTGAAGCTGTGAAGCTGTTCAGCGCAGTGGGTCTTGGAACTAAATGCTAACGTCAGCAAGCTAACATGCTCAAACACAATGACAAGGCTAGCATACTAATGTTTAGCAGATAGAATGTTTACAGTGTCAACCATTTTACTTTACTGTGTTAGCATGCTAACATGTGCTGATTATAGCACTAAACTTCAACTTTGTACAAAAGTTGTGTGGAGATAATTTGGTCTGGACTAAAGTGATTAACCAATCAACACTGCCATCCCTAGTGCCAAGTTACTGGCCAAAAGCTAGAAAGCTCAATATTAAGGGTATGCAAGGAATAAGCAAAACCTCTTAAGAATGGAATTATTTCTAAAGGGTTGAGGGAGTTCCCCAAATACTGAATGAAAATCCTAAAAATGTGATATTTTGTGGCCAGCACATATTTCCAGCTGCAAAGACAAAAACTTTGAGAACAAAAAAAAAAAGGTGTGACCTTTAAGCATACTTGCAGCACTTTTCTACTGGATTTCAAACATGCAACCAGGGTCTAATTATAGCTCCTGGCCTCCTGATAGTCTGCTAAGTGTTTAACTTCAGAAAAATATTCCCAATTGTGTTCCTGACTTTAGTTTCTGAGGCTTTTTGGTCAACAATTCCACACGTAGTTCTAAAAAGTATTAACAGTACATCTTGCCTCGAGATAGAAAAGTTCATAAACCACTGCCATAAAAATTCTCAGTCAGATTATCACATGGAAAGGTTACTAATAACAGGAAGGAAACTCTTTATGGCATTGGCACACAAGGGACAGAGTTCAAACTCTAATACCTGGAGTTGCTGGTTCTTCCGTGTCTTGTTAAGTAGGGCACATATAAAAGAAGTATGGGTGGTACAATAGAAGGTTATGTTAGATAACACACATTTGCTGGCAGTATATTCTGACCGCTTTTATAAATGGTTATGAGTAGCTGCACATCACAGGCTATAAGTGACAAGCAGCTTGTGTGGGATTGTAAATTTTAGTTCAGTGATAAAAAGTAAGTCTGCATTCAGACATTAGCTCTAGGTCCATTCATTTCAATGAGATCACTGCGTTTGCACAGTGGGTTTCATCAAAAAAAAAAAAAAAAAATTATTAGATTGTCATGATATTAATTAAGACATTTGTCCTCAGAAGCTTGTAATTTATCCCCTCACCTTCCATCTAACGCCATCATCTGGTGTAAACTTCAATTTAATTTATGAGCAGATTGCAAAACTAAAAAACTATGACACCTCAGCTCCATTAGCAAATATTTGCTCCTAACATGCTAAACTAAGATGGTGAACGGAGTAAATATACCAGCTGAACATCAGCTTTGAAATTGTGAGCATGTTAGCATGCTGATGTGAGAATTAAGCGCAAAGCACTTGAATGTAGCAAGCGCTATTATCCCTCATTGTGTTCTGAGTGTAAAATAAAGCTTTAATGAGCAATAAATTACTTTGTACATAAAGTTGCCATATAATAAATTTTATATTGTGTTTACACTTTTACTAGTGCAAATATTAAAAATTAAAACAAAATAATAAAAAAAGAATCAATAGGGTGCTATGTACCTGAGCTCAGAGCTTCAGACTTGTGTCCCTCCTGTTCCAGTGTTGTGCTTTGGGTTGGGCTGGTGGTGGTTCTGGAGGTGGTGCTGGTGGTGGTACTCATAGTGTTGCTGGTGGCAGTGCTAGGTGATGGACTGGTGGTCTTGCTGGTGTTAGGTGATGGACTGGTGGTGTTGCTGGTGTTAGGTGATGGGCTGGTGGTGTTGCTGGTGGTGGTGTTAGGTGATGGACTGGTGGTGTTGCTGGTGGTGGTGTTAGGTGATGGACTGATGGTGTTGCTGGTGTTAGGCAAGGGACTGGTGATGTTGCTTGTGGTGGTGCTAGGTGATGGACTGGTGGTGTTGCTGCCGGTGGTGTTAGGTGATGGACTGGTGGTGTTGCTGCCGGTGGTGTTAGGTGATGGACTGGTGGTGTTGCTGCCGGTGGTGCTAGGTGATGGACTGGTGGTGTTGCTGCCGGTGGTGTTAGGTGATGGACTGGTGGTGTTGCTGGTGTTAGGTGATGGACTGGTGGTGTCGCTGGTGTTAGGTGATGGACTGGTGGTGTTGCTGTCGCTGGTGTTAGGTGATGGACTGATGGTGTTGCTGCCGGTGGTGTTAGGTGATGGACTGGTGGTGTCGCTGGTGTTAGGTGATGGACTGGTGGTGTTGCTGGTGTTAGGTGATGGACTGGTGGTGTTGCTGGTGTTAGGTGATGGACTGGTGGTGTCGCTGGTGTTAGCTGATGGACTGGTGGTGTTGCTGGTGTTAGGTGACAGGCTGGTGGTGCTAGGTGAGCTAATGAAGATTTTGCTAGTGGGGATTTGGGGAGTGCTCTTATTGGTGATGGTGGATGACATTGTTACTGCATGGCTCAGCAGTAGACCTGGAATTCAAGACAAAGTTTGTTGCTTGAGTAAACAGCAGTCATTCTCAAAGCTCTGATCAACCCTTTTCCCAGTCTAGGACACCATGTGGAATCATTTTTCAGCTGTACATTTTTGAAAAAAATAATAGACCAACACGAATTTGCATATGAAATCTTGAGTATGCACCTTTTTTTAATGTGTAAAACTCTGCCCCCTAGCTAAAACCAACCAATGCTAAGCTAGCAGCAGTTACGTCAGGTCCAGAAGTCACAGACAGCCAGGTGGCAGAACAACCCTTAACTGGGCAAAAAGTAATTCACCAGTAATTACACAACAGTGATCACAGTATTAGGCAGAGTAACAAATGGGTTAAACAAGCAAGCAGACAATGTTAAAATGTCTTCATTGCTAAAAACAAACCAGGCTAACATAACTGAGTGGAACTTGCAGCCTGAATATTGGAGGATATTATAAATATTAATGCCTATACTTAGCAATCAGATACATGCATAATGCTCAGGTATCCACAGTGTTTTGACCTTGTGAAGTACTACAGGCAGTATAGTCATGTGCACGTAACAAAAGCACATGTAAAAACAATGCTATTATTGCAGGAGACTTCAAGCAACCTTCAAAGTTGCTTACAGCAGGCTTAAATGTACTTTTGACTGGCGATTATTCAATATTTTTCATATAGTAACCAATCTCACAAAAAGACAAGAACCATTAATGATTTGATCCTGCTCACTTTTCAAAAAAGAAGAAAATAATCTATATATTTGAAAGTTGTTTTTAAAAATCTCACAGGAACAACTGGGCTTGAGGTTAAGTGCCAGAAACAGTCATATAGTTCTGAGAGATGGACTAACACATTGTTGGTTTCA
Source organism: Seriola lalandi dorsalis (assembly GCF_002814215.2). Taxonomy (NCBI): domain Eukaryota; kingdom Metazoa; phylum Chordata; class Actinopteri; order Carangiformes; family Carangidae; genus Seriola; species Seriola lalandi. The sequence goes on from NW_019525344.1 coordinate 329,415, forward strand.
GTCTTTGTTGATAACAAGAAAAATACAAAACATAAAGAGAACCTTATCCTGTCAGGGAATTTCAGCAGCTGAAACTTTAAACACAGCTTCACCAGTTTTTGATCACACTCGTTTTCATCACTTCATTGCTGTGATCAGTCTTAGAACAAATAAAAGGGCCTCGCATTTAACAATGACAACAGAATTACATGCTGTGGAGCAGGACCATGTAGGGAGTTTTCGTTGTTGTTTCAGTGAACAGGAAATCAAGGGAGCAATCTAGTGTGATGCATTCAAGATCTCAGTGTCTTCATAGTACGAATGTCACAGTGTTTTAAATGGAATCTTTTTAGGGAGAGTCACTGAACAACTCCAGTGTAAATTGATAAAAAAGTTGTTTTATTTTTACTTTTATTTTCTTCTTCTGTGTAGAGTTTGCATGTTCTCACTGTGCCTGCATGGGTTCTCCAGAGACACATTAACTAACAATACATTATCCAGTTATGTAAGACTCCTGTCACTACCCACAGGTTTCACAAAGTCAAAGTGAAAATAACAAACAGCCAGTGGAAATATTTCATGTACTTTCTCACTTGTTAAAAAAAAGAAATAACATTTTAGTACTCTGCCAATCAAACATCAACTAAGCATTCTGTTGTGTCACTTTAAAATCCACCAGCGAGAGCAGCCTGTGATTTTTTTTTAAAAATTGAAAATTGTGACACCATCTTTAAAGCAGTTTAAAAAGTCTTTGACGATGCTGTAACTTGAATTGTGAAAATGTCGTGAACCAAACAAACAGGCTGAACAGGAAATTGTCTCACTCAAACTGATACTTGAATGAAATTTGGACAGATCTTCAACAACAGCCAGGGTTTAGAGCTCCATCAGATAGCAAGATTATTTCTGTAATGAAATCTGCATATTAATCATAATTTAGATGGTAGTTGAGGCGGTTTGTTAAATGTTGAAATGCTGATGAGTATTCCCTCCATCTCCCAAAGTCAAAATTTCAAAAACTGACTATTGAAACATAGCTACTGAATTACCAATATCAACACTGAGATGTCATCCTCCTCCTCCTTCTTTTTCAAAACATTTACACTAAACAAAATAATTGCACAGAAATAGAGATACAGAGGGAGAGTCAGGAAATGAAGCAGCATGCGTTGTTGAGTTTACTTACATGTTATCAGACTTGACAGGCTGACCTTCATCATTGTATTCCTTTTACTGTATTTATCTCCACAGAGTATTGTTTGGCTGCAGATCTGTGCTCTGTGCTCCCTGTAGATAGCTGCAGTGTGTGTGGCTTCCTGTGACTGTAGGTGACTGATTCAAAGGGCCTGGGGGCGAGGCTACATAATGACTGAGCAACGTTCAAAACCTCACAGCGTGGCTGCGTCATGGCAAAAAGTTACTCTTATGAAGATTTGAAAACTTTAGCCCACAAGAAGTTAGTAGATCTTAACATAAGTTCTGTTGAACTTGAATTAATTTATTGTTCCAAAATATTGTAAGTAAATAGATTTGCTGTAACAAAATAAATTAGCAGATATAGCTATTTTCTCTGGGGGAATTAATAAAGTTTTTTTTATTTTTCCATTATGTAACTGTGACCAAATTATATATGCTCCATTTCAGTATATACATCATTCTTCTTTTATTTTATAATTTTGTTTTCAGTCCAATTAAATCATGAATGAAGTGTAATTTTAGGTGTAATTATTTATCCATACCAGCAGAGGGCAGCACATACATTTAGAATGTAGGTCTGGGGGCTTCTCAATCAGCGAGTGTTTTACTAAAAGAACACACTGATAATCTATGAGTCCATGAAACATTCTTAGCATAAGTATAACTTACTCAAAAACCTACTTAACTGCTTTAAGTATATATATTTCCAAGTGTCCTGTAGGTTTAATCCTACTCAAACATACAAACTTCCTGATTTCTGTTTTATTTACCTATTAGTCATGCTAGCAATGGCAATGTCGGTCTGTTTGTCAGTCACATGGTTTGTTCACTAATTTGGTTGAGACTAATTGAGTGTCATGAAATTATGTCCTGACTTTCATGGTTCCCAGATGATAAATCCTTGTGAATTCTGTGATCCCTTGGTTTTTCTTGACCTCTATCTACTGCCACATTTTGACTAAAATGTCAGCATCTATTGGATGTATTGCAATGAAATTTTATAATAACTCTATGGTCTGTAATAACTTTATTGTTTTAACCTTTCTGCTAACACACAATAAAGTCAAAATTTCAATTTGTCAAATTAGCATTTTAGCACTTCCAGTTCCCTTGTCCTGAAGTTGATGGATTTTTTGAATGGGTTTTTGGTTACATTTACATTTACATTTAGCCTACTCATTTGACAACTGGTTAGATGTCTGAAATAAGATTTGTTGTTAACAGAGAGCCAGACCTGGGAGGGGAGCTCACCAGTAAGTGTCCAGTGGCTGGCTTAGCCCGAAAAATGGACATGGAGCCACCACCTCATGGAACTACCACCTGCGGGGACACTGGGGTAGGATGTGATGGAGACCGCAACCTGTGTGTGCTTATCTCTGGTGTCGCAGACTGGTCCCTAGGGACGGGGAACATCACCTCTCTGGTGGGGAAGGAGCCTGAGATGGTGCAGGAGATGGACCAGTACCAATTAGATGTAGTTGGGCCCAAACTGATTAGTATACCTCCTGGGTGCCTTCCTTTGTAGGTTTTCCAGGCACATCCGAGTGGGAGAAGAACCCAGGGTAGACCCAGAACTCGCTCGAGGGATTATATATCCCACCTGGCCTGGGAACGCCTCGGGATCCCTCAGAGGGAGCTGGAAAGTGTTGCTGGAGAGAGGGACGTCAGGAATACGCTGCTTAGCCTTCTGCAACCGCAGCCCAACTATGGATAAATGGAACAAAATGGATGGATGGTTGGATGGATGCATTGCTTTTTCTACTGTGCACCTGTCACTTTACAGGTGTGCAATAACTAGACCTTCTTTAGTTTAACTATTGATAATAAAAGTACATACAGTTCATCAAATGAATGTGACAGTTAAGTTTTTCTTCAAGGGATACTACAATTGCTTTTCATGTCATCTTTAGTGGCTGAATCTGCAGTATTGGGAGGAACTTTCCAGAAGACGTATGTTTAATTATGACCCAAAGTCCATTGGAGCTACATTGCATCAAAGCAGAATAAAACTATGAATGACAAGGAAGGGGTGTGTTTGTCTGTTTTTTAAGATAGAAGAGAAGGACGTGTGTCCTTTGGTTTTGAGTGGGGTCGGTGTCTGACTCAACATGGCTAATAAAGAATGTTATACCACAAATGAGGACTGTTGTGTGTTATTTGTTTTAATTGATTTTACATAACATTTTTATATGAAATTAATTTGGCTCTCAATTGCACCCAACAGCATATTCAACATATTTCACCAGCTGTGTTTTTGACATTACTTAAATATGTACTTTTTAGGTTTTTCATCATAATATATAAATTTAATATTTATATATACTAATACATAAAAAGTATAAAAAAGTATTAAAAATGATTATTATTAGAAAATATAGAGAGTATCCATGTAAAGCCATTAATATGCGGCAACAAAACGAGTGATTTCAATGCATTTTGATATGAACTTTTAATTTTAATATTGACATTAATTCAAATGAAGCAGCAAAATAATCATATCATATATGTGCTATTGTAAAAATAACAAGTATATTATAAACATATGTCTTTGCATTAATGTAATATCATATAAACATATCTATTTATATTTGTTAATGTATATTTTGCTCTTGTTGTTTATTATCTAATTATTTTTATCTGTTTTTTGTATCTGCAAAACACTGTAAAGTTGTTTTTGAAAAAGTGAATATGAAATAAGGTTATCATTTTGGTCCTTGTATCAATTGATTTTCCTTTCAGAGATGAGCGAAATCTAAATTTGTCTAAATAGGGATCAGATCAAGCTTACATTTTTAAATTAGTGTAAAAATTATCAAGTAAGCAGTGAGGCGTTTTAAGTTAAGGGGATTCTGGGGGAATTCAGAGTCTAATCTTCCGTGCCAAGTCACTCCCAGTACGTAAAGAGGTACAGCTGTTCTCCATGAGTCTTCATCAGTGACTTATCTTGACTTAAGATACTGAAATTTATTTGTCTTTATCTTCCAATCGATACAATGAAAGTACGTCACAAATGTTTTGCCCGTTTAATGTTTAGATTTTGTTTGGTGATCTTTATTTTTTGATGCATTTTCTTGTATTGTGTATGGTCACATAGCCTTAACAACTGACGGCACTGCACTGCTGTTATCCGATGGATCCTCCTAGTTTGGTCTGTCAGAAGTCTGTAGTTTATTTTAAAAGCCAGCAGAGAGCAGCATATTCCTTTACAATGTGCATTCAAAACCAGTGAAATCATGGGAAAAATTAAAAACCCCACAGTATTGATCCGTGTTAGCGAGTGAGTCCCCACAGTGTATATTAGGAATACCACGAATAAAAACATGGACTGCAGAGAATATGATCATCACTGTGCTGAGAAGTCAGCTTAAATTTACAGATGAGGCTCAGCATCACAGAAGAAAACGCTTGAGCCAAAACTGTGTCCGAAACATTACATTTATATACTTTATAATAATAATAATTTATATACTACTGCTGAAATAACCATAATGATGCAGCATCTTTAATGAGCACCACATCTGTAAAATCCCAAAATGTTCATAATAAAGGTTTCTGCAAAATAAGCATGATAAATGTTTTTATGGCTGTATTTAGGCACTTGATGCACATGTGTAAAGTCAAGATGGCTTTAGCTAAATATTCATATATAATATACCTTTTCAAAATGTAACCAAAACAAGTCTTTCCATAAACTTTACCAAAGTGTTATAGTTTCCTAAAAAAAGGATTTTTGAAGACAACTACAAAAAGTACAAAAAACAACTACAAGAAACTGAAAAAAAACTATAAACTAAATGTGTCACTCCTTTTATTCTTCTTTATTTTTACTTATATTAAGAAGACATTCATGCTCTAGATTCTGGAGCTGCAGTTCACATTATGCTTTAGATGCTCTAAACAGGAAGTATAACGCTGCTAAAGAGGCAGTTACTTGGTCTGTGGGCTACAACTTGAGTTTTTTTAGGCTATATATGTTTGTTTACTTTTTGGCAAACTTTCACCATTAAAAGTATACTGAATTAGCTATTAGGAGGTCCTGCTTGCAATGTACCCACTGATGTACACACAGCTATCACTGCATTACATTAATACAGAAGACAACTTTAAAACATAATGATTCTCAGGCAAGTAAGATATAACGAGCAACTATTCTACTGTGATTTCTTAGTGGATTTATGGATGTTTATTCGGGCTGGACGTCAGACATAATGACATATCGTGGATATCACTGAATAAAATATATATATTGAATGTCTGTGTGGTCAGAATTGACTCAGTTATCATTCTGAGAACGAGGAATTGCAGGAATCAGGCACTAAAGGTTAACGTTAATTGCTACCATGAGCTTTGTGTCACAGCCACTGCTTCTGCTGCATCTGCCGACTTTGTTGGAGAGCCGGCCAAACTACAATAACTTGTCTTTGTTTTTTAACGTTGACATGCACCTGTCCCCTTCACTTCTCCTGCACCTCACAGCTAGAAAACCTCTGACCCAAACCTAACCCTGTGCGCCGATGCAGGACACGAAGCCTGTTCTATATAGGTTCGTGTTTGGCTCTGCGTGAACATCAGAAGTTTCAATCTATATTTTCATTAGTGCTGAAACAAGTCAATACAAACAGAAAATTACCCAAAGATAAAGTGAATGTTTCAGTAAAGTTCTCGGAAGTGAGAAGCTGGAACCAGCAATAAGAGCCGCAGTAAAGTACTAAAATGCAGAGTAATTTAAAGACATTTCCGCCGTGGATCAGTATCGCTTTCACTCATAAAGGCCAGCAGTAAGAGGTATACATACAGCTCAGTGGGAGATGAGAATAATGGACACCTCATGCAGTGACCTCGCTGTGACAAACTCCCTCTCCCCCAACCGATTGCCTAATTAATGGGCCTGGCTGCTGATAGCCCTGAATTAGTTTGCAAAACAAATGAGGACGGCTGCCGCGCTGCTCAACCCTCTGTGGGAAAGGGCAGTGAAGGAGGGGCCAGCATGAATGAATAAAAAGACCTATACTTCTCTAGTATTCAAGAAATAACTATCTTTCTTTCTGTGTTTTATACTGACAGTCCTAGAAGGTACAACAGATGATGGGAGCTTTGTTGCGTTGATATTTTAAAAGCTCACAGAGGCAGGTAAAGTTTCGTTTTCTGTTAACACAGTTTGACACAGATGAACCTTTGGGTTTTCTTCAGGTTGAACCGGCTTCCCACACAATCATTAGGACCTTTTTTTGAAAAGAACTTTTTGCTTTATGCAACACAGGAGGCGTGTTATTGCTGCAAAACACAAAAAGGGTAAAACATTAAAGGGATTTTTCAGGTGCCACTTCATCAATAGAATAATGAGGGTAATTATCCCTCAAGTGGAGAAAGGTCTGCGATTTAAATGGACTGTTTGATTGGGGCTGGAGTTTAGCCACCACGAGATTAAGTGCAAAGCAGGAGGTATCCATCTGCTGTGTGTTTGTGTGTTTGTACTTGTAGTACTCACACTGTGGGGATATAATCTGTTTACACAGGCACATTGTGGGGACTCGATTTTCTTTTAGGGACAAAAACAAATCCACATAAATGAAATCATAAAATGTATTTTAGGGTGAAGACTTAGTTTAGGGTTAAACAAGAAGGAGCTATGGTTAGGGTAAGTAGTAATGTAATGTCTTGGAATTCATGCACGACAGTGTGTGTACGCATGTGTGTGTGTGTGTGTGTGTGTGCGAGCGCGTCTTTTCCTGTGTGTATGCACAATAAAAGAGTTGGACAAAATAAAGGACACATTGATAATTTTGTTATCCATGAAACCTTAATTTGAATGAAACGTTAGCATTAACAGCTGTTTACTTACCAGTCTAGAAGAAGAGTTAACTTCTAATCTTGAGCCTCTCATGAATTACTGTAATGTTATGTGAGAGTAAGAAAGTCATATGTGTCATATAATTGTCCAAAGTAAATCTTCCCACTGACCCTCTTTCCCACTGCAACTCTCTGAAGGTTACTGAATGTAATATCTTCACAATGCTTGTGTAAATATAATGTTTTATATAAGTTAAATTACAGACTCTGACCTGTTATTCTGATTCACCTCCCGTCACACACAAGGAAACTGGGTTTTTAAAAAGGCTTAGACCAGCAGTTACTATTAAGATATTTTCAATCATGTACCCTGAATAGCTGGTTAGTCTACTGTGCTATTACTTCCACTTACCATATACATCTGATTGTGTATCTACCCTATTGGATTAATGTATGGACTGATGGGAGAGATGTTTTGGGACCATTTAGTTCTAGTTTTAGTTAATTAGCTTTTGGTATTTTGTGGTTGTAAGTGTATTTGTACATACAGTGTCTTGGCCCCCTATTGATTAGCTCCTGGACCAGATTTGATTAAAAACTACAATGCCCAGCTGTTCCAGTAAGTTACTCTGCATTTTCATGCCTCTGCGCTGGTGACAGCCTTTAACTGGAGGCATATTGTTTTCAGGTTGTCTGTACGTATGTCCGTCCCATTCTCGTGGACATAATATCTCAATAACTCCTTGACAGAACTTTGGCACAAACACTCACTCTTTTGGAGATTTTGGGGGTCAAAGGTCAAATGTCACAAAGCATAGTTTTGGCCTTGTGAACGTAATATCTCTGTAAAGCCTTGAGGGTTATTTCTTCAAATTTGATACAAACATTCACTTGGACTTTAGGACAAACTAATTAGACTTTGGTGGTCAAAGGTCAAGGTCACGGTGACCTCAGGAAACACTTTTTAGCCATTATGCAAGACAACATTTCACACAAATGGTTCATATTTTATATGATTCTAGATAAACAGGGATGTTACATTAAACTAATCAGGCAGACAACCACGAGGCGGAAATTGTAGTTAATAATGAAACTATATATTTTTGACATTTTAAATATTTGTGTCTTCAGTAGGAATCAACTATTGAGTGATGCAATGTTGTTTTGGTCATGGCAGCTGTTCATTTTCAGTCCTGCAGAATGAAATCAAGACATCCAAACAACTACTACCAAACTCACAGGACAAAAGTAAAAAATAATCAAAATAAAAACTGAAAAATGTTTAAAAAAGATACAGTAGTAACATCCTTTCATTTGTGCATATGTTTGTGTGTGTATGCACACCTTGGTTTTTACTATTAGGGGATTTATAGGAATATGGGAATAGGGGGAATATGCTCTTCATTATGCACACAAACCTTTTCCCTGTTCCTCTTGAATTCTCATTGTCTGATTCAGAATTATCTTGAAACCGAGGTAACGAATCATCTTATGGTCAGGACAGAAACTAAATCAAGAAGTAAATGTCAAAATAAAAAATGTCAATGAAAAGATAAAACAAGATAGTGAATGAACTAAACTTCTCTTGTGCAGGTTGACCTTGCTGTAAGTGATCTGACACATCGTGCAGCTGCTACCCGCTGCAGCAGCCCCGACTCTGGACATCTTAAAAAGGCCCCGCAATATTGTCGCTCTTTACAGTGCACAGACGAGTCAGCGCATCCCCTTATTCTCACTGTTTCAGTCTTGGCAGTCGCCCGAACTTAATGAGCCTGTGACCTTTCACAGCATTATTTTGCACACAGTCTACTGCTAAATCATAATCCACACAGCCTTACCAGGCTGTATGATTTGCATTTATATTGATGGGAGGAATGTGATGATTGATGAAGGGGCGGTTGCGGCGGCTGCAGCCTGGACACGGTCAGATAAAATGACATATTAGATCATCTGGGTGCCTTTTGGTCTCCTCAGCCAAGCTGAAGCCAGACAATTATGTTTTTGAATTTCTGCTTCACACATTGTTCTGATGAATTCCCAAAGGTCTTCGTAAAGATTGGGGTCGAAGATGATGATGATCAATCAATAACCGTTACTCCAAACAGAAAAAGTATATTTGACTTTGCTAGAGTGTGTCTGTGTACTACATGAACTTGACCAGATCTGAAATAAAATTCAATAAGAACAGAACAAACCAGTTGTTAAACTCTTTTAATAAAACCAAAAACTTCAAAACAATATATAGATTATTATAATTTTTTTTACTGCAGGCTTGTTGGGAAAGTTGGGATAGTCCACAGGAACAGACGGTCCTCATCCTTGAAGCTTCTTCTCATTTAAATGGAAAAATTGAAGTACTTCATAACCATATTTCATAACCTATTATCTTACATACTTAATTTACCAGTGAAAATCGGAATACATCCTTCTACAGGAGACGCGCCAACAGTGTACAATGAAGGGACTGTGTTTTCTGACAGCTTAAGGTAGCTAGCCAGTCCGTCAGTGTACATCACCAAATTGATGAAGGAGCCCTCTGAAAAGTTCCAGTCACATATCCTTCATTTTGCACAAAGACCCCTTTCCTCAAAATGTGTGAACTCCAGCCATTTTCTTCTTAACCACGGGTCAAGAGGAAAGGGAAAAAGATTGAACATTGGTCCACATTCACTAGCTAGTTCGAGGGTCCTGGCAGGATTTATAGTTTGGGGGAGGGACTTAAAATTCAAGAAATAATTTACATCGGATGCAAAATTGGTAAACGCCCTTGAGTGCAGGATGAGTCATCAAACATTTGAAACTGTTTTACAGGAAGATGAAATACATAGATTTTGATGTAAAAATACTCACTTATTTTTTGACATACAGTATATCTGGAATATAACGAGATAAATGAACAATTAACACTGGGACACAGGATTAAAAGTGGGGAAAATGTATTTTTTATAATAAATCACGGCAAAGTATTTTCTCAAGTGTAGCTAAATCCTCAGTCACATACTCACATACTCTCCTGTCAGAGCTTTGGAAATGGTCGGAATGTTTTCTCTTTTTCTCTGGCAATTATTCTTTGTCATCTCGACATTTCACTTTCATTCAGCTTGACAGAGGATTTTGTGCGTTTCTAAAGAAGAAACGCTGGGAGATAGATTGACTCTTTTACTTGTCAGGGGTTTCATTCCCACTCAAGATACTTCACACAAACTATCAGAAGTTCTCACCAGTTTTAATTGAAAGGTGGTCCTGACACCTCAGCACAGCTTAAGACATCTTGTGCATTCCAGCCAGGTTCATCACTCGTTTGTGTCCTAATGAAGATATTTTTGAGCTCACAGGGCCACCGTAGAATTCAACGAACTCTGTCAAACTCTGTCCAGTGAAATGGCTTCACCTGCTGCATGGATTGGCACGTTGTACCGACACACCGGCATCTGGTTCCCAGACGGACCTCGTGCCAGACCGCTCTGACTTTCACTCTACTGCCATCATGAGGTCCACATTCACGGTTTAGAGCGAAATGTCTCAATAACAGTGGGATAAATTCGCTACAGACATTCATTATTCCCTTCAGGGTGACCTGTTATAACCTTGGTGATCCCCTGAATTTTCATTGAGCATCATCATCAGGTCAAATTTTTAATTTGGTTCATGATCAAATACCTGCCAAACTAATAACATTCCCATCGGCGTCAGCTGTGCTTGTGTTTTAAACATTTTTAGCTCATTTCCTGTCATTGACTGTATTCAGTGTGTGATTTAGACTAATCTACTAAAGTTATGGGTATCAGTAGTGCCAAATAATTGCTGTGTCTAACCTCAAATGTACAGTTTTCTGTTTTATATCATTGAAAACTAAATGTCTTTCAGTTTAAGATTGTTTGCCAAACTAAAAAGAATGTCAAAATGTCATGTCGGGCTCTGGGAGCCACATATTACATTTTAAAAATTAAAGGGTTAATAATTTTCAGACTAATCAATATTCAAAAAGTCCTGTGGGAGCATATCGAACAAATAGTTTAAAATGCCATCAAACTTAAATTGCAGGCTATACATTACAAATGCTTGTTTCTGGTTACATTTACCAACATTCTCCACCACCGACCTTTTGCAATCCAATTTTGCATCAAAGTAAACACAGTTTTATCTTGTGCTGCATGTTCATGAATTTAATCTGCATTATGCTAATGATAATCCTATTTTACCAGGAGGTATGAATATATATGAATATCATTATCTTTATCAGAGATGCCTGATGTTTAATTAAAGTCCCATACTGTCATATCTCATATCTCACTCATTTACCTTTCTGGGAATTTTTTAATTGATATAGGATTTGAATATTGCACAAACACACCCCGGAACACCCACGAGTTCACAAGTTCTGCCACACACACCTCAGTGTTATTTTTACTTTTTCTTTTAATTACTCTCACAGCGTTGACACGCGACTCACAATGACTTTCTTGAATGGAAGTTAATTACTTCCAGACACGGATGGATCTATACGTTATGTGTTAAGTGGAAAAGTTTGTCTTGGAAAAAGTTTAGAGGAGGTTTCAGCTGATGGCTCCAGTAGTTTGTCCTGTTTTATTTATTTTTTCACTTATAGACGTGGGTATAGGTCACATGACCTGCTCTGTAATGTGAAAACCTGCTAAACCATGTCAGGCCGGTGCAGACTGGCAGATGGTAACGGCGGGTGATGCAGTCTGTTTCCTGCTGTAGAAATAAGTGGCACAAATAAGCAGGGACCTGTGACTGTCAAGTACGTCACGACAGGTAATCACTGTTTTTTCATTAGTATCTTAATGAGCTACAGTTTAGTGACTACAGAACTTTTTTATGCTTCTACGAACAACCAAGAAATTATTCATATACATTACTAAACTGCTTTCCCGATTATATTGTGCTAACAAACTATTGCCTCTATCGTTTCACGGCCAGCCTCCTACAAATAACATTTATACTACTAATTACCAGCTGCAAATGCATTTGAAAGAAATATTAGCACATTTTTCAACATAACGAGGAGCTGTTTACGGATATATTTGCAAGTCACAAAATGTTGATACATAATGTGTCAGTAAAAAGTTCAATCTCAATATAGGACAATAAGAGGGTGGCCAAAGCAGGGTACCAGCTAATTAGATGATTACAAATAGGGCTTAACAGCCATACTTGTATATAAATACATATACATACAAATATATATATAATCCTAAATCATTATTAATAATAATAATCATAATCTTAATAATCATAATAATTTATAATCTTTATTTATAGAGCACTACAAACATGATCTGGGAGCTTGTGAAGGATTATAAAGCAACAGAGAAATGGCCATCACTAGACTTTTCACCCTCAGTGGATAACTGGAGAGAAACAATGTTACTTTTTGCAAACAGTGACTGATATAAAATGTCATCAGTGCTGACATAGGAGGAGATGATAGATCAACAGTCAGTACAAGCACATGGAAAATAGAACAGAATACGCTTCATAATAAACCTCCAAAGCAAAATTGCATTTTACTTTGTTAGTGACATCACTGTCTGGCAAACTTTTAATGTGCCAGAAATCTGAGTCACATTTAATTTTCTGACCTTCATCAACAAAACTCATAGTGAGTATTTAACACTTAGGGATATTTGTGCCCCTTTGTACTATTTTAAAGTTTTACTCTGGGGAAACTGTTAAAGTCACAGAGACAGAGAAATGCTAAATTGGCCCACAAGAGCCTGCATCGACCGAACCTGAGATGCTGTTGTATTAGATTAAAAATTGACAAGGACGTTACCAGAGCGTCTCTTTGCAACTTTAATGAGAACAAATAGTTATTTCAAACAGTAACTGGTGGCGTGTGGCCTCCCCAGGGAAGACCTTGACACTGTGATAATGATCAGCGGCTTTAATGAATGAGGTTAGGTCAATTAGCTGTGAGAGCATGATCAATATCAGTGCATAAATACTAACGTCATCTTTTATATAGCTGAGCTGAAACCCAATACTTCCATTTAGCGTCCTTATCCTCAGGCTTCCGGCGTTGTTGTTGCTGTATTACATTCATTACCGGCACACAATGAATCTTGGGATAGGTTGGGCCTAGGTTGGGATCCTCCGTCGCCGAAGAAAAGAAGGACACATTTCTTGGCCACATTTGAAGGGGCCCTCGCAATGGGACAGCCTAGTGGCGCCGCTGTGACACAAGCTGTCATCAAATTCAGCCTGTGAAGGATGTGGCCTCTGAATTGGGACACAGCTACTGAGTTGGGACACAGGGCTGATTTAAACCCCCGCATTCATGTTGTGTATGAAAAATCAGAAAAATTTCAATAGCGTTTCCGTTGGGAAAATTGACATGAATGGCCCCTCAAGTCGGAAAAAAAACCTTTTTAGCCAAATGTCAGCGGAAGTACATTTTTGTTTCATGATGAGAAACCTTTGCTTAATGGCACAAATCCATGTATTCCATATCCATTTTTTTTTTTTTGCTAATTGCAATTTGTAACATGCTATTAGGTTGCAACCATTAGTTGCTGCCCACATAGAGTGAGTAACCCTGGTAATAATAACACAAATACTGAAAACAGCTGTGATGTTTCCACATCCTCAATTAAAAGCCCATGAACGCACCAAAGTCAGAAGAACGACCTCCCAGCACGCAAGTACTGGCAGAGAAAATGAGAAACTGGGAACAGGTGGGCAGGGAAGCTTCGGTGATTGCAGGGCTGATGATAAGTGGGACCAGGTGTGTGAATTGGTGGGACAGTCAGGTGAGAGAGAGGACAGGCAGGAAAGTCAGGTGGATAGCAAGAGGAAGGCAGGGTAGGGACATGGTATGGGAAAGATGGAGACTGGGGCTGATGAGAAACAGAGGGGCAGATCACCACATTTCCCTCTGGTGCCACCCTTAGGGCAGACTACTAGACTCAGGACCATTTTTTAACCTATTGTTAAGCACCTGAGAATAACACATTTGTCTCATCCACCCACTGTTTTTCAGGGAGCTATGAAATCCAGCTATACTGCACTTCTCTCCATATGCAGTCCAGAGAGAGTGAAGCTGTGGGGGACAGTTCAGAGGCTTTCCATACAGCCCTCACAGGTTTATACTCCGAGGCCGAGATGAACTACAGGCTTTTTGTTCTCCACCCACCGGCAGAGCCCGATGGTCAGCAGCTGGGTTCTGAAATGAAACTGAGAAAAAAAAAAATCTACACATGAAAAAAGGGTGGAAGCTGGAAACTGAGCGGGCTCAGACAGCAGCACTGAAGTGGACGCCATCCATCCATCTGACCATCCAAAATACACTCACATATTGTTCTGCTCAGTCACGTTCTCCACCTCCACCCGATGTAACTGGAGGAGCTCCGTATTCTGGATTCATGCCCATACTTTGTTCCTGAATCTAAGACTGTACAAAGAATTTTCTTTATTTAAGATGTGATTAGAAAGAAATGTAATTTACGACCATCCTTACATAAGGCCTTTAAAAAGTCACATTTACACATGCAAGTTAATACACACAACAGAACAGCCTGTAATTCTTCTCTACTTACATGTCAGCTCACAGTTTAAGTAGGCATGACAAAAACGGTGAAACGTTTTTCAGGCATGGCCTGAAACTCTTCATACATCAGCTACATATGACAGCATCAGATAATATTAGGGCAGCCTTGGTCTTCTGCGGGTATGATTGCTCACAGCACGCTCAGCTGCATCGGAACTTGTGCGTTTTGACAGCTCCATGATGCCAAAGAGCTTTCTGGGAAGCCGGCGACATGCTGTGAGTCAAAAAGCACCAGTTATCTATTCCCATCAACAATCATGAAAATACGGCCCCAGCTAAAATAGATGGAAGTTGTTTGCTTACAAATTACTGCTAAAACACTTACACTACACTAGAGTATACGGCCAGGAGTCTGTGAGCTGTGATTTGATTGGCACCCTTAATTTCCAATGGAGAAAAATCTAGTTGTTACATCAGACAGTTATAATTTAGACAACAGTGTATTTTGAACTTTTTTGCAACAGCTGAAGTAAAAACCCTTTCCAGTTACAACATGACAGTGACCCTGTGCGCAAAGCCAGGTCCAAAAACTAAAGACATGGTTTTCCCATTTTGGTGTAGAAGAACCTGACCGGCCTGCACACAGCACTGACCTCAACCTTATCCATGACATGAACTGGAACGCCAACTATAAGTCACCAAACATCAGTGTTGGACCTCACTAATGCTGTTGTGGCTGAATGGGAGCAAACCCCTGCAGCCGGGCTCTACAATCCTGTGGGAAATGTGAAACCAGAAGATTGGAGGCTATACATGTTCTGCAGTCATATGGGTGTAATGTTTTGGGGTTCACACTCTTATGATGTAGAGATGTATTGTGTTTTATACACTTTTTGTCCCTCTACCATTTCCTGCACACTCATGAGGCTGCTCAGTGTGCAGACTCATTGGGGTATAATGTAAATGCTTAGATATGCAAATAATGTCTGTTTTTATTTGAAGCATATTCCAGAGTTGTTCAGTGTTTAAACCGCACCAACACTTTTAACATGGATCCAGTTGCTATACAAAGTGTGAAATGTCGCTCGTAGTGACAAACCTATAGACAATTATTTCCTGACTCTGCAGAGTGTCATCATTATTTTCGTTTATAAGCCCATGTATTATTTGATTCACTCTCAGCAGGATCAGCATCCTTTTTTTTCCACCAGACAAGTTGTGATAAACCCACCGTACACTATCTATCAACCACCACCAAACAGAAGGTGGAAAAAGTTAGCGAATAGCTAGTAAAGAAAGCAAAGCATCTTTCTCAGCTACTATCAAGGCTCCCGAGGTCTGAGCCTGTTTTAACTTGAAGTATATGTTTTTGTGGATTTAAACTTTAATTTTAATAATTTGAATGGCTCCTGTGGATATCAGGTCTGTCGCATTGTAACGTGTGCATCAGATCAGATTGGGTTTTTATTTGTTTGTTTGTTGGGTTGGTTGGTTTCTTTTTTGAAACCGGAAAAGGCCGAATGGATCACTTTGCATTTTCTCATTTTTTGAAGGACGTGTCTGGCTGACCTCTACCTTTCCAGTCAGTCAGTCAGTCAGTCAGTCAGCCAGTCAGCCAGTCCACCTTGGGCATTCAAAGCTGACATAGGGCATACATTTCTAAATCACCAAAGGTTCCCAGGTAATTGTCAGAACACGGTGAACTACATTTACTGTATTGAAGGATTCACTGTAAATCACTATACCACAATTTGAATGTAAATATTAATGTGTGGCATCTATTACTCTGCATTCACATTTTATCTGATGCGACTGTAAATGTAATTTCTCCACCTAGGTCAGCCGGCCACATCTTATTTACATTTTCCGGCACAAGTTCTTGACTTACGCAAACACTCCCGCATCCTCTCTTTCTCCTTTCTCTCCCTCGCTCTTACAGACACATGAATACAAAATGGCAGAGCTTCTCAGACAAAGCACCCAGGCAAGCACTAGCCGAGATGACTATCATTACAGAGCATCTTCCAAGTATTCCAACTCAATCAGAGGTGATACAAAAGGCCTTATCAGAGCTGACGAGCTGCCCTCTCAAGTCCTCTTCTTCCTTCTTCTGCTGATTGCAGCTATCAGTGGCTGTGTGGGCAAGACGCCGTCTGATAACTCTCCTCCCCTAAATGAGCCCATCTTTCTACGTTTGTGCTCGGAGAGGTGATGTTCCCGGTAGGTGTGGAAGCATAACACCATGTGGTGTGCACACACACGGAGGCTGAGTGTTAAATGCAGAGCACTTTATAGTTGAATATCACACATGTTTTTACCATCCCATTTTCTGTTTCAATGTTTCAAATTACTGTTATACGGTAATTTGAAATGAGGTTGATTTTTGTGAATGATGGAGCTTTCAACTACCGCTAACAGGTGAGGTAATCCAGTACCTTTAGGACACCTAAACTCAGGTTGTCAATTTTAATGCCATGTAGTGAAAAAGGCGATATGATATACCGGGGATTGCAGAGGCTAAAAACTGAGTTGGCAGTTAGCTGTGACTGAGTGAATGTAACTGATAGTGGAAATAAAATTTGTTACGATAATTAAATGATGAACAAACTGTAATGTGGATCGGTCACATCTGGCCAGTGCCTGATCCACTTAAGAGGGCTGGTAACGGCGCTGTTCCAGATCCGGTGGATTGGATAGGTGCATCTCTACTACTACTGATAAATATTCTCACTTTATAGTTGCCTATCACCAGCTTCTCCCTCCATTTTCAAACAACAACTCCTCCAACCTGAGCGACCATATGGGACGTTTTGTCAACCCTCTGATACGACGCATAGGTGTGACTCCTGAAATAGCGCCCTTACGGCGGCAGGCGTAGCAGACTTCGGTTATCATGGTCACAATAATAAACACACTGACTGTATCAAGAGTTGCGTACCTACCTTCGTTGCCAGGGTTTCTATAATAACGATCATGCCTTGGTTAGGTTTAGGCACTAAAACTACTTGGTTAGGTTTCGAAAATAGATTGTGATTTAGGTTAAAATAAGTAGTTCCTCAACATTAGATAGAAACAACATAAACTACTACTTCCACATGGGAATCAAATATGGTTCTCCCGTGTCATACCCCTGTGTTTTGTTGACCCGTCCATCCACCATCCATTGTTCTTTACAGGAGGAGAGTCTCTTTTCAAAAGTGGCCGCTCTAAGAAAGAACGTACAAATTGGGTTTTTTTTGGTCCGACCCCAGCCTGAAGGCGTACAGTGAAATCATTCACTACTCCCTGTATGTTCCACTATGTAGTCAGTTCACCTTTTTAAAGTGCTGCCCAAATGTGTAGTCAGAATTATTCTACCCTATATACTGTAGGGTTGCTAATGAAGCAATGTACTGTATACCATCATGCATTGCGCTCACGATGAAAGAAAGAAAAATTAGCAGCGTCCCATGAGCTCACTATATTGTCCTTTACATAGAACTCCCTAGATCGTGTGGTGGAGTGAATGAGAGAGTGATATAGGACCTAACCATTGTCACCATTAGTGTGTATCTGTAATGTGAACACACAAGACACACGTTGCACAACCACAGTATAAGCTTGTAATGTGTCCACTCTTTCAGCCCTGCGTCAGGAATAACAACTTTAACCTTTTTGTCATTTTTAGGTATTTATATTTTTAGGTAGTTTATGTTTTTCCCTTCACGTGTTTTATGTGCAAATTCAAAATATGTATAAAAAGGAATTATTATCATTATGCACATTATTCTGTACACATTTCTCTCTCAGTGTAGACTGAGACATCTTGTCTGTGATCAGACATCAGCCATTAACGATGGCACATTATTAGCAGCCAGTGTCGCGCCTCAGGGGCCGTAACAAAGCGGAGATTTTAAAAGCGGAGGGTAATGAGTTATCATCGTCATGTAGAGCAGACAGCAGTTTAGACAGCTCCTTTTAAGAGCTAATCACAACGCACTGGAGGTTACTTGATGTGAGCTGATGGACAAAGACTGTAAAGATTATCAGTGTGTGTCATCTCCACGGTGGTGGTGTTAACACAGTCTGTCGTTCACACTTTTATCACAGTTTCATACATGATTCATTCACAGCTTGAAGCTCACATGGTTTTCATCTGTTGTGGTGGTCCAGAGCAGATCCAAGTCCGAGTCCTGACCAGAAGGTGGAAGGACAACTGGTGGCTCCCATCTGAAAAGGAAGAAAGTTCTGTTTGAACATTTTTAGATTTAAAGCTCAAATAAAAGTAATACAACTTTTTTTTTTTTTTTGAGAGTTCATTGAGGATGTTTTCTCTCACCTTTACTCTTCTACTCATTTATAATTATCTCCCCTGATCTACATTCATACATTTCCAGCCTCCTCTCCTTCAATAATTTAATGTCTCCATATCTGAGAAAGCCCCTTTTTTATCTCCTGTTCCGCAAACATGTTGGGTTTTGGATTCTGCTTTGATAAAAACTCAAAACATCGTCTTGGTCGAGGTGGAGGAGTTGTGGGTGATAAAAGCAAAATGCTACAAAGTGCAATGGAAACAGACTTAGTGAATAAACCATGATGTACATGCAGAAGGAGGCTTAAACGTGCTAATGTTCCTGCTTCGCTGCATAGGTGAAAACATGAGAATCTGTGTGCAGCGACGAGACTGAAACCTTCCTCATGTTCATACATGAAAGAAACAGAGGAGCCTCATTTCATGTCTCAATTTTCACATTGTTTTCCAGCATATTTCCTTGAGGTTTGACTGTTGCCCTTTTGATTACATCATCTCATTGATCCCTGTTCTTCTGCAACGGTTTACTGGCACCTGACTGGAGAATCAGGCTCACCAGCTGTTTGTCTTGATGCACTTAACTTCTAATATTCACATAACAATAGTGAATGAAAATATGCATTAATTTGTATTTCTTAAATTCAGTAAAAAAAATTGACCTATATTTGAAGGGAAACCTGACTAGTGTTATGTTGGTTCCCTTTTACCCCAAGCTCAAATCCAACAAAGAAAAACATGAGACCACCTATGATGTGAGGTTGGATATGGATATAATATTATAAGTGAGATAATTAAAAAGTTTTACTGAGCATATCAACCTTTATCTTCTTGTATTCATACTTTGCCCTTTAAAAAATACTGATGGTGATTCTGTCAAGACCTTTTCAGAAAGATACTTGGGTTACGTGATGAGTCCCGGGGTCAGGAACTGGAATTCATATCTATGGAAATGATGGAGTCCCGTGGGATTTGGGGAGAACTGAGAACACTCAGCTTCCATCTGCTGGCTCAGTTTTCTCTCTTACATCACATTTAGTATTTCCCAGAGAGTTTCAGGATCATTGCAGGTGTCATCATTGTCCAGCTTTTTCTAACAAGAGGTCTAACAAGTCAGTGTCTTCAGGAGAGCCTGGGTGCAACGTATCTCCGTCTGTGTCGATTGTTATATCCTGATTGTTTTCTTTTAGACAGACCCATTCTTTCTCATTACAGAGACTGTGGAGCAGATCAGTAATTGATATTGTTGCGCGTGTTCGGTTTAAGAATTGTTTTCAAGTCTGTAGAATAAATGTTTTTTGATTGTAATTCACCAATAAATCATCAACTTCCCCTGTGAGTGGTCACTATGTCACTAAGCATTAACAACCACATATTTAGTGAAGGTTGGCAAATTAATTTCACTGCACCACTTTCTGGAGTTACTGGACGTTTACTTGTACATGAAGTATAAAATGAGCAAAAATAAACAATTACATTACAGTAAACATGGGGACGCACACACTGAGTCAGTGGGAGCTCTTACTGTTCTGTCTGTACTTCCAGTGAAGGACCTGGTCCATTGGCTGTATGTGTCAAAATAAAAGACTATAAAAAAAAACTGACACAAATTTGAAAGATGAGGCAAAAAGTCAAAACAGAGCTTTGCACTGCAGTTGAATGCCGACTCATGAGAGGGAGCAATTGAGAAAAGTGACGCTTCGACTTTCAGAAAAGCCGCACATCGCTCACTAGTCTACTGTTGTAGCTGCACTCCTCCCCCTTCATATAGCATTTTAGGCACACACACACTCACACAGAGGGGTGGTGGTGGTGGTGGTTGTGGTGGTGATGGGTTTTGCCTGGGGCAGCAAATGTCCGACGACCCTCGACTGAATCCAGTCCTACACATCAGCGTGAGTCTCTCCACTTTCATCACTGTCTGGTTACAGGACAGTGAAGTCACTGAAGACTGGTTCTCACATGACAACAGTTTCTTCCCACCTGCCATCACACTCATACACCCCTCACACACTGGTGTCCTAATACAAGCTACTGGTACAATAACTGTACAATACGTTCAGACGTAGATATCTTTGTTGTATATATTGTTCGTCAGGCTTATGTCCTACATGCAGAGGCGCAGGGAACTGCTCGAGCCCAGGCTTAACTCCCCAGCAATGTCTCAAAATGTGACTCCCTCCCCCTAAGACAACCAGTGGACGATTTGGTCTCAGAAGCAGTGACGCCAGCTATTTTCAGAAAAGCCTGCACGTACAATCACTACCATTTCAACACTGCTCAGTAGAAAGCTTCCACTCAAACGTTTTATATTTTATGGTTCCTTATAATCTATGTTTTGAAAGTTCTACCAATGTAAACATTTGGAATTAAAGATAATGTTTAGATTTTACCCACTTTTCATTGGCGTCAGATTATGTATTACACAATATGGATAAAGGTTGATTGGATGGGCCCCCTGGCAATTTTTCTGACTCTAGAATGTAGAATATTTTCACTTAAGGAAGGCTAACCTCACCCAGACGCACAGCCAGGATTATTAAGCGATTGTTTAATAATTATTTAAAATAGAATTATTTTCTTGATTAATCATTTGATTATTTCTTCTTTTTTTCTTAATTTTTAAAGCTGATGACCCCAAACCCAGAGGAATATCTTCAAATGGCTCAAAGCAACAAACAAAAACTGATATTTTTAATTTACAAAGATTAGAGAAAGAGAAAATGTCCATCCT
Source organism: Seriola lalandi dorsalis (assembly GCF_002814215.2). NCBI lineage: Eukaryota > Metazoa > Chordata > Actinopteri > Carangiformes > Carangidae > Seriola > Seriola lalandi. The sequence continues at coordinate 350,916 of NW_019525344.1, forward strand.
CACATTTGAGAAGCCACTTTTTTGTCTCAGTTTTTTTATGCATTATACTAATCAGCTGCTGACGCACCTTAGTTTCTCCCCCGCTGATTTCTCTCTTTCTGTCTAAAATCCCCATTTTCTGATGCATGACTAATCAGTTAATTGACTGGCTGCTTTTCCTTTTACTTATAATGCGGGCTGCTTATACATATTCCTGTGCATTACTTTAGCTGTACAGGCAACCATTATCAATATATAATTCATTGCACAAGCCATACACTATTTATTCTAACCTACTTAGTCATACACTCCTCCGTCTTATAGAGCAGCTGTATGTTTGTGTGGTTTAACTGGGTTTTGTCTCTATTTCTACATCTTTAATAATAATGTATGTTTATACAGTTTGTATGTTGTGTAGGACTTTTCCTCTCTCATGTTTACGTCTCCTTCCCTCTTCCTCCTGTCCTCATACTGAACGTATTCTCTCACCCTGTCGCTGTGCTTTTCTTTCACACATGTACAAGTGCTGTTAAGGTCGTGTCTTCAACTCCCAAGCGGCTAAACAATCTGAAATGAATGCACTTACCACGTACTGCCCTACATTTATCGAACATGTTCCATTCTGACCGTTATCAACTTACCACATAACCCAAACCTGTCTAAGTGTCCGTTTCCACATGTTTCCAACCATTTGCCGTAACCATGGCGACTAAAAGCATATGACTTTTTGTCTTTTTCAGAACATTTACCTCAGAGCATCCACGGCGCATGCCCACTCCTCAGGACAAATAGCATATTTTAAGATTTAAAAAGGCTGTCTGGATGGAAACCACATTATGGACAACACACTGCTTCATCCAAACACTGTGACACGAGGATCCCTCCACTCCTACTGTAGGACAAATACATCCTCATCTCATAGTAATTTATATTACTGAACTATTCAGGCACTGTTTTTTCAAATTTGGACACAGCATCAGAGAGAAAAGTAGATGTTTTGAGCATAACGACTGTCACTGACAAAAGGCATTATTTTCCTAATCTCTCACTTGAAGATGATATTTGATAGTTTTGCTGTTTCTACATAGACAGGGTTAGCATTATCAGCTGTTTACCTACCAGAAGAAATGTTGCAAGTTCAGCATCAAACTTAATTTCTTTACTCACCAAGAACTGTCTCCAGCAGTCATGAGCCACGCTTTTGTTTTGCTTCTATTTCTATCACTTCTTTTCATGTATGGAAGTTAGCATGCTAACCTGCTAGCCATCTCATCACTTTCCGATGCCGAGTCACTGCAGCGTCCAGTCTGGCCCAAAGAAGTAGCGCTACTCAGAGGATGTATTATAACCTCATGTATTGTAATACAATGGCTGAAGCTCTTGGCAAGACTGGTAAGTGCAGCTGCTAATGCTAACACTGGCTATGTAGCAATAGCAAAACAAACAGATTGCTCCTTTAAGGAATGTGAGGATTTTAAGATTCATTCAAAGGGCTCCCACTGTCTCACTTTGTAAAACTGTCATTGGAGGAGATGGTAGAGGAGGCGCACATCTAATTTTAACACGTACATTCAGGGAATTTGATTCATTTGCTCCCAGACATAATCACTCTGCTTTTGGATTCTTTCTTCCCGTGTCCTCATGTCGCCCCTGACAAGACAAAAGCTGGTTTGTCTCTTTTAAGCAAACAGGACAGATGCTGTTAAAAGGATTAGACTCAACATTTTTTACTGCACAGTAGTATGTGATGAAATGATATGTTCATTGTCTTTATCAGGTGATTTTGTAGCTTTTAAAGCTAGATTCAGATTAGTGCTTCTACCATACGTATATCCACAGATGGGTATCTTTTGAACTGAACTGATTTGCACCCATCTGAAGATTTGAATTGCTAAAATACCTCCGTTGTCGCTCATGCAAAAGGCTGTGGCACACAGTGACAAATCCAGAGGCTCTGTTCCAAATGATCGCCCAAGCTTTACGCACCCTCTGGTCCATGGCAACCAGGGCAAGAGCAAATTATCTACTAACAGAGATGGAGACAGAAATGAGGCGCTGAGGTGCTTGTGCCATGGGTATATGTGATACTGTCCTCAGCTGAATAACAACAAGCTCTTTTGAGCATGTAAATAAGTACTGTTGTCTGTCAGAAGCAAAGCAGAGAATAACATGATAGCACCACAAAACCTCTTAAGTTAGAGATGAATTTTTGGTCTTTTTTTTAATGTGTTATCACCATGGCTCATTGGTATTAGTATTAGTATTAGTTATGTTATTGTAGCGCATTCTCTGTCTCATTTCAGCCTCCCACACTCTTCATTTCCCCCCATTTGTGACCACATCACTCTATGTGTTACCCTGTGATTCACTGGTTTTGCCCCAGGGGAACATCTTAGTGCTCCTTTCCCCACCTGTTCAACAGATGCCATCAGACTTTCCCACCATTTGCCACCTGTTTGCCCTCCTGCACACTTCCTTTATCACCTCCCCTAGAATAAATACCAGCCAGTGTTTAGACCTGCTGCCTTTCTTTACCTGCCTACCTGCATTGCCCTTTTGGATTTCTTTGCCCAACTGACCTCATGTAAACCTGATCATTGTCCATTTATTTTCAGAAATGTTCCTTCAATTCACCCTCCTCTTCTTACATTTCTGCATATGTGACGGGTTTTCATTAACTAAACAATATAAGGGAAATGATTTGGGTTTATATTGATCGTTATAAAAATATATAATTATAATGGATTATTAAATTTGTGTGTGTGTGTGTGTGTGTGTGTGTGTGTGTGTGATACTGAACACAAAAGAGCTCATTGGTTCAGCCACCTGTTTGACTGACAGTGCATTTTAATATAAAAATGTGACATTCTGACATCAGAGCTTTTCAGTTAATCCAGTGAGACAGATGTGTGTGGCTGCAATGAGAACATGTTAATCACCTCGGTGTTACGTAGACGTAGAGTTGACATTTCTTGGAGGTGATCAGGTGATGCATATAAGCAGCTTAACGGCATGTGCAAAGGACAGGAAGTAGTTTGGAAAGTTTTGGATCATTTCCTTTAATCCAAAATAATAGATAATGGTCCCAATTACAGGACTGTTTTTTTTGTCTGAATGATCTATAAATTATTATGTTATATGTTTTGTGTGTATTTCACAGCTACAGAAAAACAATCTCAACTCAAGGTCCACTCACTAGCTCTTTAGGGATGTCACATGGTCTTCATCTATGGACGGCTGCTCAGCTGTCATGGAATTGTTATTGGTTAAAGGTTCTGTTTTTCTAGCTTCTTATAAAATATGCTGTCTATGCTGGCTTAACAAAACCCAACTCAAGGTCCACTTACTAACTTGTTCCAGAGCTTTCAACACATTAAATAGTTTTCAGCAGCGGACAGAGTTCACTCAGTTGTCGTAGAACTGAAAGATAACTTTAAAGGTTGAACATCTAAAACTACTGATGACAACCATGTGATATGACTGAAAGCTCCTGTAGTTAGACCTTGAGCTCAGGAGGATGATTCTTGACCTTGGGAAACACATAAAATGTGACTTTAAAAAGGTTTAAGTCAGTTTGGGATTTTTATCAAAGTTGGAGGTGATGCTGATTCACCTGACAGCTGAACTTTGAAACAGACCAACTGTCCAGCTGAATAAAGTAATGAAACACACATGACTCAACATAAAATCTTTTCAAAGGCACCTTGATAATAATTCAAATACTGACCGCTACTTCACCAGAATGAATATGGAAATAAGCCTGGAAATTACCATTGAACTGAACCATTACTTGATCAGTGACACACTTATTAAGCATTTGGTGGGAGACTAATGAAATCCTTTTAACCCACATCTCATCTCCACGTCCAAGACAAACCAAGTTTGACACAAACATCCACTTTGAATCAGGGCCTAATCTTTTCTGACTGTGTACCCCGCAGCAATTTCATCATCAACATTTCAGTAACAATGAATTCTACTTTGAGCATTTATCATTTTGTTTGTTGGGCTCTAATAACCAGATGCAGCCTTTTATACTTTAAGTCGTGTCGTGTTTGTGTATGTGGTGGTGGGTTATTTGCGTTCACACCACATTCATTTGAAGGGTTTGGAAGGTTAAGCTTGTCAGTGCTCCTCAGTGCTTTCTCTCAAATATGGAAACACATTACACAGCAGCGCCAATTTCCCCCCAAGTCGTCTGATGATTGCCATCAAGAGTCCTAAACAGCTCGCATTGTGTCCTCTACTCGTCTATTAAGATTGTATTCATCCTCAACATGTGTTGTTTCTCATGGGAGGAGGGGAGAGGGCCATGGCTCAGTGATCAGGGAACTCTTCAATGCTGTGTTGATATCTGCACGACAGACAGCAATTACCTGAACTTGTAAAGTGCTGCTCAGTAGACTATTGTCTCCACGTATGTCCTGCTTACTTTATTTTCTCTTTCTTTCATCTCCAGTTTTCTCTCTTTACTTTGAAGAATAAGGCTGGATTCATGTGATTATGCCTCCACACTGGCGAGAGTTAGAGCCGGAGCCATATTGATTTTGGGGGTCAAAGGTCAAGGGCATGGTGACCTCAAAAAATTTAGTTTTGGCCTTGTGAACGCAACATCTCTGTAACGCCTTGAGGGAATTTCTTTAAATTAGGTACAAACGTTCGCCTGGACTCACCAGCCAACTGATTAGATTTCGGTGACTAAAAAAGGTCAAAGGTCAACGTTCAAGGTCATGGTCACCTCACAAAACATGACTTTTGCCTTGTGAACACAATATTTCGAGAACTCCTCAAGGGAATCCCTATACATTAGGCACAAACGTTGAATTGTACTAGAGGATGTACTGATTAGATCTTGGGGGTAAAAGGTCAAAGGTCACGGGCGTAGTGACCTCACAAAATACAGTTTTGGCCTTGTGAACGCAATATCTGTGACGCCTTGAAGGAACTTCTTTGAATTTGGTACAAACGTTCACTTGGACTCAAGGACAAACTGGTTAGATTTTGGTGGCGGTCAAGGTCACGGTGACCTCGGAAAACTCACAAATGGTTCATATTTTATATGACTCTTTATAAGCAGGGATGTAACCTGAAACCAGCCTGAGTGGTGGAGGCAGACAACCACAAAGTCGCAGTTTTATGATCAGGGTGTGTTTTTTAACCTCTCACTTCTAAATTACGTTTTTTTTACAGATTAGAAAAAGAAAGATGTAGTATGAAATATATCAATTAGTGAACTTACTTTTAATTAAGGCTGCCAGAGTCAGTGCTGCCTCCCGCTTTCTGTCTTTATGCTTAACTAAACAGACTGTCAAGCGGCCCTGCTCGAGGCAATGCCCCCCCACATGCTCCATCAATCTTAGCACTATTCTGTTAAGTTAGATGTTTCACATTAAAGGCCTTTTAGTGGCTCAAAGATCACGATCACTCCTTTCATGATGAAGATCATTTGAGTGGCTCTCTTTTTGTCGAACATCTGTGCAGGAAGTGTTGCTTTCATCGATGGTACCTTAACAGTGGTAACAGCGAAAATAAAGGAATTGATAATGATTGGTAAATGAGAAATGTGTTTTTGTTTAAATGAGAAAACAGTTGATCAGTTGATTTGATTAAATGAGTTGTAGTTCGACAAAAAAATAAGCTATTGAATAATCGTAATTGTTTTTAATTGTAAGTCCTTTTTCAAGCAAATACATGATATAAGTATCTGATCATCAATAAGACAAATCAGCAAATCAGTGACGTACCCTGAAAGGTCAAGAGCCTTGCTTTTAGATTGAGATATTTAGCTGTGAGTGTGTTGATGTGGACAGATGAAGGGTTTGGCTCAGTGCAGAGCGCTGCCACCCTGACGGCTGGTGAGCGCAGGACGACGGCTGACTGAGAATGAATGTGGACAGCTGAGCGACCGCGGGGCGGCCCTGGACGAGGGTCACTGTCTGATGACCTTGTGCTGTCTGCCGTGGAAAGTTGATCTGACAGTGCCAGGCCGGAGGCCGTGGACACACATGTGGGAGCGCAGATAGCCACCAGGACACAGACTGACTGACAGACGAGGTGTCGGGAGGACTGCGAGGACTAAGAGGCATCAAGCCGTTAACAACTAAGCTTTGCACATCAATTAAACAATTAGTGCTCTTTTTTCTCTTGAATTGACAGAGTTAGGTCTGGTGAGTAGCTGAGACTGTGACACATTAGGGGGATCAGAGTTCAGTCCCTGCAGTTAGTCAGTCAGTGCTGAGATAACAGGAGCAAGATCTTGAGCTCCTGAGGTGTTACTCTTGACTGCCCATCAGCTGCTGAGCAAAAGAAGTAGACATGAGAGAAGATACAAGGCTAAAACCCGACACACGTGAAAAATAACAATCCCTTATTTACTTTCCTTGTGTGTCACTTGTGAGGAATTTTAATGAGTATTAATAACGAGACCTGAGTCCGAGTTTATATTGATCATTTCAATTTTACTAATTGCATCCATTTATTTTGATTTACAAGTGGTTGTTATCATTATCACCAAGGTCATGTTGTCTGGCATATTTCTGAGCATTTGAGAAATTTGATTACATCAATAAGAGTTTCCATTTCACATGTGGGATGTTTTTTTTTTAATCAGATTCAGATATTTTATTTGTTTAAATTGCTAAAAAAGAATGGTTATTGTTATTCAACAAGCACAATAAATGACAAAAAAGGAATCTACTATTTTCCAGTAAAGGTATACACCTGGCGATATAGAGGACTGAAGTTAGACTATTGGGACAAAAAATGCAATTGAAAAATGAGTGAGTAAATAAAATGTTGAATTTTGTGAATTTAAAAAACAAAAAAAATGTATTTTAAATAGTAAAAAGCTGTGTGGGGTTGCACTGGAGAAATTTAGACTCAGTTAAGTATTTCTAAAATCCTGCACCCAGCCCTTTAAAGTTGTGATTGTTCGTTACACAGGTTGACATTAGCATTTAAGATGCAGTTATTTGCTTTTATACAGTCTCAGGTGGAACCTGGATGCTGTGGATCACATGCTCCACAACAACCGTAGACATACAGAAACTCATGCATTTAATCTAGTATCATACCTGCTCTTCTGGAGTTTGGGCACAGAACAGTCAGTTACATTGGAAGCAGCACAACAAATACATTTACTTTTAAATCATTTTTATTGCAAGAAATACTTAATGTTTTTGATAAAGCAGCTTCATGGCAACTCAGGCCAATTAAATTCATATGTCCTTCATTCACAAATGATACGTTTTTCACAAAGGGCTTCAGCCTTCAGGTATTAGCCCTGAGCTCCAGCGATGGCTTCAAATACCTGATATGAATGTAAAAAATGTATCATTCAGTCGATAGTTTCCTTCCACAAACACTTTCTCTGAACTGTCCTTGGTGTTATTGACAATTAAATCTCAGTGCCTGATACAGCAGTTGTAGCAGCTCACCAGTGTGGATGCTATTTTAGGGTTCTGTGGACTTTACATAACTACTGGTCAGTGACCAGTGAAGTCGTGTTACCCTCTTATGGCTGACTGGACAGATAAGGCCTGTAATCACTCCATAGAGACTTTGAAGGAGAAATAAATTCCAGACAACACTGAATTTCACATTCAATTGAGTCCATTTTTATGTAAACTGCTAAAATGCATGTATAAAGCTCGAAAACTAGAGAGATTTGTTGGAAGAAAATGCAATAGTTTGGTATGGTTTATGACTCCACAAAAGATTTTCAAAACCAATAGACACTGTATCCCACCTGGACCTTCATCTGTATTATACTGTATGTCACACATTTGTAAGAAAATAGAACTGAAAGCTGTTAAACCAACAAAAGCCTCCTTACACCTTCAGTCCAGGTCACTCATGAAGCTCCCAGTACACATTTACTAAAATACCTGATTCTTAATTTATTTCTCATGGAAGCCCTGACAGAAATTATTAAATCATTTTGTCAATAAAATCAATAAATATAACGAGATTCAAACCCCCAATCTCCTGGGTGAAAAATCCTATATTTATCATACACATCTATAACCTTCTCTACATATGGGTTTTTTAGCTCTTTATACTATTTCACCCATGTTGAGTGTTTTTAGTCCTATTTAGACAAGGGTAGTGGTGCACTTCAACTTCTTGTGGCCAAAATGAGTATTACAAAAACATACACCTTAAACATTTCTGACATTCTTTTGTTCACTTGCATAATTTCTCCTTTCCTCTGACACAAACTACTGTTACCCCCTTGTTCCCCATGGTCTTTCTCCTTCTGTACCTAGATGTTAAGTACCAGTAGGAACCATCTTATGAAGTGTTACCAACTACGATATTAGAATTTATTTTGAATGTTTTAGAATCTGGTTTCAGAAATGAATTAATTCAAAGCCATATTTTAGAGTATACATACATACATAAGCATACATAAAAAAAATTCAATCACTGTTTTTTCAAACTTCCACATACATTTTGAAGGCAGACAGTTCATTATGAGATTCTATATCCACACAGCTCCATTTTTTTTCTTTGTCTTACTTCCCCCACACTCTGTTGTACTTAAAGACGTTTGAGGGCGATTGCAGTGAGCAGGATGTGATGAACAGTCATCTGTATAACAGTGTGGGTTAACGGTGGATAGCCAGTCAAAGAGCACTTAACAGCTCCCCGGTAGTCTTTAGTCATACACACACAAAAAAAAGTCTAATCACTGAACTCCTACTTCACTCCTTCGTTGGCTCCATCAGCCTGTCAAAGCGGAGGCTCCGCACTCAGACGAAAATGGCCGCATTAGCTCTTCACATTAAGAGCTCATGAATAGATTTACATCTCTGTGATCATTAACTGGAGGATACTCTCCGCTGCCTTTCACGCCACGCTGTTTTTATTACACTGCCGCAGGTGTCATCACCATCATCATCACCCTCCTCATCATCAACAACATCATCATCATCATCATCATCATCTTCATCATCATCATCTTACTCTTCATCATCATCATCATCATCATCATCATCATTATCATCATCATCATCATCATTATCATCATCATCATCATCATCATCATCATCTTCTTCATCATCATCATCTTCGTCTTCATCATCATCATAATCATAATCATCATCATCATCTTCATCATCTTCGTCTTCATCATCTTCGTCTTCATCATCATCATAATCATCATCATCATCACCCTCCTCATCATCAACAACAAGATCATCATCTTTATCATCATCATCATCAACCTCCTCATCATCAACATCATCATCTTCATCATCATTATCATCATCATCCTCATCATCTTCATCATCATCACCCTCCTCATCATCAACAACATCATCATCATCACCCTCCTCATCATCACAATCATCATCATCATCACCATCATTATCATCTTCATCCTCCTTGTCATCATCATCTTCCTCAACACTGTCATCACAATATCATGATCACATCAACATCCTCATCATTATCATCATCCGCACCTTTAATGCATCATCATCCTTTTCACATTCTCATCATCATCATCATCATCATCATCATCATCATCATTATCATCATTCTGATTCTCCTCATCACACCATTATCATCTCCAGCCTCATCATCAGCATCATTGTCATTATTCTAGTCTTCATTACCATTATAATGACGATCGATGACGAGGATCATCAGTGTCCTCGTTGTTTTTATGGTCGTCATAATTGTTATAATCCGGCATTAATGATCTCTCTCTCAGTATCATCATCATCATCATCATCATCATCATCATCATCATTGATTCTCCTCATCACACCATTATCATCTCCAGCCTCATCATCACTATCACTGTCATCATCGTATGCTTCATCAACATGATGATGTTGATGGCAATGATCATGATCATTATTGTCATCATCATCCTCCCTCTCACTATCATCATCATCATCTTTACTCTTCCTCCCTCATCAAAATGTCATCATTTTTCTCAGTCTCATCTTCCTCATGGTCATCATCACCATCATCTCCATCATCATCAACATTATTATCATAACTGTTTACTTTCATCATTGATTATCTGCATTTTACACTATTGTTCCCAGCTTTCACTAAAAACTTTGAACTCTGAAATAAAAAAAAGCTTTAGCCAGAGCCACACAACAAAAAGCATGAACAAAACACACGCAACTTTTGCTTTGTTTATTTTAGCAGCTCATTGTGTTCTGTGTTCTTACACATCAGCCAGTTTAACACGTAATAAGGGGAAAAGCCTAGTACTATATATACCAGGTTCTTCCCTAAACCTGAATTTAGCCTAATTAATCCAACATCAAAAAGACATGAAGAGTAAATAAACTAACTGACAATATCAGAATGAAGAAGTTTATTTCTATAATCGTCTGTTTTTGAGAAACAGTACAGCTCCTGAATCCTTTTCTGACAAGTTGCCTGTGTGGATCACCTCGTCTGAACCACAATCGAGTCTCTGATAACAGATCTTTTAATATTACTCTGTTCTTCAATATCAGAAGATTGGGAGGTTCTAGGCAGAGATATTGAGTGAGAGCTAAGAGTTTCTCCCTTTCGGCTTGGCCTGGCATCAAAACTTATTAGACAGATAAATGAGAACTTGCGTCAAAGCAGGGCACTTTCTGTGCCTGCGTGTCATTTATTCGCCCCCTGAATACTGGCTCCATCAGATAGCAGCCCGCCTTTCACAGCAGCCACAGTGTCTCTGCATCTGTTGACCCACACCGCCGCAGCCAGTGTGGTCTGCTTCGGTGGCACTGACACAGCCATTTCCCTTTCACTTTAAGACTGTTTTTGTACAAGCTGTCTTATTATTTCTCCAGATGAAGCTCTGATCTAAAGGTAGAGGCATTAAGAGTCATAATTTGCCTCACTGAACGATGATGTGGAATAATATTCATAACAAGCTTTGGACCTTGTCTGAAAGACAGTTGTACATGCTTACGTGTGCGATTTGTTCAGACCCACTCTCAACTCAAAATTAAGTCTTTAAAAAAAGACATCCTTGACCAGTTTCCTGTAACCATGGAAATAGGAAGTGCTCTACAATCATGTTTCTGTATTGTGTGTTAGGGAAATGCACTGCTTCCTGCTGTTTTCACTGGCTTCCTCCCATTGGTGTGTGCTCAGGATTCAGTAGCTGGTCCTTGAAAGCTACACAGTTCATAACATGAGCTCTTGTTGTGCTCATTATTTTTATTTTATGCCTGTTTTTCTTATGGATTTACCCACAACACCATAATATTTAAATGACGTAAGTTGAACAATTTATTGTAGAATATTCAGACAAATATTAAGATAAGATTGTAGTTTTAAGACAAAAGTTTTCTGTTTGAATGCCATTTCCTTTTAGTTGTGCACATGCTGAATATGCCACAAATGTAATGTTTAGTATTTGTGTAAATATCTGCATTGTGCAGTGATATCTCGTCCTTAACACTGTGATTAATTCATTGTTTAAAGAAATTGGCAAAAAATTAAACTGATATAAACTGTCATGCGATGTCAGCGATTCAATGAACAATCTTTCATAAAATCATAATAATTTAAAGGTAACCTGTAGAGTTTTTGACCACTAGTGTTATGGAGCAACGTTTTTCAAGTGGGTCTGAGTCTTGATGGAGCTTTTAGCAGTTGAAGAGACAGCTCTTTCCCTCAGGAGTCGGTTAAGACCAAGAACAGAGCTGACACACAGTGAATATTGGACTTAAATTCACCAAGAGGAAGCAACGCGACTCTAGATTCGTTTTTCTCCAACTTAATGTTGCTCCATAACTGCTGGATGTATTTAAGCATGTGCTTGCTAACCAGCTCATCATATCAATTTAAAAGGTGATTATATGTCATTATTGTGTTCACAACTTGTGTCCACTTTGCCCAAGTGGCAAAAAAAAACAAGTTATTGGTGGTTAAAATGGTTAAAAACATAAACTCCTTCAACCCAAAAATAGTTTGTTTTTTCAATCCTCTGATACGACCCATTAGAGTGTCTCCTGAAATAGCGCCCCTATTGCGGCAGGTGTACTGGACCTTGTTTGTCATGATTACAATAATACACATGGGCTGTACTGAGAGTGGGATGAAAGTGCCTTTCGGGCTTCATGGCTTGGTTGGATCTAAGAAAAGATCATGATGTGGGTTAAAATAACTATTTCCTCAAAACGTTAGATGATCTTCGTCTAATGTTAGAAAGAAACATGCTTTTCAAATTGTTTTTGGGAAGGAAATGCACTCAACACATACGATATGTTAGGCCCATTGGATAGAAACAGATACTGAATACAAATATTGAATTGTTTGTTTACAGGAAAATTTTACAGGTCACCTTTAAATTTTGAATTAAAACATTTTTAATTCTTCATATTAAAAACATCAGTGATGGGTGTGGTCAGAAAAGTGTGTTATTGCACCTATAACTACGTTTGATGATGTCACTGTACTGGCGCACCCTTAAGCAAGGAGAGAAGTTTAACAAAGATCAACAAAAACAAGATTATCACTGGTGTTAAGTTGCTCTGTCAATGAATAATATCATTTTTTACAGTTTTTGTATCTTAAAACAACAGTATTAAGCAATGAATTGCATCATAGATCCTACAGACAGGGAATAAAATATGGAAAATGTCTTTTATTTGTCTTCATTTTATGTGTGAAATTTCATTTTTAAACATGGTGATTGTATGTTCCAGAGCATCACACACTTAAAGCCATTTGAAGCTGCCTCCCTGGAGACATCAGCTCACGCTTCTCAGAATCTATTCAACATGGAGTACTAATTTACATCAAGCAACACTCTGCCATTTCTCCCCGCTGGATCAAACCTGGCAGCGATGCAGATTGGTCATCACGTAACTGGTAGCACCTCTCTCCAGATCCCTCCCCAGCCTAGCCTACACCCAATCCTGCTGCACACTATCCAACCCATCGTCGTTCAGGCCCTTGTCGATCCAAAGCGGGAAATGGAGGGACCCCTCCAGCCGCAGACACCAAAGCCACCCAGGACCTGCAGTTCACCTGGACCTTCAGGGAAATCCTGCTGGAGCTTGGATATAAGGGTGGCTGTGCTTCTGTTGACTCTGGCTGGAGCTGTGATCTTGCTGCTGTTATACAGACTCTTACAGCTGAGACACAGGTGGGTACATATCACAGTAATACTTGATGTAATAAGCTCCTAAAATTCCCCAGTGTTTGGTGCATGCTGGCCCCCTGCTGCAAAATTATTGCCATGATTATTGCCAAATTGCTGTCATGAGGTCCATGACTCTGCAAAGGGTTTATAATTTGAAACTATGGATAAAGGAAGTGGTGACACCCAGTTGAGGTGAGAAGGAGAGAAAGAAAGAACAGAAAAAAGAGAACAAGAGAGAGAAAGGCAGATTTAGCTAACATTAAGTTGGATAGATTCTTCACTCCTATGCATGCACACCACTTAGGTATCTTTAACTAAACTCTTCATAGTTGGAGCACTGGGAAAAATGTGGTGGACTGCCACAACGGTGGACCATGGACCATCAGATACAGTTTTTACCATCCCTGTCTGTCTCTTTACCAGCTTTCTCTGTGTGCCTGTCATTTGGGGTGCACATGAGAGCGTGAAATACAGATCCACCAGGGACCAGAGAGATCACAATGGAGGGAGCCAGCTGTCAATTGTTGGAGTATAAACTGTTCCTCAAGGAGGGATGGTTTACAGACAGTTATGAGGCAGGAATTGACTATACAAATATCTCTTTTGAATAAACTGTGTGAATGTATTTTTTGGGCTAACAGAACCTCTAGCATAAGTCTTTACTGAATGAAATGTACAATTCCAATAAAATGTCACAAGAGAGCTAATGGCATAGCAGACAATAAATAGAAAGTAGTTTGAGGAGCACTAGCATGTACATCACTGTACTTCTAGAACCATATATATAGTGAAAAAGTCGATGATTCTTGTGCCATTTTCTGGAGTGACCAGACACCACCTTGGACAGAGTTGAAGTAGCTGTCTCCTCCTGCCTCCAATCTTTATGCTAAGCTAGGCTAAGCATAACTTGATATCAGCTCTATACTAAATGCAAACACGAGATTCAAATGAATATTCTTATCTTATGTAAAATTTTGAACTGCTTTATCATGTTGAGAATTTTACCTGATAAATAATTTAAAAGAAAGAAATAACTTGCTTAGCTGTGTCATATTTATTTTGTGTTTTTATTCTGCAGGCTGAGGTTGGCCAGGGCGAGGCATGGTCTGGAGTACTACAGCTTCTACCATACCGCCACCTACACTCTCAAAGACCCTGCACCATGTCAGGACCTCCCAACCAAGAATGGGACTGTCCCTGAAGCTACTCTGCCGGTCCAAACTGTAACGGCGGTGACACCCATTGCCATCACCCCACTGCCACCCCCGCCGGTACCTAGTCCACCCCCGCTGCCTCTCCCACCACCTCCTGACCTGCCTCCACCCTCTGTCCCTACAACACCTCCTGTGCTGGCCCTCCCTCTCCCCCTGCCTGTTATCCACACCACCCCACCCAGCCCTCACCTGTCATGGGGAGCCTGCTCAGACGTAGATGTCTACTCTCGGATCGGAGCTTTCAGGAGCTCCAGACTCTCAAGCCTCTCCACCCAATCAAAGGTTATCCTGTTTGAACACTCGTCCCTCTGACCTTGGACTTAGACTGGAACCAATGACTGGAAACCAAATACATGTTCTTCTGATGAACTGTGTTATAATAAACTGGGGGTGATGAGAATATGTTCACTATATAATGTGTGCATGCAAAACATGGACACATATTTGAAGTTTCAGTTCTTTCAGGGAATCTAAAATTTCAAAAGTGCCGTTTGAGTTTTGCCAGCCACGGGATTGATTTATCTACTATCTTTTGTGCCGGACCTGTGCAGGAAAATTGCAGTTTATAACAAAACACCTCAACTGTGGTTATGTTTTTGTTCCATTGGAGAATGGGCTTCGTCACATAATTCAGACTGGTGGAAGTACTGAATGACTTTCTGAAACCTGTTTTGATAAATAAGAAAGTTAGACTTGAAGAAAGTCTCATTGTCATTCACAAACTGTTGAGTGGTCATCATTCATTCAGAGCCTCACAATCTCTTCAATCAGCATCAGCACCTTTCTGAATCTTATTTCCTGGATTTAAAAATAGAAACTAAATTCTTACACATACTGAAAAATTAAAAAGTTACTCCAACAGTAAAAGCACTTCGCTAAAAGAGGGTGTTCATTGAATGTGCTCATGTTTTTGGTAAATGGTGACCTGAACGCATCTGTTCACTTGTAAGAGTTAGCCACATACCAGAAGGTAAAAAGCTGTTTACCAACTCCCAAGAAACATCAGAAGAAGAAGAACGGTGTTTCACGGAGGCACCCAGGGGTTCCTGCGGCATGTCTAGTGCTGACAATTCGAACAGCGCAGCTAGCGGTTAGCAGTTCATTTGAACATTCCTGAACAAATCTGTGCAGATTCCAAAAGAGAAAAACTCAATTTCAACTATAGCCCGTAATTAAGCCAGTGGTGCAACCTGTACCAACCTTTAATCTATTTTATGTTTTTGAATTGCTGCATAATTTGGTTCATGCAGGATAAATAAAATTTATAAAATTATTTTTTCACTTTCTATATAATAAAAAAATGCATATAATGCATTGCCAGGAGTCATCACTGCTTTCTCTGTTCCGCTGACAGCTTTTTTCAGACCAGGACAAGTGATGTTAGATCTGTCATATTAAAAAAACAGAAGGCTCTGCATAAAATTTTAACCCAAATACATTGCATGCTGGGAAGTATAAGATAAATATGTTTAAAATATTTTATCACCTTAATTTGACAAATTAAGTCAAGTATCAGTAGAAAGCTCGTCATTTAAAAGGAACAGTTTGATATTTGTGGAAATACACTTGTTTGCTCTCTGGTGACAGTTGAGAAGAGGTGAGACACTTCCTGGAGTCTCTGCTTGTTGCCTGATTTGTGGCCAAGGCATGTGAGTTCGTCAATATGATTTGAATTGCAATTTAAAGTCAGAATGTTGCTTCAACAGTATTAGACAACAAAAAATGACAAGTTACTTGAACTTTCTCATTTCTCATCAGTTTTAACCACTTGTAATCCTTATTTATAGCAAAGAATATAACTTGGCATTTTTACAGTGTAGTTTTGTAGCTGAGCTCATTGTTTCCTCAGATGAGAGGCATTTCCTGAGCGGGTTTTCCATGGCAGCGTCCCTCCCTGTTTCACACCATTCTCTGTGTTTCCTCTGAATCTTACTTTGTAATTTGGTCACTTACATCCTGAAGTTTTTCTTTCTTTTCTATCTAAACTTCAGGCAAGAATCTTTAAATGTCCATTTGCCTCTTAACAAATTTAGGAAAATAGTGTAGCAGTTAACAAAGACATAATTAGTGCAAGTGCAACTTGTGAATAATTTTTTGTTAGCGACCAAACTGAGACATTTACATATGAGCACAGACCATCATTCTATAAAGTAGCTGTGCTAACAGGCATCATCTGTCTGTGGTTTATATTGTTTATATAGTAACTTTAGTGTCCATCTTAGTAATAACTGCCTTCTGCTTTCCAGGTTGAAAATGGAGACTTTGTGTAACATGCCTTTTTATTCTTCTCTGTATCTGCTAGTGAGGTCACTGTCTCCATACTAAGAGCCTGCTAATTCAATCTGTGCATGTACTGCAGCAGTATTTCGTAATTGGTTCTAAGATGAGAAGGAAAGACATTTGCATGTTTTTCATCCGCTTTGAGAATGGCGTGATGTAAAAACCATATGAAGGATTTCTTCATATGGTTTTTACATCACGCCATTGTCATCATATTGGTTTTTACAGAAAAAGGGTCTTAAAAATTATTTTATCATCTATTTATCATTAAGACCTAGTTAGTGTTCAAATTATAAATGCGATTCATGCATGCATAGTATAACAAACTGTTAATCCTCCTGTTATATGCGAAGCCCTTCATTGAACTCATTTTTAACTCCCTAATAAAGTCACTCATTCACAATAAGCAGGCAGCTGATTCTCCACCAGGGTGAACACTGCCGTCATTGTAGGAGCAGTTGTACATCTAACCTGGACTTTCTTTAAGAAAAGACTCAAACAACAGTGTCAGTTTAGACCTGTAGATGTAGATATTTTATTATTGCCTCCTACTGGTAAAAAAAAAAGTAACAGCTTGCACCCCCTGCAGGCAATGAGTGTTACAGCAGTTTTTTTTTTAACGCTTGTACCAGCTGTTAACTAAAACAAAATATTAAAGTAGGAGCTTGTGTCTGTACATTTATAATTTTTGAAGATATTATACATCAAATTATCATTTAATTATCCTTTTAAACATTTGAGAACTGGAAGACTGTCCTCCCAAGTAAAACAACATTAGTCATTTGTTCAAAATCTCAAAAAACAACAGGAAAAAACATGTTGATGTTCAATGATGAATGGGAATTATCTCTGGTGGTGTGAATTTTGGACTCACTCAGCAAAGGTGGAGCTAGCATTACAATGTTAGAGAAACACAACACACAACACGCAACCAAGGTGGATGGATGGGTCAACACAGCATGTGACTTAAGAGATCACTGTTTGCTCCCTGTTTCCTAATAGAAATGTTGGTTTCAACAGACAATATGATTTCTCTACTATAAAGTGCTGATCGGTCTTCCCTTTGTAGTCTAATTAAAAGAGTATGAAAATCACTCCCACATCAACAACTATCTCTCTGTAGAAGCTTTTGTCAGATGTTTTGTTTTATCAGAACAAGTATGGGAGTATGTATCCTGTATGTTTCATATGTTAATACCAAGAAAAGCTGTTACTGTCTTAGCCTGTAGGTGGCGGCAACATCAATCTGCAGGTGCAAATGTTGTCTGATGTCAGCTGAGTCTGGTTTCAAGTGTAATCACACGCTGTCCTTGTTCCTGAAATGAACATAAAAAGAGTTCATGTGGAACACACTTGATAGGTGACCATGTACTGGATCATAAATCTGTCCCTGACTCCCTGTAAATGACTGTTTGTCCCAGAAGCCCTTCACTCGAAGTGCAGATTCTTGGTAATTGCTTCAGTTCTCCTCTCATTTTCTAATCTCAGCAGTCACAATGAAAGGAAATGGTCATTGTTTGATTTGCCATTGGTGTTCTCACCTCTGCATGATACCAAAACAAGTCCAGTTTTACGAAAGAGTGATGAGAAGAGAAAAGGAAAAAGAAACTGAGACTTTGGTCATTAGGGACAAAACTTCAGGCTGTGTGAGAACTTCCTGCCACGGGAGGATGGAGGCCAAGTAACTCCTGTTTACTTAAATGAAAACCTGTCCAACATATAAAATAGCTGCTTATCTTACAGGTTAATACAATTTTAATGTTAATTGTGAAGTAAATTTTAATGTTTTTGTTAATACAATGTACTGTATTGTTTCTTTGTGAGTGACTCTTCTTTCTTCAAATGAATTTAAAAAAAATATATATAAGTAATGTACTGTGGCCCTGAGAGCTCAACGCACTGCAACTTAAGAAAACACATGCAATAGACAAACATGCTGCAAATTCAGAAAACATCTTCATCAATTTCAGTGTGTTTGTCTACTTGTGTTTTCTTAAGTTGCAGCACGTTGAGCTCTCAGGGCCACCATAGTAATGTATAAATTGGTGTGGATTACAGACCCCAGTGTAAGTCTTTCGTAACTGTGAAATTTCCTGTTGTAATGTTGAAACCCAGTTTAGAAACAAGCAAGTATCGAATAAGAACTTTGGATTTAAGAATAATATGCACTCCAATCCAGGGGCTACTATTCAAACCCAGGATCTTCTGCTGTGAGGCCACAATGCTACACAATCAGCCACCATGCTGCCCATATAAAGTTCTTTATTGCTTTAATAGCAGAACACCTGAGCACAAGTTCTCAGGTGTTCTATACAAATTTGTAGATAGTATTATAAAGCATCCCCCTAATCCAAGAGAAGAAGTGCCTCCTTGCTGTCATCTGATAATGAAAATACAGAATACAACAACATTGTGGGATGTCGCAACAATTAAGAAACAAGGTAAGATGAACTTCTCTCACTGGAGGTGGTGGGAGGGTACTCTAGGTGGATTCTAGTTGTGTCCAGAGTGGAAGCAGGAGTTGCAGCACCCTGGGCACTAAACATAAAAATGCAGACTGAGGTAGTATAGTATGTTAATCATGTTAGAGCACAACTTGCACTTATATAGCACTTTTCTAGTCTTACTGACCACTCAAAGCGCTTTACAATACTTGCCACATTCACCCATTAACTCACATTCATACATCACACTCATCCACTGATGGAACAGCTGTCAGGGGCTATATGGAGTTCAGTATCTTGCCCAAGGATACTTCAACATGCAGCCAGAGGAGCAGGGGATCGAATCACAGACTGCCTGCCTCATGAGTCACAGCCGCCCTAACAATTCCTTGTTTGAGCCATAAGTGTCACGTACCCCATTTCTGTCCTCATCAGGTGTCTCCTCCAGGTGGATTCTGTTCATGGGGACTGCATGCTGAACCACAGTGACACCTGAAGGCAGTGCGTTATTTGTGCTGTTGAATGAAGACAGACAATTGATAACACACAGTATATGCAACAGCCCAGTGGTGGAAGAAGGAAGCTTAGACTCAAAAATCTTCACCTGGTGCTTTTTTCAGGTGCAAAGTGCAGCATAAGGCAAAATTGAGTTTGTAACAATAAATAACATAAAAAAAAAAAAAAGGTGGCTACAAAACTCAACGAAAAACAAAGTTAGTTTGAAATCAATCAGTTTATATGTGTCATGTTTACATGTAAAAACATGTCTCCCCAGACCCCAGCAGCGTACTCATATGCCCATTCAGGGCCCTAAAAAAGCATCTATGAATCACTACCAGAACCACCCCTCTGGCCCACACAAGGTACACTCCAGGTCCCCCCTTTGCTAAAGCCCTTGGATCCTGCTATCCGTTTTGACAGGTGGACCAGGAATCTCTGCATGAAGAAGAAATTGGATGAACACACATCACTTGGTAAACCAAATTATTACAATAATAATTGTACTTCCTCAGTCAGCTTCCCTGCGATCCCTTTCCACATGCATATAGCAAGCTGAATGATTTAACCCTTACCTCACACTACCTTAACATGTTAAGACTAATGCTAATGCTAATGCTAGTACCAATGCTAATGCTAATGCAACAACAACACTGGGAAAGTTGTGTGACAACCATGTCAACCCAACACAAGACAAGTAGCAACCATCCTATCAGCCAGCCAGATGGAATGAAAATTAGGACGGTGTGACCACTTGGTTGTGTACAAGACCTGTATGTAACCCACTTCTTATAAGTAACCACATGACAGGGGGCATCAGGTATTTTTCTTATGAAAGCAATAAATGATGTCCTGAATCATAAAACCAGATAGAAACACCACCCACCAGGCGCTTAGATGAGAGCTGCTGTTGAGATAGCTCCTGGTAATGAAGGAATGGTTGAGGATGCAAGTAGGGGTAATCCTCTCTTTGCTATCCCACTTGAGCATCGCCTTCAACAGCTCGATACACTCCCTCCTCTCATCAGCCTCTGTCATGTTGTCCTGTTCCATCTAGTTCCGGAAACAATTGGTAAGTAGAACAGTGGTCAAAGTCATCTTCCTAAATCATGAAAAGATAATGAATGAAAGTCACTCTACCTTACCACCCACCGTTTTGACTTCATCCAGAGAGCGGAACATGTAGGACCGGTTGTCCCTGGGGGAACCGGTTGGACTGCAATACTCCTCAGGTTTCTAAAAGAAGGTAGAAGTATTTAAGAAACATTTCTAAATAAATGCAATTGATTTAATATAGTAACTTTAGAAAAGCGTTAAGCTTTAAACCATCTTAAGTAAGATTAATGATGAAATAATGATTGTAAAACGTCAAAGAATGGAAATCGTACCTTGAGTATCCACTGGTCAGAAGGAGTTTTCTTAAAAAATGACTTAGATTTACGCCCCGCATTGATAAGATGCTGTGGTGGTGGACCCACGAGGTCAGTGATGAATCGAAGCTGGAGACAAAGCAGCGCAGCATCACAATCATCATGAAGCTTTGTTCTGGGCAAAATCCTAACAGTGAACTTGAACATTATAGCAGCTCTCATAGCAAACTGGTAACTTCAGCAAGCCCCATTATCATGATGGATCAGTAACACCTTGATATAATTTCTTCAAATTTGGCACAAACAATGACTAAGACTCAAGGATGAATTGATTAGACTTCGGTGGCCAAAGGTCAATAATAATAAAAGTAATTAAAGTATAATAAGCATTCTTCGGGTGGGGGTAGATTCTCTATTTGGACATTGTAGCTAAATGTCAGTATGATATTGATTATCGAAATAATCTGGAGGGGCCAGATATTATTGGTGGTGGGACAGTTGTAGCTGTTTTAAAACTAGTGGAATTCTTGTGACATCATACGTTAAAATACTAACACAACTTTTTATAAAGAAAATAAAACCCATCTGAGGCTGGCCATTCAGGGAGAGTTCACTGATGCAGAAGCACTTAATCTGTTAAGAAAAGATGGGAAAGCAAAGGGGGTCTGTTTATTGAAAATTACTTACCGCTTCATATTCGATTCTCGCCGGGAAGAGCATAAAGCCAAACACCATAATCGCCATCACGCAGCCTAACGACCAGATGTCTATGGCTTCTGAAAATGGGAGTCCCAGCAGGATTTCTGGTGCTCTGAATGTAGACAAAAAACATAACATGAGGAATATTATTATGTTTTAAGGATTAAACAAAAAAGGAAGTTATAAACTGATAATAAGCACCAATGTTAAGATTTCTTGGTTTGAAAATTGATCATTGTCTCTTACCTATATTCAGGTGTCTGGTGGGTGCTGCCCTGCTTGGCTTGAAATCGGAAAATAGCCAGGCCAAAGTCGATCAGTTTGAACCTTAAGGGCTGTCTCATGTGATCCACCACCATGATGTTGTCTGTTTTTATATCAGTGTGGATTACACCAAACCTATCCAGGGCATCGCAAGCTGTTGCCATCTGCAAGAAATAATAACAACAATAATATTAATGATAAGCTTTATTTATTGCATAAAAACAGATGCAAACGTTGCAAAGATGCTTAAACCACAAAAGCTACATACTATATTACTATTTTAAATTCAAGGTTTCTTTGCTTTATAGCTGATTTCATACCTGTTCAGTAACGGTCCTGATGTCCTCCAGGCGCATCAAGTCGTCCAAACCCAGCAGGTAGTCCTCCAGGCTGATGTCCAACATCTCAAATACCAGCCCTGTCTGTCCGTTCACGGAGAACTTGCATTCATACTTGATGATGTTGAACTTGTCCAGGTTGTGGTCCATGAGGAATCTCAGCATTAATGCCTGGGGAGACATGAGACATTTGTTGATTCACACAGGCTAAACTCATAGTTCTATCCAGAAATGTAATTGAGTAGATGGAGAGTTTTTTGAGTAGACATCTGGCATTTGATAAACATATCAAACGGCAAACAGGAACTGGAATTATTCACAGACTACTGAATGTAAGGGGGCTTTCACAGTCTGTGCCGCCCATCCATTCACGGCCATTTGCATTTTATCGGAGTAATCTAGGATGTAATTCATAGTCCTTTAGTTATCACATGCCATTAGTACATAGGCTACCCCACTCTTCCCCATTTTTTTTTCAACTATGAAATGTAACACAGTCCCACCTCGCTGAGGAGATCCTGGTAGGGCCTGGGGATCTTTACAGCCACGATCTCTTCTGTGCCTCTTTTCGCACATTTGACCACTGTTCCAAACCCGCCTTCTCCCACTATTTGCAGGAACTCGTAGCTCCTGGGGATTTGGAGCCGGTGTTGAGGGGTGGTCTCAAAGAAAGAAGATGATGATGATGAACTTGAACTGCCCATGGTTGTGCAACTTTTTTCATAGACAGGTGGAATCGAAAAGTGAGCAAAGGAGAGGAACTGGTTGCTTTCATTTAAAGACGCCATAATGTAGTAAACCACTTGCGTATTTGAATTCTCCTCAAAATTCAGTTCCTATTTGTTTAGGAATACGAACCACTAACGCACTATATCACAGAAATGAATGGTTTTATCGTCTTATGGCCCTGGTCATATAACAGGAACCCTGTGTCCAAATTTAGTTGTAAAATCATTCACTTTGCATTGTGATTATACTGTGCATATGCTTAAGCAGCTTTGTGTTATTGAGTGCTGGCTGCCCATACGCAAATGTATTATATGTACATATATTGAATTTTCTATGCAAGTAATATATGTACATATAAAATAAAAACATATGTAAAAACTACAGTATATATAAATCCTTTTAGAAATTGGAACTATTTTATATATTGACATATATGTCTAGCCCATAAAAGTATGTATGTTTATGTATGCATGCTTATATGGTAGACATATGTTGATATTATATATAGTGGGGTCTAAAAGTCTGAGACCACTTTCCTAGAATAGGAAGATAGACATGTTTAAAATTAATGAGACATTAAAAAAAAATACATATAAGCATGTAGAGTTTTTATAGGTATGTTGCCTTAATAAACACCATATATAAATGTATATATAGCTTTAACATACATCTTGCTTGCAACATATTATAACTTCTTAAACTTCTTCATAGATATTTTTAACGTACATATACAATTTTTACTGTGGGTGTTTTGTATGTTAGAAACTTATATCTTTATATATCCAGAGGATCTATACATGTGATAATAATATATCCCCTGATAGGTGACATATGGCATCATATTCTTGATATAGGGACATATATGTCATACATGACATTTCCGTATGGGTAGTAACTTAGCATATTTTGGGATTTTAAATTATTAATAAATCGTTAAATATGATAAACACTTTCACAAATTACAAATTACTCAGCAACGCTGAGTAACTACAGTTACTTACCTCACCAAGTTGTTTCAAAGTTTGATTCAGCGCATGATGATGGTCCAATTGAATGTTCTCTGTGTGTGAAATTTCTAGAACACACTTATGACATCATCAACAATTCTAATGTTTTATTATGAAACATCTTCATGAATGCGTTCCATCAAAGCTTACATGAAAGAGTAAAAGAAGCAGAGTGGGTTTGTTCTGGCAGCAGCTGCATGCTCAGTGCAACATGCAGAAATTGTATGGTCATTGTAAACTGGCAAGATGTTGCAAAAAGTGTTAATAATGATGTAACTTGGGGCGTCGTGTAGCGTAGTGGTTTAAGCAGGCGCCCCATGTGTAGAGGCTACAGTCCTCGCTGCAGTCGGCCCCGGTTCGAATCCCGCATCGGACGGCCTTTCACTGCATGTCATTCCCCCTCTCTCTGCCTCCCCGTTTCCTGTCACTCTCCACTGTGCTGTCCATTAAAGGCATAAAAGCCCCCAAAAAAATATACTTTAATAATGATGTAACTTGCCAACTGGACTATCTATTCATGTGTCTCTTGATATCCAACCACTGATAAAAAACACTATCAGTTACTGAGGCCACTGAGCTCAGCTGTACAGCAGCTGTACTGTAGACTGAAGTGTAGCTGCTTCAGATGAACCAGTTTTTTTGGCTTTTGTTGATATTTTTGAAATGTGTCATCATTATTTTTGCTGAACATGTTTACAGTCTGCAGATCTGTGTTCATGGATGGATCAGTGTACAGGCCTATTAGAAAAAATCCCAGGGCCTAAAGCAGTGGTCCCCAAACTAAGGCCCGCGGGCCGGATACGGCCCGCCCCCACATTTGGCCCGGCCCCCTGAACTATTATTATTTATTTCATTAATAGTGTTATTATTTATTTCCTGACTTTTTTTTCTGTGAAGAACCCGGAAAGGGTTATTTGGTTATGTGTGGCTTTCTGGAAAACAATACATTTTTACGTTTAGGCACCCATGCGATTGTCACACTTTTTCTGTTACAAACTGAGCCCGGCCCCCCATCAGAGAAGGGAAAAGTTATGTAGCCCTCACAGGAAAAAGTTTGGGGACCCCTGGCCTAAAGGGTTAGGGGGCACCTATAAACCAGGGCCCGTGTGTGATATGTTGGATAGGTCTTGTTGTTTGGTCAAATGATTTAGTCAGTCCTTCTGAAAAAATATTTTCATACATAGAACCTGTATTTAATCTCACTGAGATCAAGATCTTTTTAAAGAGAGAGCCAAGACACACAACAGTGCACAGCCAGTCAAACAAAAGCACATAGAAACAATCACACACATCTCTAACAAAAACTGTTCAGCATTAAAAAAAGTTTAAATTCTTCTGATGGAATGAGACTTAAACATTTCATTATCCTTTAAGGTTCATTCTGTTTATGTGGTACAAAGTACTGAAGTCAGTCTTCCCAACTTCATCATGTAAAATATACAATACGCTGTAGGCACTTGTGAAGAATGTGAAGATGTTTCTAAAAGTAATGCCATGAATAGTTTCAAAGGTATAGTTTAATTTTTCATTTGCTAAAACAGCTGGGAACTGTAGGTTTAAGCAAGCGTTACTCAAACAGCAGTACATTTGTAGGGGACTATTTTCAGTGGCAGATTAATCCACATTTGGTGCTCTACTGGTGGTGGTTTGGTCCAATATATATGTTGGATTGAATCAAAATAAACAAAGGAAGAACATCAGTGCAACTGTATGGCTCATTGATGTTTTTTCAATTAGTTAATAAGATACATGAGGCTTTGCCTACACACACAATACTTGTTAGAAGGGGCAGGTCATTGATGGTTTTGGTTTATGCATACATTTCACTGACAGTAAGACAGAACATTTCCAGCCTTCTCTTTGAACACAGCTGGATGCAGCATCTTAGTCAACACTTTAAGACAAAGGAAAATCTCAGATAATGGTGGAATCATGAAGTAAAGAACTTGAGTCAGCCTTGAACAATAAAATCAGACTTCAGACTTAAGACCGTCTGTATGTGTCTCAAAAGGTGCAGACATAGTGACAGACAGGATTCGAGAAGCAGATGGAAGATGTCATATTGATCCAACCTTAATATCTCTGAATGAGGATGCATGGAAACAGCTTTACCAGGTGACACATGTCTTTCTGTTTTGAAATGATGTTGTGCTTTCAACATTTTTCCATTATTTTGGGGAAAACGAGCTGTGTTGCGAAATTTCCATTTACTATTCAGCAAATAACCACTGTGAATGAATGAATCTACTGTGGGTCAGATGGTCACTGTCTGTTTAACAATCGTAGTCATATATTTCTACAGTGAGTAAATAAACATTATTATTAATTATTTGTCATTTTTATGCATACATATCAACTCATGAGCACTGTAAACTAGTTAAATAGAATAATAACCAAATTAATAAATAATCCAAGTCCAGAAAGACCAAAACTGTAAAGCCCTACTAGCGCCCCCTAGAGGCTGAAATATTCATTACATCCAGAATATGATATTCAGATGATTTAACTGTTTATAAGATGTGTTTGAATGCAATGCACCAGTCTAAAAAATGCTATAATTGTCACATCAAGACCAGGTGATGAAGCTGTTCATTTACCTTCTTGACAACAGGAGGAACACCTGCAGAAAGAATCAAACAGCAACACAACAAACAATGAGTCTCTGTTTGATGTCTCACTTAAAATGACTGTAAAAATGAAACAAAGTGACAGCAGTGACACCTGCTACAGGTTCAGGAGGGTCAGGTTCACACCAGGCTTCACTTCAGAGACCCAGGCCTGGATCCGAGCACACTTGAGCCCAAAGTCCAGTTTGTTTGATTAGTGTGAGCACTGTGCACCATACCCAGGCACGGATCAGCAGTCCACTCATGTGTTCTCGGGTGCAATTCCCATCAGGTGTGAAAACTTCTTAAGATTTGGACAGAGGAGGGGAAAACAACAAATTGTTCAGTGAACAGTGAAATTTAAATTTCTTCATCAGATTGTATTTTCCTCTTACTTCAGCTCACATGCTGAACCAGAGCACCAGACAAAAGCCTTTAGGAAACCTGGGCTCAGGCTGGGGAAGCTAATTTAATAGAGAAGTACACATAATCAGTCGTGACTTCATTACAGTTGGAGGAGTCCTGTGAAGCATCACGACCTCACAGCGGAGGCTTCATTTGTTCGCTCATAGCTGCAGGAGAGACACTCATATGTGACCTGGAATTCATGTTTTACACGATCCCATCAACAACAGTTTCAGCAGCACAGAAACACGGTGGTGTGTTACACTTCTGAAACTGCGTAACTCACAAACTAAAGTTCACTGTGCTGACTTAATTAAAAATAATTAGGTCACATGTATCAAAAGAAGCAAAGTATCAATTATGAGAGTGTTAATTCTTACACAAAGAAAATCAATTCAAAATGTAAAATAATACTGCAACAAATGAAGTAATTGTGGAGCAACACATTACATTTCTGTTGCCTTGTTAAAGTGCAAACGATGACAAGTAGTTATGCACTAGTTAATATTCTGGATTATACTTTTGTTTCCCTTGATTTGACAATAAACTATATAATAATGTATAAAACCGAAATCCAATAAAGCTTTTAATATATAAAAATATCTTAAAGCCCCTATGTGTAGGATTTAAATATCCAGTGTGGAAAAGAAAGCACCACACACTGCACCAAATTTCATTCATTGAGTAATTTTTCTACAAACCAAAACTCATTCCATCTGAATGATTTGAAAGTCACTACTGTATTCAAATCTGCACCACTGCTTTAAATGTCACCATTCCTAGACATTATATAGTCCATTTTTGCTTTTCCCCCCTTAACGAGAATCATCTGCAGCTCCTGCTCTGCTGTTTCCCTCTAAGCTTGTTAACAACAACAGCTCAAAGAAGAAATCCAAAAAAAGACAAGGAGGGGTTTATTCCTTCTCTGGGTCCTGCGAGGCCGTGAACGTCCATAACATATTCCCTCTGACAGCAGAATGCCACCGGCGCCCCTGTAGGGGAATCATGACTGAACAGTTCAAGAGTGTGTGGACCAAATTTAATCCACACTCCAATATGCCGGCTGATTTTCAGCCAAGTGCACTTAGCTGCACTTGCACAAACAGACCACGCAAGCATCTGCGATGACGTATTCAAACGGCGTTTCAGTGGTTTTAGTGTCGTCCTGCACATCTTCAAGTGACTGCATGGAATTTGACTCCTCTCATGGAAAAGTTTAATGCTTTAGTCAGCAAGTCGTGCTTTCAAGCTGTTGTTTACTTTTGAGAAATGATCTTTTGAAATGTCTCCTGTCAAAAAGACAACGGCAAAGCTGACTGACAAATGCTGTTGTTCGGAGGGAGTAACACTTCAGGCACTCGCCACTGAAGAGACAGCATAACAATCGTGCTGTGGAGGAAATGTATCAATACAGATTTTGGTGTTTTTATTTTTCAGTTTTATTTTTGCCTTGACGTGACAGCACACATGGTGCCACACTGCAGAAAAAAAGAGTCCTATACAATATGCAAGACTGAAAATGTTCCTAATTACTGATTTTTCTGTGATATTAATAGATGTTAATGGATTTACATGTGGTTAGAGGTGTGTGTAGGCAGCGCTGCAGCTCGATGCCCAATAATACTTTATTACACAGCTGGGTAGTTTAAATTATAGCAAAGGTCACAGAGGTGGCTGACTTGTGAGAGACAGATTTAAAAAGAATGGTTAAAATCAGAGCAGCAGAGGTCTAGATACCCTGACTTTTAGTCTGTACCATTTAAAAGTGTTGCATCCTACCCCTCCCTGCCTCCTTCCCATTTAAAGCAAAGGTTTTCTGTCAAAAACGTGTTGTTGTATCTCCAACATAATTTTGATAGTCAAGTGGTTAAGATTCCACATGGAATCAAATGTTTTGAGCAGCGAGTCCCCGGTTTGACTCCCCACCGGCTGGGCCGTTTGCTGCTTGTCAGGTCTCTCCTCTCTCTCCTTGCTTTTCCTGTCTGTCTCCACTAGTCTATCCTGTAAAAGACAGACTAGTATATGTTTTGCAGCAACAACATGAAACAAACAACCAAACAACTTTAAATTAGACCTACTTGTTTATTGCAGCTTATTGTTCTCTGACTGCTCATGTTTCTTTTTCCAGGACTCGAGTAGATTTTAGCATTTATATTCATATTAAGGTTAGGACTCCACACAATGCACCTAAACACACATAAACACACACACAGATTTTGACCAGATCAGTTTTTATTTCTTCATTTAGATTTTCTGTAGCCAGGAATAACATTCTGGTGAAGAAACTACTGATTATTTATTTACTGGCTGAGTAGTAAAGTAGTAAAATGGAAATACTATGGTATGTCTAAAAAATGAAAATATTCGTGTGCAAAAATGTGAACTCACTCCAAGTTGCTAAAACAACTGAATTCCCAGAAAACGTATGAAGACATGAGCTCATCGTCGTCACTTGTGACTAAAGCTCTGGCAACAACTTTGTGCTCCTTGATTTAAGCAATTAATGGAGATGCAGCAGACCTGAATTAGCCTTTAACATCTACAACCACAAATAGCTTTTGATTGGTCATTGATTACAAACTCGTGATGTGAACAGGAAAACCCACATGTCAGGTTGTCTGAAGCAATGTTCAAAAGTCTTTGGTTTGAATATTTATAATGCATCTATCATGTTGCTTGAATGAAGAACTGGAACGAGCATGTATGTGACAATGTATCAGACAATTTGGGAAAGTATTATTTTAATAACCTTAGAGTTATTTATAATAAAAGGGGAAAATACAATGAGGGAAACCATTTAAACCAACTTTAAAAAGTACCAAGTGCCTGGCACTCTTGTTGAGAGAGGACTTCAGTAGCGTTGTCATCACTGTGGAAAACAAATAAATAAATAAAACAATAAATATTAGATAAACAATAAAAATAATATAATAAAGAAAGACGGAAAGTAAAATAAAAACAAGCACCTGCTTATTGTCTGAGATGGCTGCCAGCTGTGGGCCCCTCATACACACCTCTGTATTCCTGTGTCGCAGCAGGCCTTTGATCAGGTAATTGCCCCTCGGCCCCCGGAGTTTGGATCCCCCATATGTCGCTATGGCGACCACCTCTCCAGCATCCATCTGTGTGCACCCTTCACAGCCTTTTTTAAGATGGACTTATATGTTCTGAGGCTGCAGAGTGACGGAGGAAAAGGGCAGCGAGGCGCAGACCACTTTAACAGCAACCTTTTCACTGCTGCTCATGTATGGTGATGAATGTGTGTGTACATGTGTGTGTTTCCTTTTTGTCTCCCTCTCTGTCAGTCTGTCCATCCGTCTGTCTGTCTGTCTGTCTGCCCGCCCACCACATCTCCGTGTCAGTGTCGCCAGACATCAGCAAATCCACATGTTGTAAGAGGATCAGAGTGCAGCTGGGGGGGGGGGGCACTTTGAGGAGAGTGGCACTTTGAGGAGAGTGACACATTTTCTGTTGCAAGTTCTGTGAAGATTTTTAGTCCAAAGTGACAAAGCTAAATTCACAAATATTATATCTCTGTATTAAAACCCCTTTTCTCTTAATAAGGCTATTAAAATCATGTTTTGCCCCACTCTCTCACCAGACCACATATTCACTTTCAGTTTGTTCCAGCTCTTCATATTAGAAATAGCCTATATATACATTTATTCAAATAAAATAGCTACACCTGCACCTTTCTACCAATTTTAAATCTTCTAGATTTACAGAGCTTCAGTTTTGATGTGTTTGGTATCTTTGGGCGTTCAACTAGAATTTGAATGAAAGTTCTGTGATTTAAACAATGTTTAGCTGCATGTCATGATGAGTTAGTAATGACTGACCATGTGGTTGATGAGGTTATTTGATGAGGCCAAAAAAGATTTTTTTTATTTCACATTCACACAGGAATAAAACAAAAAAACAACAAATCCACACCTGGAGATTGTACAGTCTCACATCTTCTCACCTGTTGACCGCTCCCGACAGGAAAACGCGTCTCATTATGTGCCTTGCTTGAGGGCACTGCAGTACAGTGAACAGATGTTTAATGCCGTGTTTACCATGCATATGAAGAGTTTGCAGGTGCTGGGTGACAATGATCTACACTGAGAGCCGGAAAACACTGAAGCAAAGATCTGAGGAAGCTGCAGTCTCGAAGCACCGACGTTCATATAGAATAAAAGACACAGTCATTAAATGAGAATATACCTGGAAAAGAGAAGAGCATAAATGCTGCTCATTTTACATTCATTATTTCGATTGATTTCTGCACATGCAGGAAGTTTTGGAACATGTAGATTGAAATAAAAATATTATTTCAGTCTGCCACTCACTGCAACATCTACTGTTTTTTTCTTCATTATGTGTAAGTCTTTTTTTTTTCCAGTTGACTAATGGTTTGGTTTATAAAATTTAGAAAATTAAAACAAATATTCATCTCCATTTCCAAGAGTCAAAGGTGACATCTGCAGATTGCTTGTTTTGTCCAGCCAACAGTAAAAAAAAAAAATTTTTGATAGAAAATATTCAATTTACAGAGTTTAGATAAATGACTTCAATGATTCATTAATAATCAAAATTGTTATTGTTCCATTTTCTGTTGACTGAATCTTTACCCACAGGAAATACACGTTCACCTCTGTCTGATTTTTTGGCACTTCTCTTACAAAGAATTTAGTTCTGGGATGTAGAATTTAAAAGGCTTGAATGTGCACACAAACTGTAAATCATGACTTCAGAACAATTATTTAAAAAAATGATCTCTTTATTGAACATGACAGAACATGATGAGGAACATGGAGCTTCAATCAAACAATCACAGCTTCATCTATGCATAGGCTACAGACATCTCTGGGAATATTTAAGGATGGTGATGATCAACAGTAATCAACAGGAGCCCTCTGATCAGTTTAAGCATCATTCTTTGTTCAGAACAATCTATGTGTGCCTCTTTAATGTGCCGTTGGTTTTTAGGGCCGCTCCTCTGTTCACCTGGATGTCTTTAACTCAAACCTCAAAACCACAAAAACTGAAACCCTCACGGTCTGCAGAAATGACACTTGATGATTTTCTTGAAAGCGCTCTGGAAGTCTTTGTTGAAGTACGCGTAAATGATGGGGTTGAGTAGAGAGTTGGAGTAGCCCAGCCAGTTTATGACATCCTCCAGCCAGCGGGGAATGTAGCACGACTCTTGGCAAAAAGGCTTGACCAGAGCGACGATGAAGAAGGGAAGCCAGCAGAGGATAAAGGTGCCCATGATGATGCCCAGAGTCTTCACTGTTTTGCGCTCCCGTGCCAGCGCAATCTTCCGCTTCGCCTCGGTCGCCTTCTCGTGCCTGCTTTCGAACAGCGGCACGGAGCTCGGGGTGTTGGGCAGCGGCAGGTTGCCTTTGGAGTTGCTGTGAACTTCGATGATCTCCAGAGACTCGCCGTCTTCCGCGTGTTTCACCGCGCCGTTGACGCTCGGCAGCGGCCGGGGCTCCACGCTCCTTTTCCAGCTCTTACCCTGCGCGTCTCCGGGAGTCTTTTTGTGGAAGAGCGCCGGGGATAACGCCAAGCAGGAGTCGGACACTTTCTTCTTCTCCGTTTTACGCACCGTCCTCCTGATCCGAAACCTGGCTGCTTTGAATATCCGCCCGTATAAGACCAGCATGAGCGTCAACGGGATGTAAAAAGCCCCAAATGTGGAGTATATTGTGTACCAGGGGTCTTGCCTGATCTGACACTGCTTGGGGTTCGCCCTGTCCTCTGCCATGCTGTTGGGCTGGGAGCGCATGATCAGCATTGGCGGCACTGAGATGGAGAATCCGACGAGCCAGGTGACACTGATGAGGACCGCGGCTCTCCTCGGCGTCCTCTTCTTCATGTAGTCTATGGGCTCTGTTATGGCCCAGTATCTGTCCAGAGCGATGGCGCACAGGTGCAGGATGGACGAGGTGCAGCACAACACATCCAGGGAGATGAAGATGTCGCATGGAATCTGCCCGAGAGTCCATCGGTTTAAGACCTGGTAAAGCGCCGCCATGGGCAGCACTAGCACCGACACCATCAGGTCGGTGACAGCCAGAGAACCGATCAGGTAGTTGGCCACATTCTGGAGAGTCCGCTCCAAGGCGATGGCTGCGACAACGCACGCGTTCCCAAATATTGCGCACAGGATGAGCGCGCCAAGCAGGAAAGATGTGACCACTTGATAACTCAGCTTCACCTCCTCGTCCTCAGGGTTGGGGGATATGTTGGAAAGGTTGTCAAACTGTGTCCAGGTTGTCGTGTTGTTTGTGACCTCCATTGTTGGTAAACTCGATGTGTTTGGAGAGCTTCGGTTACTTGCTTTACAGCCCGGTGCGCATGACACCGTCGCTCTTTGCAGAGCGCATAGTGGGGTCTGTTTGCTGCAGAGAGGGTCTGAACTGCGAGTCTCGGCTGCAGCCGGAGAATGATGCCGAGTATTTATACCGATGATGGAAAATGCGTCACTTGTCTGTGAGGATGTAACAGAGTCTGACTCTTAGTGTATGTTTAGTCGGAAGCTCAGGTACTGAAGACGTCGGAGTTATTCAATAAACAGCCTATAATAACTTTGCATATAGTTTTATGATCTTCTGGCTGAAAGGCAATTCAAAATGATATTCTTTTCTTTTTCTTTTCTAAAGAATGGATTTTGGCATTTCGGTGAGAAATTAGATCAATTTCTAATGCAGCTTTTGAAAGATTCCAGTCAAAGGACATTTGATGTTAGTGAAGTAATCTGCAGTGTTTTTCTATTAAAGAATAAAGGAAACCTCACAATAAAAAAACAAACTTGTATGCCTAGTTGTTTTAACAGGACAACTACATCAATAGCCTCATTGTGGAGCTATTACTTTTATAATCAGCATGTACAGTTTGCGAAGTTAAAACGTACCAAAATTAAAAGAAATAACTGATTTGAGTGCATCTCGTTGGCATATTCCCAAAACTGTATGACTATCATTAACGGTAACCTTTACATGAGACGTCAGGCTTATTCTCTTCTTTTCTCTTCTCTTCTCTTCTTTCTCTTCTCTTCTCTTCTTTTCTCTTCTCTTCTCTTCTCTTCTCTTCTCTTCTCTTCTCAGCACCTTTGATCACCGCACTGGGGCCGTCAGGTGTGACACTGCCACCTGGTGATAGTCCGCTTTCATAACAGTTATAAAATGACTGATCTTTAATATTTTTAGTAATCATCCAACATTGTAAATCAAATAAATTCATTCAAAAAATGACTACACATCTGACAAAAGCGGGATGGTCATGACAAATTTGCATGAAGAGGCAATAAAAACAAGCTCATCATTGTTCTTGAAACTGTCAGCTAGGCTGTGAAAGCTCAGTTTCTTTCTTTCTGTTTTAAATTGGGACTGACTGTTTTTGTTGATAAAAATTAAATATAACACTTCTTATTAATAACAATCCGATCAATTCTCTTTAGCTTCTCGGATTAAACTGTTAGATGGCTGCAGGGGCAAAAAAGTTTTATTGCTTTTGGGTAAATTTAGGACTGATCATGAGGTTGACATATTAATTTCAGTACAGTATTTTATTATGGTTTGACCCATAATCAAAGGGTTTACAGAGGTGGCGTCAAAAGTTTCAGTTATCCTTTTCTTTTCTTTTTCTTTTCTTCTCTTTTGTAGAATCTCGGGGTACTGACCCTTTAAACTGTGCTGCGCGCAAGCGCATGGTTTTTGGTCTATACCACTTTCCGTAATCTCCCACATCCTGTGACGTCACAGCCTAGTTTAAACCGGAAAGCCAGTGTAACTTTCTTGTTTTGCACAGGTTTTCCGTGGTTTTCTTCTTTGCTACACTCCTTAAACGATGCTGAACTTTCAGGTAGGCGTGTTTATGGCGTAAAAATATTAATATTGTCAATATGAGTTTTGTCATTATGTGCAGAATGTTATTTTAAGATTTAAACGCCACAAGAGAGCCTCTTGTTGACAGAGCTAAAAGCTAACATTAAATAGTTTTTATTCTGCCACTGTTAGTATTGGCTGTTGTACGTGCTTCAACATGAGAAAATTAAACAGTAATTTCGCAGCTATGGTTTGAACACTGAAACAGACGGGAAATCCTCTCAACCAGCTACAGAATCAACACCTGTAAACAAATATATTTCTCTTTATAGCCTCATAGCCCAGGGTCAGCAGGCTTTGCATCTAAAATTCCAGTCAAAAAATATTACAGAATACAATATATTACACAGTCGACAGTCCAACTCTGTAGCAGTTTGAACATGACAGTGCCCAGGAGCTCAGACCGCCTCACCCAGCATCAGTGCTGGACCTCACTAACGCTGCTGTGGCTAAATGCGAGCAAATCCCTGCAGCCAGGCCCCAGAAGATGTTGTTTTTTTAGCGGCATATTAACGCTCATGGTTTTGGAATGACTTGTTCATCAATCACATTTGGCTGTTATGTTCAGGTGGCCACATATTTTATTCACATGAGTAGTGTATAGCACTTTCTCGATGAATTTAACAATTGTATTTGTTCAAAATACAAGCATTTCCTGTTCTGGTCTAAACAGCATTCTAAAGAGCTTCACTCTAAAAAAAAATGGCCACATTAATATACTGTAAACTTGATCTTACAGTGCACAGCATCGTGTCACTTAATATGTAATTAAGTGCCTCACTGCAGTAGCCTCTCTTATTATAATTCTTGTTAAAAGTTTATCAACTCTTAAGCCTGAGATTTTATGTAACATAGGTCTATGTTTGAACCTTTTTTACTTAGTTTCTCTTGGCGTCATTACACACTACATGCAGAGAGTTTGGCAAAACAAAGGCAACAGAATTTGATACAAATTATAGTATGTGAGTATTTCTAGTATACAGTATATATGGTTGATTATGCTGAGCTTAGAGTTTTTGAAAATTGTTGTTTTTCCTTTCTGAATTCAGTCTAAATCTGTGAGGACTTTAGCCAAGACAGTGTCACTCCTAACACAGTGTATGCTGGTGCAGGTGGGTTTTCACTCTTATGTCTTGACTGTGCTTATTATCACCATCAGCGGAGCTGGACTTAAAACTTACTGCCTGAAGAAAGGGAACCATGCTCCGCTGCAGAAGGTGTCGGAAAGGCGTCATAGACTCAACATGTTTGGCCATGGTGGGTGGAAAATTTTCAATATCTGATGTGTTTAGCATGGTTGGTCTAAATTTGCTTCATCTGTAAACTCACTTTTGCATATATTCTCAGGCCAGTGAGCCGCTACTGTGCTGGCAGTGTTTGACTCATAGTAATAGCTGTTGCTGAGGCAATAAAACAGTGTGCCAATCATTTAAAGCATATCACCTGTTATTTTTGTTGTTGTTTAAACCATTTAACAACAATTTAACATTCTGTGTGTCGAGCTGCTGCTTTTCTTATGTCATGCGCAACTAAGTTTTGCGGTGCCGGTCGGACAAAACAAGACATTTGAGCGCATCACCTTAGGCTCTAGGTCACTTTTTATATGTTTATATGTCTGTATATACATATATATGTATTAGAGTCTATGAAGTTGTCAGGGTGTTGGTAAAAGTCAAAGATAACAGCTTGTGTATCAATCAATTCTTATTGCCTGTTTGTCTTTTACACTGAGGCAGGTTGAGGCCACAGCTGAAAGCTCATGTGCTGTTTGCAGCATTTGGCATGTGAATGTTGACACATTGCCAGAGTGGATACTGACCTCAGTTCACCAGGTAAGTATGTCAGCTTAGGAGTGTAGTGCATGTAGTGCATTACATGGTTACATGGTTGTGTTCACTGCCATTAGGAAAAGCAAGGTTAAAAATAAAAAAGTTTTTTTTTCTCATGTACATATGGATAACCTGTGATCATAAAGTTCCATATTTTTAATTCTATTAATTAAATGAATATTCATTCAAAAATATCCATTTAAAATTAAATCTAAAGCACAAAATGTGGAAAACATGAAGCGGTCTGAATATCTACTGAAGTTGCTTTATTATCTATAAATATTTTAACGTTTGTCATATTTTGTAGAATATTTTTTGTTGGATTTTAATTTAAAACTTTAAAAGATGTACATACATTTAACTCATTTATCAGGCAGAAATGCCAATTTTTTTTATTTCATTTTTTATTTTATAGCACAGAATATATTTGGGGGTTTGGATTGTTGGGCAGACAAGACAAGTCATTTGAAGACTTGGGCTTGTGCTCGGCAATTTTCACTATTTTCTTACAATTTAAAGATGAAAGAAAAAATCCCAAAAATAATTAACAGATAAATTGATACAGAAAATAAACAGTATTTGCAACTCTACTTTTATCATACAAAACTGTGAATGGATTTAACATTTTATTTTCAAGATGTTGTTTTGATTTATATATCTGTGTATCTGACTAGACCCAGTGGACTGTAGGAAAACTCAATTGCCAGAACTGCGGAGCTCGTTTGGGCGGCTTCAACTTCATTGATCGCAGTAAGTGTCCCTGTGGTCAGGAGGCCACCGTTCACCTCAACAAAAGCCGTGTGGATCGTGACCATAAGCACTACGTTCTCATCGTCCAGCCGAGGAGGAGGAGGGGGACAGCGAAGGGACAGGCTGGTCTGCAACCAGACAGCAATCAAAACAATGAGGAGAGGCATGAGTTTAACAGGACTGCACTGGACGGTTTACAGCGTAACCGTGCTGCTGTCGTGTCACACATCAGCCCTGCAGAGGTTTCAAATTCACTAACTGACAGTGAACGCACCCAGTCATTTCCTTTCAGTCCTCTTTACTGCATTTCTCATAGGAGAAGGTGCAGTTTGGAAGAGGATGCCACCTTCAGGCCTTCGTGTTTTTGCCCTTCAAGTCTTACGAACAAGTCTGCTCTTAATTTGAGGAGAGCAGGGACAGATGAGTCTACACGGTCACCTGTCTCATATCCCACAAGTCAGCAGCTTGACACAGAGGGTGAAGCCTCAGTCAATGCTGTTGCCTCCCATTCCTTTGTTCCTGGGGGGAGACAGTTACCTCTGGATCAGCATCTGCTGCAAACTGTGGAAGATGTGGAGTCTTCTGTAGAGAACACCGCTGTCCACGAGGAGGTTTCTGATTCAACCCTTTTCCTCAGAGGACGAACCGTCTCTGACAGTGTAGCTGAGCAGCAAGAGGAAATGGTGGTATGTTTGTGCTCTTTTAATTGAATTTAAAGGAGCTATTAGTAGATTTTGCTATATATATAACATTAGCATTAACACATTTTTACTTACCATTCTAAAAAAAGGTCGCAAGTTCATTAAGCATTGATTAGAACTGTAGCCAATAATAATTTTGATATATTATCACATAATATTAACTTAATTCTTCGTTTTTTTTTATCACCAATTTTATATTAGACTAAATTGATCATGAGATGGGATTCATGAGGATATTTCACTGTGACTAAACAGTTTCTTGTGGGAAATCCTGACGTTCCTTAAATAGATGAAATAATGGCAGCATATTACAAAGCCGCGAGAGATATCACAACAAAGGGGTCGCGCTTTCATGGCCTGTAGCAGAAGTGAGTCTGTAGAAGAAAAACAACTATATATAGTACAAACAAAGAGAACAAAAACATCTTTATTTCTTGAGGCCTTCATGAGGTTTCTTGAAAAGCAATGACCTGATTTCCATGAAATGTGCCGTGGATGTTCATGAACCAGAGAATGGATCTTCTTGTCCACAGTGACCTTCTGACCTTTTCAACGGGACAACCATCAGGTCAACTTGTCTCTGTGTCAAAATTAAGCGGGCACATTCCCATCACATTTATGATGACACTGTTCCCCAGAGGCTAAACCTTTAGATGTTAGTAACCCCATGACCTTTCGTCTACCTCCCTCCACCCACAGGTCAAATTCAATCGTTTTAGCTTCACTAATGGTAGGGCTCAAATCATCAGTGTAGTGTTTGTTATTTTATTTTATTCCGTGTTGTTTGATGCAAATGCATGTCTTCATACCCTGTTCACTTCAGGAAACAATAAGGCAGCTGTGGTTAAATCATAAATCATTGCTGCCTAAACCAATTAGCATGAATCTAGTTCTTGATTTTTGAATCAGTGACTGGAATGAGGACTGTGTGTGTGTGTGTGTGTGTGTGTGTGTGTGTGTGTGTGTGTGTGTGTGTGTGTGTGTGTGTTACCACCTTCATAGCCTCAAGCCTCTGTGACACCCCCAGCCTCAAACAGCCTGAGCAAAAGAGAGAAGAACCGTCAGAAGACTCTGCGGAGGAAACAGAAGAGGAGAGAGCGATGGCTGCACAGTCAGCTGGAGCAGGAGCAGGTGAGAGAGCAAAGTTCACCCTGATGTCGTGGGTGCATGCAGGTGTGCAATTTAAAGGACTACCTATACTTATCAAGCTCTTCCACAGACTCATCAAGTCTTGAAAAATCATTGGTTGATTTGTCAGTTATTAAAAAAGTGTGGGAGTTACACAGGGAAGCTAGAGAGAAACAGGAAACAATATTCATCAATATGTATCTTATCTGTTAATTAAATGATAAATATAGTATTAAGCAACTGAGAGTTTTATTTATTTGTGCAAGTTAAAATGAAACAAACACATGACATGCAAATGAATATGGAAAGTAGTGAGAGGAAAGAATGTGTCATCTCTGTGGACGGTAAATAGTTATGACTCTTTAAAAAAATATTAATTTATTTACTTTTAATATATTCAGTATGGTTTTAAGCAGTGTATAGTTTTAGGTAAATAGTAAAGTTCTCCACATGTGGATTCTGTATATTAGTTTGAAAATAAAACATTAGCATGTACATGTGTTTGCGTGCAGGCTGAGAGTGTGACACTGTTGGACAGTGAGGAGGAGGACAGAGAGGGTCTCACCTGCGCCGTGTGTCTGGACGTCTACTTCAGCCCGTACAGCTGTAAGCCTTGCGGCCACGTCTTCTGCGAGCCGTGTCTTCGCACGCTCGCCAAGAACCGACCGACAAACACGCCATGCCCTCTCTGCCGCACCCTCATCTCACACACCGACCCCCACCAAGGTCAAGCTTCTTCCTGGACTCCAAACCACACTTGAGAAATATGTCATTACTGATAATAATTGATATTGACAAACATTTGCTGGTTCCAGCTTCTGAAATGTGAGGACTTGCTGTTTTACTCACTGCTCTGTACCGCTCTCATTCCTCCTCAGAGCTCAACCAGACTGCAAAGGCCTTCTTCCCAAAGATCTACTACACCCGCAAGCAGAACTTCCAGAACGCCCCGTGTGCAAAATGGCCTCTGCCCAGCTGTCGCAAACACTTCAGTACCGTATGGGGTGAGAAACTGTGAAACTGTCATGTGGTCGTAGGAGCATGTGTGTGTCTTGTGTCTTGACACTAGTTCCATTGTAATCTCTGGATCCAGGGTAACCGGGACATTGGAAAGGGATGAAATGTAAGGTTGACATAGATGTCAGATAAATAAAACCAAGTATGTTTGCTCACCCTG
This sequence comes from Seriola lalandi dorsalis, assembly GCF_002814215.2. Classification (NCBI taxonomy): domain Eukaryota; kingdom Metazoa; phylum Chordata; class Actinopteri; order Carangiformes; family Carangidae; genus Seriola; species Seriola lalandi. The sequence goes on from NW_019525344.1 coordinate 391,325, forward strand.
CCATGACATTGTTCACTGAGAAAGACAGATATGTTATTGCTTTCACCCTGAGTCTGTTTTATCCAAACAACTTACAGGGGATAACACTCAGGCTTCGATTTAGTCTTTGGTGTAAGTACTAAGGTCTGTCACTAAGGAATTCAGTGGCAGTGGTACTTGAAAATGAAATTGGACTTGAATTGAATTTTAATTTGAATTATGCCTTGCTTTTTCATTTTTGATGAAAATGAAATGGTCATTTTTATGGTCATTTTAAAAGCTATTTGTAATTTTAGCTAATGCAACATAGCGAACTTTACCAGTCTAGAAGAAACATTGCGAGTTCAGGATCAAACTTAATTCCTTAACTCACCAAGAGCTGTCTTCAGTGGTGGAAAGCAACACCAGTCTTAACTCTTGTCTCTATCATGTCTTTTCTTCTACTAAAGTTAGCATGCTAAACAGTTTGCCCCGGCCCTACACGTTTCTTTCTGATAGCGACTCACTGTAGCCTCCAATCTGTCCTGAGGGCGTTTTATAAACCCTTGTAAACACAATGATGGCTGAAGCTCTTCTCAAGTTATAATCTCCCGCTCCCAGCAAGAAACCACGTTCAGCAGCAAAGAAAACTTACAAGTAGCCCCTTTAATATTAGCAGCTCTGGACTTCCATAATATTCAGCCATCAGGTCTCTGCTGTTGTTGTTGTTGTTGTCTTGTTTTAATTCTGCTCAAAAAATCTTGTTCCCACATGCAGTTTCTCTTTTTTGGGATAGTTCACAGCAAATAACTTTGGATGGAAATTTAGCATTTGCAAGCATTTGCTAATGGATTACTTCACAGAAATCCAAAACATCCTAATGGTCCAAGTTGCTTAATCATGCTGACTACAGAGTATTATTTTATGTGTTGGACTTTAGGTTATCAGAGACAGGCAGCGACAGCAAGGAGACGCTGGTACTTCCCCCATAGAGGCGACGCTGTGGACCTCGCCTGGGTCTTTTACATCGGCCTGGTCATCGCCTACATCCACTCAGTCAACTGGATCCTGGTTTTCTTGGTCCTCTGTTTCCTCATGTATTACTTCTTCTTTTGAGAAAAAACCTGGAGAATTTGCAATGCAGGTTTATCTGTCTTCTTTTTCTTTAAACAGATATGAGTTTCTGTGGTTTCACGGGTTGGAGAGTTGAACCTGTTATTTCAGATTAGAATATCTCAGAAATAGCAGTGGTTGAGACACTGGTGTTTTTTCCCCTGTTTTAAGTGCAATAATTTACTCTGAGGTGTCCTAAGATACAAAAATAATGGACAAGACCTGAAACAGAGTGCAGTGTCCTCTGTCAACTCTGTTACTTCCTACATCAGGAAGACCTCATCAAAAGTGCTGTTTGCTAGTGAAATCTTAGGTGGTAGAACTGTTCGGTAATAATGGTGTAATGGTTTTTATTAGACTAAAAACTATAATGCAACTTGATACTGTATTTAAAGAAATAGTTCAACGTTTTGGGGAAATGTGTTATTCTTTCTCTCAGAGTCAGATGAGAAGGTTGATATGATCTCATGTTGGTGTTTTAAATAGGGAGCTGGAGCTGTGAGCAGATTAGCCTAGCTCAGTTAAAAGACTAGAAGAAGGGAGAGACAGAAAAACACACCAACCAACAACAAACAAGATTTAAGGTGTTAGTGAGCTTTAAAGGTGTTGGTAGGTGTATATTTTAGTTTGAGACAGAGCCAGGCTGCCTGCTTCCTCCTGCTTTCAGTATTTATGCTAATGACTCCAGCTCAGTCATATGATTGATAACAATCTTCTCATCTAACTGTTAAATAAAGCAAACAAGTTTATTTCCCTACACTGTCCCTTTAGTGTAGCACAGACAGGATGAGTCAAACTAGCACTTTACCAAAAACACAAGTGATTCAGCAATATACATACAAAACTTTGAAAAATGTGAGATCCGTCAACCTCTTGTAACGTCAGTGTGAGCGCGACTGAAAGAATTTCAGTCTGGTATTTTAGTGAGTGTAGTTCAGTGGAAGTTAGATTCAGGTCAGATGAAATGAGAGGCACTGCTGGGAAAGTTTTGCTTCTACGTGTACATGTTGTGTTATTTACAAAGGAAAGGGTTACTCAGGAACCAAATATCAAACAAGTGAAGAGAGCAGCATTGATTGATTGATCGATTGATTGATTGATCGATTGAAATGCTGACAGTAGCAGGGAGCAGAAAGAGCAGACAGATTTGTATCTGTACGGTGCCTTTTCTCAGTCTGTGTCTTCCGTCTACAACGGGAAACATGAGACTGGAACCAGTCGATTTTCAGTTTTAGCTCTGTGAGTGTTCGCTGTGTTCATAGGAAGCCAGACAGGAATAAGCTTTTAGTGAAGGAAAACGACTCAGAAGTTAGATTTAAAAAACAAAACAAAAAACAAACAAGATATCAGCATTCATATTGTGTAAAGAGTTTATTGTCTTACTAAAAATAAACTATAAAGGCAATCGGGTGTGTTATTTGAGCGCACCCATGCATTTTGTTTTATTTAAACATATAAGGTCAGATTCAGTATTTTCATATTATTCTTTTGTTTGTTTGACTGCTCAGTAATACGGGATTGGACCACATTAGTGAATTGATGCAAATAAAAATCTGTCTAAATAGACAACTTTATTTAACAAAATGATGAAGCCTGGTTTTTCACCTCTGCACATTTCTAACATAACTCATCACAGTGGTCCTCTGTCATTTTTGTCAGTGGCATAAGTGAAAGAAGGGGCACCTCTTATGTCTGCTGGGACAGGGTGAATTTCTTTTCCAAGTAATTCTTCAGAAAAAAACAGCATTTGTTAAAATGATGTGCGCTGGTAAAGTAGGATGTAAAGTGATGTTCTTACAGTGAGTTCATCCCGTCTGCTACCAACAGTCAACGTAGGTCTCTTCCAACCATGAAGGTGATCCTCCTCCCTACACTAATCTGTATTTTATCATGGGCGGGGCTTGGGGCGTGGCTGGTTGTGGTGACTGTTTTGTTTTTTGTTGTGATCACAAAGTTCCAGAAGTCCTGACACTACCTTTCTTAATACAGGCTGTGTGCGTTTCTCTGTGGACTGAGCTCTTTGATACTCTCACAGTATTAATCCAGACATTAGATCTGCTTTAAAATCAAAAAAGACATGGACATCTACATTTATGCAATATGGGACCTTTAATAAGGTGAATATGTCTAGGTTGCTTTCTGTAAGCTTATTTTTGAATTTTTCTTCCCCCTGGTGGTCAACAGAATAAATGCAACTTTAAACAAATGTTTAAACAATCACACTCAAAATCACACCAGCAAAACAATGGCAACACTTTGAAGCTGAATCTGTTCACATCTACAGCAGATCAGTGATATGCAAGCAGACTTAACTTCATGCTGTAAAAATGTCTTTAAGGTTTTAGAAGCAGCCTTCAAACGCACTAACATGTCTAATTCAGTGTTGATAACGTCCTGTCACACAGAGGAACGCCTGGCTGTTGTTCTCTCTGGGCCACTTGTGCTCTTAAACAGTTAATTGTCAGTCGGAGGGTGACGACTTGTTTTGCTGTTGGCTCCCTCTGAATCCTCCTCACACGTGAGCGCGCGGCGGAAGACGGAGGAGCCTCCCTCTCGGCCTTCAGGAGGGGCTGAAGGTGACTCTCCTCTCGGCTGGGATGCAGAGGGAGCTGCTGGGGGTCCGTCCGGCCCGCTACACAGTCCTGCTTCGGGGAATAACCAAACACTCCTGCGGTGGGCATTAACCCAAACCCCCTCGACCCCGCAAGCGTCTGAGCGGGTCATTTTCCTCTCCATAGAGGACACAGCAGCTATCAGAAAAGAGAGGGTATCTCTTTCTCTCTTTTTCTCTCTCTCTCTCTCTCTCTCTCTCTCTCTCTCTCTCTGTCTGCCTGTCTGCGTCTGGCTGGGCTCCGGTGGAGGGTGTGCATGAATGTGTTCTGCACCGTACGGGCGGAAAAAGCGCCCAAGATCCGCAGGGAGCATTTTCCCCGTCAGTAGAGGCTCGCAGACGGAGCCGGAGCGCAGGGAGAGCACGGAGGGGGCTGTGGACGCCAGCAGGATGGTGAGTACTGAAACACCGAAAAACAAATGGTTGATAAAAGGTCCGTGCTTGGCGTCGCTCTGCACCAAGGGACAGGCTCTATTGTATCCACCAGATTCTTATCATGCAGCAGTGGCGCTAAAGGGACAAAAACAGGTGCTGAGCATCATTTAAGGCTTTTTCTTTCTTTTCTTTTTTTCTTTTTTTTTATGGTAATCTTTCCTTCATTTGAAGATGCATTAATAGGCTATCATGGTGTGTTCAGGCTCAACCAGCACGGTCGGTGTTGACGGTTTGTTTTTCTCCAGACTGTCCAGGAATTCAACACCCTGGTAGCGCTGTACCGGGAGCAAGTCATATCCATCGGAGAGATCTCAGCCGACTGTCCGTCTCTGCGGGCTCAGATGCACCACACGCGGTCCAAAGGATGCTCCATGGCCCGGGCAGCGCACGACGACCTCGCCGTCATCTCTGTTTCAGGGTAAGAAGGAACTAAAGTGTGATTGTTAGAAGATTTCAGCTCTCCATCACTGATTGTTGGAAAGCCATTTTTAACGTCATGAACCCTGGTTTTCCTCCAGCCTGTATGACAGCAGCAGGCTACGATGTTTCCAACTTCTCCTTCGACTTTAAAACAATAATACAATCACAACATCTTATTTGTGGCACTTTTCTAAACAAAGTAGCACAGGGATTGACTGTAAAACAAAAGATTGCAAAAGAGAAACTATGTATTGATATTCTGAAATTATGAGATAAGACGGGTAAAGTATGGAAGCAAAACAAAAATAAGGCACAGCTGAAAAAGAAGTGGACTGGTACCCTACCTGCCATGAAGCCACCATTCCCACACACCTTCTGAAAGGTGAAATAAATGCAGAGAATGAGTTTTTCCACATGGGAAATACCGGTTTGAAAATCCATTTATAGTCTTCTAAAAGTGGAGCAATTTGTTGAAGTGAATGTCAAGTTATTACTAAAATCCCCGGGACAAAGGCAGGAATCAGCTCCACTGTGATGGGTTTGTGAAGTTCCAAGTGTCTTCAAGCTAGTTCTGCTTTATTTAAAAAAAAAAAACTAAATCTGCAGCATGTTTCAGGACTTCAGTTTTAATGTAAACCACATATTGCCCTTTTCTGTCTGGTGTTTTTTTTTTTTTTTTTTTTAATCTCTATCTCTCTGTTTTCCTCCCTCTCTGTCTTCCTCTCTCCCCCCTCTCTCACCCCTCCTCTTCGTGCTGCAGTCCGGAGGACGGAGAGATCCACCCTGAGATCTGTCGGCTCTTCATCCAGCTGCAGTGCTGTCTGGAGATGTTCATAACAGAGATGCTCAAATCCATGTGCCTGCTGGGGGTGCTGCAGCTACACAGAAAAAGTACAAGCTCAGTATCATTCAGTTTGGAGAGAAGAGTATTGAAAACCATGTCATTTAAAACGCAGTTTTTGATTACCCTGGGCAGATGTTCATGAATTGTGTGTGCTATATTTTGAACAGATTCAGGCAGTTTAACTGTCTGTGCATCACATGGCTACCAATGAAAAACATTGGTTTAATCAACTTAACCTATATTTATTTGATTTTGATACTGAATGTTGCTGGAACTATCTGCCCATTTACAAGAAAATAAAAAAAGATCTTTAAGACAGTTTGACATGTCACAGCAAGAAAGTCTTAGAGTAAATATTCAAATGAATGATTTCATTGATATAAATCCATTTAGCTGTTTCAGTGTCAGCGTCCTGGTATTGTTGCTGCTGTCACACTGTCAGGGCTTAGTGGGGAACTTGAATAGAATGGTGTCATTTTTAATGTTATTAGTAACAGTCCACATATATTACATAATCACACATAAAATTTATATTTAAAACAAGGCAAATGCAGAATTAGCCAAAAGGCTGGGCAGCTTTCTCTGCTGTTGCTCTCCTGTGAGTTCTTGTGGGGGAGTATGTTGAGAAATCTGAGTAATGCAGGGATGTATTGAGTTATCAAACTATCTCAAACGCATTTCAAGTAAATAAATTAATTCAAACTGCATTTCCAAATGCTTTTCAGATATATTTCAACTACAATTTTTCTGCTTGAAATCCAATCAATACGACTTAAAGTCTATTCAATACATACAATACATAGAGTATTAATTTTACCTCATTTCAGAGACATGCTTTCATTCAATTTCAACTTTATTGTTATCCTAGAGGCATCAGGCACTAACACACAGGTCACTGATAACAATGAACATTAACACATGTCAAGGACATAAAAGCAAAAAAATGAATAAAGATAAATAAAAGTCGAGGTACCACTTTACAATAACACTCCCCTTATAAAGGATTTTGGTACCAAGTAAAATAAAATAATATAGAATAAAATATTACACCAATAAGAAATAAAATATAAAAACACCATTACCCTCCTGTCCATAGAGGTGAAAGAATATAGTTAAAATGCAAAGGGGTCATAAAAGCTCCACTTATATAAATCTCCAGAGATCACAGTTAGATTATACCACACACAGTGTAACAGCAGAGGGCAACAGAGAGCTGTTACTATGGCCAACATTTACAGAGGGGCTTGGTTTTATTTCCATCATATTTTTAAATAACATTTAATAAAAACTTCATTACATCGAGAGAAGGGACCATTTTCTGTTCCATTTCTTAATTAAATTAAATCCTATATTTCTGATCGGATGATTCCTCACATAGACTCTGCTTTTTTTTGTATTGTTTTAAAAATCATCCACTTTTTAAAGAGTTTAATTCCCAAATGGGCAAACTTGAACTTGAACTCAACCAATGTACATCATGGCATTTAGAAACACTACATGGTGTGCACCAGAATTCCCATTTCCATATAGCTTTTAGATGTGGTTGTTTGTAGTGTTTGAGTCATCGGTGTTGATGGTGTCTGTGTTCGGCCCTGAAGGAACAGACTCAGAGCCGAGGGTAGACTTCAGGATGGATGAAAGCTCTGATGTTCCCATCCTGGAAGACCGATCCTCCTCTCCCATAGACTTCCCTCAGGAGCAGTGGTTGGTCGGAACCGATATCGAAAACATAGAGAGGTACGGTGACTGTACCTGCTTTTTAAAATTCCTTCTTACGTTGTTTTGGTGGAACTTAAACTCTGTTTTCTTCTCGTGTTGTGAGCTCATGAGTAAACAGTCCAAACTGCAAATATTTACCGGCTGATTAATTGTTTCTTTGTCTTCACAGAGATATTCGAGAGATGAGAAACTTACTCAGCAAACTCAGGGACACGATGCCATTGCCACTGAAAAACCAAGGTATGGAATGTTTGTGATATAGGAACCTCATAGTATCATTAATGTGAAAACATTTTTTTTTAAGACAATAATATGTGAAAATGATTCAGTTCAACAACAGCTAATATCAGATAAACTCGAGTTAGCTGTGGTTATTGAATCATCAGAAAATAAAGGTTCTTAAATTTAATAAATGTTAAAATGAATTTACTGTCAGTAATATAATATTATCTTTAACTATGCTTTTTAGAAAGACTGATGAAAGCCTTTATTAAAAAAAAGAATCTGAAAGCTAGTGCATTGGTTCCCAACCTGGGGGTCAGGACCCCCCTGAGCAGTCATGTGATGAATCTAAGGGGTTGGAAGATGTTTAAAGGGGTAGGAATGAATAGAAAATAGTTATGCACGAAATTACATTTATTTTTCAGATGTTAATCTTTACTTTCTTATTGTGAAAACCTCTATGGTAATACTTGCTGCTACTACTACTACTTCTACTCTTGCTGAAAATTAAATGAGAAGACAAATACCGCTTCAACATCTATATGCTAAATACACTCAGCAGCTGTTTTAGCATTAGCATTAACAGCTGTTTACATACCAAGAGCTTTGTTTGTTCCAGATGACAGCAGCTTGTTGAATCTGACTCCACACCCACTGATCAGGCAGAGGAAGAGACGCTTCCCTGGACTCTGCTGCATGGTGTCAGGCTGAGAGTGTGACGGCATCACTGCAGTCAACACACACACACAGTACAACTGCACATTCAGTTGAGTTTATTTTGTGATTTATATTTATTAAGGGATTCTTTAATTTTTATCTAATTTGATTCTTCATTTATTTACAACATTTGATCTGAAACTATAATCTTGTAGTATTTATTATCTTACTCTTTGTCTTTCTCATTTAGATTTTTTTTTTTTGCTGGTTGGATATTTTGTTTTTGAGTTCTGAGACTTGACTCATTAGGAATGTTTTGTTGTTGAAATTTTCAGCTTTGTCAAAATGACATACACAGTGCCCCAAAGAGAATGACATAGTGTAGCCAGTGCATTGTATTAGCCAGGTGAGCTATGAGTCAGTAATGGATGAAATCAAGCAAAATTATGATACGGACTACGGGCGTCAAATTTGGCAGCACCATTCGAGTACAACCAGAATGGGCCCAGGCAGCAAAATAAATCCGGCCTATTCTAGAGTCATATGCTTGTTCTTCTGGCTCAGTATGTGCCTGGTTCCATGGCCTGAATCTGGCCATTATACACCATGATAGTCGGACGATACTTCTATATCTGGACTAATTGCGGCACACATTCAGAACATTTTGCGGTTGTCATCCAATGCAGCAGGATAACAGCTGGAATCTGCCCGGATGAGGAAGTATATGGGCCAGACTCAGGCTGAGGACCTAGGCATATGTTCGGCCACAAGTTTAATTTTGCAATCTGGGTTAAGGATACAGGTACGGCAGGGCTTGGGTTTCAGTTATAGGCCCTTGTTATGTTTTGGGGTGCGATTTAATGTCAGGCATACTTGCATTAATTTCCTTTTTTTTATCTTACACATGCTGTCACTTCCCTCCTAATCTTTCTGTTTTATGTTATTTGATATAATCAAAGTTAACAAATGTATATATCCAGGCTATGCACAGGCATTTTTTAGTTTTCAGGTGTCCCACTGTACATGTGCCACACCTCCATGTCTGAATGTTTTACACTGTGAGATGTTTTAGTCCAAACAACTCTCTGATGTATTTCCTTTGAGCATCATGCAGTAGAAGCAACTGCCAGGTGAGTCTCTGCTTACCTGTGTGGTGTGACACCATGTAGACAAAGCAATTCATTTACAGTATTATGGTGCAAACACATAATCTACTCCTACGTCTCTCTGTAGAAAAAAGTACATGTGTAAAATAAACTGTATTCCAGATGAGAAAAAGTTTCAAAGCTTTGCCAAAAAAATAACTTTTAGACGTCATCAGCCTCTTTGTTTCTGCCACCAATAGCGTCAGTGACGCATGATGATGTTGGTCAGTTCGTCTGTCGATTAATTTACCTCTAGCTAAAGAACTGGACTGATTTATTTGGGACAGAGGATCATTTCGAATGGTTTTCGTGACCTCCTGCTCTTTCCTGTAGCAACATGTCACATGCTTGGTCCCCAGAGGATGAATACTCAAGATTACACAGGCCTCAGCATCAATAGCAGCCACAACCTCCAATTTGTACCCAGGAAATATTAAAAAATAAATAAATAAATTTATTGATCCAAAGCCTGCTCCCCAGACGATGAACCCTTCTGATTTGAATGGCTACTTGACCTTTCCTCTAGCGCCACCCTCAGGGCTAGGTTTACATTTTTAGCGTCAACATTTGCTCTAATACCCCGTGCAGCTAAATCATCAGTATGTTGCTTGTTCAGTATTTTTGGGGGTGTAACGAGCCTTGCAGCCTCCAGGGTAAACTAGCAAGGCTCTGAGTCTTGTTTACTTTTCAGCACATCATTAGCAGTCTTCCCTGAAAAAGAACATGTTTAACTTTCAGCTTCAGTTTTTTTCCATCACAAGGGCTTTGCAGATGTTCCACACACAAAAACAGCACAATTGAGGAGCCACACATACAAAAAAAAAAAAAACTAACTGAAATCCACTCACAGAGGTTCTTATCTGAATCATTCTACTAGAGCCATTTTCTCATTGAATGTAAGTGCAATGTAATTTGTAAATTCGTGTTTGTGAAGATTTTTTTTCATTATTGTAATCTAATGTGGTGATGTCTAAATTGCTTAATTCTTTGTTCTGGCATGTATATGACTCAGACTAGGCCATGTGTAGTTAGTGTGTCCTGCAATGTAGAAAATTAACAGCTATAACTAGTATGTACAGCTTAGGACATTTTATAATGTGAATAAAGTTTTATATGCAAATAAGATGACGTCTCATTGTTAGTTGTCTTTCACTTAAAGGAACAGGTCAACATTTTGAAAGTATTTGCTTTCTTTTTTAATGAAAGAGAAGATCAAAATCAGTCTCCTGTTTATAAGCTAAGCACAGAGCTGGAGTCAGGGTGGTATGGGTTAGCCTAGCTTAGCGTAAAGACTGGTCTGACCCATGGTCTGACCTTCCTGATTAAGGCTTGGACCCCCTCAAAAGAGGTTAAAACAACAGTTTGGGAGGTTGAAACATTTATATAATCTTCTTACCTGTAATTTTATTACAATACATTTCTCATATTCATGCCAGGAAGAATGTTGTGGCACCCCTAAAGTGGACTGTACTATTTCTAACATTTCCTCTGCCTGCCTCACTCCATCAGTGGCTCCCTCCTCAACTCTGCTCCTGTATCACACAGCCACTGTAGGTAAGTATCTAGCTTGTTTATGTTTTACTTTCTTAACATCAGAGTTTCCAAATTGGATTGTGTCAAGTATCTATGGATGAACAATAACTTTAGCTAGTTTATAAATTTAGCCTTAAGTTACAGTTTAGCTAACTAATGTTATTGTTAATGTGCCCTTTCCTTTCCAGTGTTAGCTTGTCATTTCATAACCAATATAAAATATATGATCTAATGTTAGCAAACACTGGTGCTCAGTCATGAGCAGTGAGACAATGGAGGATTAGTTGTCATAGAGATTTGTTTTGACATCAATATAGAGTTTATTATTTCATTTAGTGTGGTGGTTTAGTCTTTTACCTTTAACATTAGTCTTTATCATAGACACCCTCTTTGTTTTCGCTCAAGCTTTACCTGGTTAGGTCATTGAACAACATTAAAATATGTGTGCCCGACACCTTAGTTCACTGAGGCACATACCTGCTCCGTACTGGGTCCCCTGTCACCCTGGAGAAGAAGTGGACCCCTCTGATTGTCATTGTATAATTCACACTCTGGCTGACATTGTCCAAAGTGAAAAATGATGCCTACCAGCACCTTTAAAGCTTACATATTCAAATATACAGTATCTCCAGCTACAGTGTGGGTTGCCTGGTAGTCAGCAAGCGCAGGGTTTGATAGTACTAAACCTGGCAACCTCACATTCTCAAACAAGTCTGCAAGAAGCCGTGCAGAGTCACTGCACATGGCTGTTAACCATGAAATAGTGCTGGCACAAAACTCCTCCAAAACTACAAATTGCTGTTTCTAACTTATATGAATTAAACAAATAAGATACAATATGTTAAGTAGTGAACTTGAGAGTTGGTGTTATATGTTTAACCCCATGTCTAACTATAGCCTAACTCCAGTTACACATGAGACTGACATTGGTTTTTTTTTCAGAAATAAAGCAAATAAGAGTTTATCCCAATTTCCCAACAAAGAAACAGTTTGCTTGGGAAATAAATTCCTGTCTAAAGTTTGACAATAACTAAGTTCTGTTGTCTTGTTGCCTTGTTAATTATTTTTTGAGTCATCTAGACTTTCTTTTTCTTTTTTTAATCACAGAAATCTCTATGGCATATTCGTTTATCATTTATTCCCAAATCTTGAAAAGAAGAGATTTACAATACAATTACAATCAAGACATCTAACCAATTCATACTATTTTATATTTTAGCCTAATACATGACAACAGCTTTTAAACTTTTAAACAATTGTATCAATTAAGCTGAATTCACGTATGTGCTTTGTACAAAGTGGACCAGAACAATGTGTTCATTGTGTTAAGTGCCAGATTGTGCAAATACTTGGACAACTACAGAAGGAGTGAAAAGAGTAACTCTAGCTGTCAAGTCTTGAAGACATAACATCTGGTTTGTTTCTGCAGCTGGGAAACTCCAGAGCTTTTTACTTCCCGTAACAATGAGGGCCAAGCGGGTTATGTAAGAACATTATTTATTACTATGTACTATTATTATTCGCAAAAAGTAGATTTTCTTGGATTCTGATTGGGCAATGCAAGTCTAAAACTGACTGGATGCCCTTGAGAGATCACTGGGAGAGGTTTCATATTCCTGCTGTCAACTCAGACACAAACCTCAGTGAGGTTCAACTCTGTCTGCAGTGCAGAGTCAACTTACTGTGGAGACTCTCGACTCTCGACTGATACACAGTCAAACACAAGGGCTGCTAAGTTATATGCTCCAATATCTGCTGAAGAGGACGTCACTATATTTGGTGAGTCAGATTTACATTTTTCTTTTTAATGTTAACTCAGCTTTAGAAAATCAAATGTTGCATGAATAAAAATACATCAAACTGCAAAATGACCCATAGTTCATTTGTGCTATTTCATTTATTCTTGACTTTTTTCTTATTAAATGCCTTCTTATGCCCCATGTAAAAACATAAAACTTTGAATTCACTCTGTTTATGAAAAAGTGTGAAACCAAAAACTTACATTGCCTGAAAGGTATATATTTAATGCAAATGAAAAACATGTAGTGTTGCCTAAATCAGTGTTTAACATGTTCAAGATCTAAATGTCAAGTACTGAAAGCTGCGCTGCAGTGAAAGTTTGCAGCATTTTGGACTATAATATAGTACAGTACAGTAAAGCACAGTAGATGGTAGTTATGGGTTTGGGTTAATGTATTCAGGGTCTGATCATCATGTTGACATGTTGATAAAGGTTTGTCAGGATGGGTCTCTGTGGAAATCAGTATTGTTTGTAATGCTGATATTTTAGAGTGTTTATCAAAGTACAATAAAGTTTCAGTATAATAAAAATAAATCCAAAACACATCTCAAATCCAAACAAAAAATAAAATAAAATAACAATCAAATAAATAACCATTTTTGCTGTGTACTGCAGTATTTGATTCTGGTCTGCTCATTGAACTATTTTCAGAGTTGGTAAAACCAGTGTGGACTCTCCTGATGGCTCCTTCCAGCCAGTTGGTCCTGCTGCTGCAGCTCCTCAGCTGCATATCAGCTGGTCTGGCCTGTATCTGTGAACGATACTCCTGGGGTTCCTGGTCCGCCTGCTCCAGGACCTGTAACTATGGTACACAGCAGAGAGAGAGGTGAGACATATCACACATGCAGTAAACATAGTACAGACACAGCTGAGACCAGACATACAGGTGAGACGCACAGCACAGACTGACAAGCCAGAATTAGGTGTATATTTTTTTGTCTTCCAAATTTTCCAAAATAAAACTGAAAATTTAAAGCAATTGTTGTGAAATACAAGCCTTTTACAGATTGTCAACAGCTGCTCTATGTAAAAAGGATTTTCATACTTTTTTTTGGCAGGAATTTTCAAATGGATGACTATTACTGGAAGAGCAGCTGCCAGCAGCTGTGCAAAAAATACGACATTAGATCCTGTAATGAGCAGTCCTGTCCAATCAACTGCTTGCTGACGGAGTTCGGGCCGTGGTCTGACTGCTCAGCCTGTGCCAGGAAACAGGCAAGAAACCCACAAGTCACACTACAAAGAAAACACTGACATATTCCTTCTCTTTGTCTCAGTTCTATGCCACACCTAATTCTCTGAGGGCTGTGACAAAAATTGATTGATGCTACTGTCCCACAATACAATAAATAAAGAAGATGGTGAGGCTGCTGCTAGAAATTATCAAAATAATTTCTGTTTTGTCTAAGCATATTAAAAAAAAGTGTTTAATCTTTAGAAAAACATTTTGCCTTGTGACAAAATAATCTGAGTTTAAAGGTCCACTTTCTTCATTTCATAGCTTTCGATCATATGTCATCGTCTTCATTCAGGAATGGATTTTTATCCATAGCTTAGTGGCTTCATTGGTCTTTCATGATAATGGTCAGTTTTACTAATGCTGCTCATCACTGTCCCTGAGACACAGTTACCCAGCCTGACGTACTTTGGCTGTCTTGTCAGGTAATCCACAATCTAGTACGTGCAAGGATCCACCCCCATCCCATCCAGCTTGTCTTTAAGGATGGGGGGTTGGATGGTGTTAAATGCACTTAAGAAATCAAAAAACTATGTACTATTATTATTCGCAAAAAGTAGATTTTCTTGGATGCCTATTGGGCAATGCAAGTCCAAAACTAAACTAACTTTACTAAACTTTACTAAACTAAAAATAATCCTCATGTAACTACCTGGCTCATCCAAATAAGAATGGGCCCGGTGGAGCATGTAAAGGACGGCATCATCCACTCCAATATGTTCTTTGTAGGTGAACTGTAGGGGGTCTGGTGCATGTTCAACCTGTGGCCTCAGAAGGTGGAGAAGCAGGCGCTCCAGGGTCTTCATGATGTGTGATGTGAGGGCCACCAGTCTGTAGTCATTTAGGTACTACTTTAGGTACTGGAACAAGACATGATGTTTTCCACAGGATCAGGACCCTCCCTGTTTGTAGGCTTAAGTTAAAGATCGGACACACACTCCCTAGGCCTGTTGCTTTTCCAGGACGTAGCCTCTTGAGCTCTGCCCTCACCCCCTCTGCTGTAAAGGACAGGAGACTTGACCCCAGTGTACAGGGAGTTGCAGCTGCAGTGTCAGGTGGTGAGGGAGAAGCCGTAGGAGAAGCTGCAGCTGAAGCAATGGGAGAGAGAACAGGTGAGGCTGTGTCACACCTGTTGTAGAACAGGTTGAAGTTAAACCCGTAATGAGTTTGGGATACAGGGCTAACTTTTGATAGTTGTTACTCACATTTATTTATAATAATAATACATTTATTTTTGTCTGTCAGTCATTTTTGATAGAGCAAATAAAACAAAGCAGCCAAACAAATCCGTGGCATTCTTTCTACAATGGAACTCAAATATTGTTCAGAAAGTCCATCCCAAATGTGTTGCACTTGCAGTTTGCTTTGCTTTCACCTTCTGTCCAGTTCATTCCGAACCAGCTCCATATGGTTTGAGTCTGGCGACTGTGCTGCTCTTCCATCATGTATATGTACATAAACTATAAAATGAAAATGAAACTGTCTAAACTGTTTCTGTGGCAATTTGTTTCAAGTGCCCATTGATGGTCAACATGATGGTCAAGTCTGTGACTGAAATCTGTCAGCACACAGCATTTTAAATCGCATTGTCTCCCTCTCATGCCGTTTCCATAGTATCGAACCCGGTCCATCCAGAGGCCGTCCCAGTTCGGTGGGTCGGCCTGCAGTTCGGAACTGACAGAAGAGAGGGACTGTTACCCCTCAAAAGAGTGCCACTTACCACCCATTGACTGCGAAGACAACTTCAAGTGTGATACTGGTAAGTAGTGCTTTTCCTTTCTTTTCTTTTTCCAACATAACTGATGTGTTATAGAATAAATGGTAAGGTGTCACACATACACAATCCTTTAAATACGATGTTGTAATAGTAATAGTAATTTGTATTAATTTCTTTATAATCACAATTAACGGTCTTATTGAGGCAGTCAAGCCAACACCCACTCACCCTCCCAAAAACACACACACACACACACACATACATCTAAAAACACTCTTTCTGCTGCAGGACGCTGCATCAGCCGAACACTAACATGCAACAGACAGAATGACTGTGGAGATAACTCTGATGAGAGGGACTGCGTCAATCCCTCGATTGTATGTCCAACCCCGAGGAGAGTTGCTCCTGGGGCAGACCTGGTGGGCAATGGGTAAGCTAATAGTCAAAAGGTCACTGCTGAGTTTACAACTTTAGTTTCACTGTGAATTGGCTCACATTCCTCCCTGCTGTGGTCATAAATTACATTCCCCTCTGGCAAGTGCTCTGCTGTCATGTTTCTCCTCAGAGTTAATTATCGGAACGTCTTGTATTTTTGCATTGATTATGATATTCTTCCAGCTCTGAATGCTTTTGTACCACTGCTGTAAACACAAAATTCAAATGTAGCCTGACTGGTATTACATTTTTGATTCAATACCAATATTGATACTTGAAAACATCAGATGACAAATATCTCACAAATATCTACCAAATTAGTATTTCTGTTCACATGAACACATCAAACAAATATGTTATTACAAAGATATGTCTAAGAGAAGATATCACACCTGAACAATAAACAATTTCAAAGTTGACAGTAACAATAAAATAATAAATTGCTGCTTACAAAGTATCTATTGCTGCCGTTCACTGTTGGACATCTTCTTTTTGCATATCAGTGACAATCTGATATAAGACGTTTAGCCTCCCTGTGTTGTGCAATGGATTTTAACTTTGACTCTTTGATTTGTGTTGAAAGGTTCGATGCTCTAGCAGAGGAGCCAAGGGGAGCGGTGCTGGACAACATGTTTATGGGAGGAAGCTGCACTATCAAGAGACCTCCAACCACAAATCTATACCATCGAGTCCCTTACAACTTTGAGAGCTTTGAAATTAAGGTATTGTTATTTTGAATACTTGATTGTACAGCATCTCCACCATCATAACAAAATAACCCATCTCCCAATCAGAAATCAGCTGTCAGGGACATGATATCAGGCTGAATAAAAGACGTGAATTATAATTATTTTAATGGTATACATTTTCGTTTGTAGTAAAATAATGCCAGTGAAACTTGGTACAAGAGAATCATTGTTGGCTGTGTGTATTTTTGAAACTACCACTAACAGCAGCAATGGTCTGAGATTTTATCCTACACCCAGAAGTTTTAAAATACTAATTTGAAAAATGTTTTTCAATGGTTTGCAGAAAATGCCGTCTAAGGAAAAGTACAATTTTGTTTTGTTGTTACTTTGGAAACCTTGGTTTACACATATAGTTGTGGTTGCACAGGTCGGAGTGGTAGAGGACTTCAGTACCGAGCCCCAGCGACTACACACAGACGCCATCATTATGAGGGCACCTCCAACTCCAGACACAAAAGCTGCAAAAGACATCCTTGGCCTTATAGCACTCCTTCATGGCCAGCGTTACAACAAGCCTTTTGAATCTTCAAAGGCAACGGTAAGTGACTCAGTAAACACACACGTATTGGTAGTGATACAGTGTAGTGTAGTGAGGATATTCATTCACAAAATGAATTCCCTAATCCCCCATCCCTACATAAAAATAAAACATAAAAAATGAGGACCAGACACATTCTCCCCATTTAAAAAAAATGTCTTCACTGTGAAGGTCTGAAACACGGCCCCCACATTTCTGGTTGAAACTATACTCTTCTGCTTAATTTTTCTTCTTCTTAATAATTTCCTATTTTTCCCTGCATAGGACTCAACGTTTTTTCGGGTGCACCAGGTTCTGCCTGTGTCCACATTCAAGGTGAAGGAACCAGGGGATGTCGTCCTGTCGCTGCCTTTCCTAGAGTTCCTTCATGCTCTTCCTCTTGACTACAACTACGCTCTCTACAGGGAAATCTTCCAGCGCTTTGGGACACACTACTATAGCTCAGGGAAGCTGGGAGGCCACTATGACCTGCTGTACCAGTACAACCGACAGGTGCTCACCACTTCAGGTACAACAGCACAGCCTAGTGGACAGAGTTTAGAATGACAGGCTGGGCAGCAGTAGCAAGCTAAGAATGGCAACCTCAGAATGTTTGGGGTTGATTCATAATGCTACCTAAATGTTAAAATAGCATTTTCTTCTAACATACTGTCTACCTGGTACCTTTGTTTCTGCGTCAATATTGCTCCACACTCTCACACAAACTCTCTGACAGGTGAAACACTAGAGCACACCTCAGGATGCCTGAAAACAGAAAGCACCTGGACCATCATCGTCTACACCGAACAAAAGGATGTAACCCGATGCACTAACACCAAGATCACTGAGAAATATCAAGGTTACATCACATCAAAAAATTTCTTAATTCCTGACTCTACTGGTCATGGTTTACTGACTGTGAAAAGAACAGTGACCTTATTGTCACCATAGTCTCTCCCACCTCTTGTCTTTGGTCCAGGCTCATACATTCAGGCATCAGAAAAGTCTTTCTCTTTGGTGAAAGGAGGCAGAGCCAGAGAGGCAGCAGCTCTGGCCTGGGAGAAGCAGGGCTCTCCTCCGGACAAAACTTCCTTCAAGAACTGGGCCAAGTCTGTTCTTGACAACCCGGCTGTGGTTGAATACAAGGTTAAATTGAAAGCTCCTCACTCAAGCATCAGAAACATCTTCAATCTGATAATCAAAATGTGCCCTGAAGACAATTGACCAAGGAAAACAATCAAAGATATAAGTCAAGCTGACGCTCTGTTTATGTGTGTGTTTGTCCAGCTGCTGCCTATCATAGATCTGGTTCGGGGTATCCCCTGTGCTGTAACAAAGAGGAGACACCTGAAGAAGGCCCTCTGGCAATACCTGGAAGAATTTGATACTTGCAAGTGTGCGCCGTGTCCCAACAACGCCAGGCCCGTTCTCTCTGGCACAGAGTGTAAGTGTATTTGCCAGACTGGCACCTTCGGCACCAACTGTGAGAAACGGGCTCCTGACTACACTTCAGGTACATGTGGACAGCTGCAGAACACTGTAATATTCTCTGTAATCAAGTGATTAAGTCATGACAACACTGTTGTTGGTTGATGAACAAGAACACAAACACAGCAAAAGTATTGACTGGTGAAGTGGAAGGATAGTAGTGAAGTGGTTTCCTGATAGCCTTACCGTTGCTCAGTGTAGGCAACAGAGACATAAGAGTCTCCAGGCACACAAAATGTAATCTACTGATTTCATGTACATGGACATGAATTGTCCATTTTTGTTGTGACAGTCAGAATGACCTTTGGTCTGTGAAATAGTAAAGAAATCTAATGTTGTGATTCCTGTACATTTACAGAAATTTTCCATTGTTTTTCGTGAAAGAAAAAAATATAATTTTAGTGACCACAGCATTATTAGACTTTGTAATGGTTGTTTAGGCATCACACTACTTGGTTAACCACAGACTGAACTCTGGATGGAAACCCGGGGCTCAGGTGTGAAAGTTGGCCCGGGTGAACCAACCCTACCTCCATTTCCATTTTGTGCTTAGTGTCATGCAAGGCATGGACAATCCGCTCTTCAGAAACCTGTGTGTGACATCACAGAGTCTACATCAGTCCAGCTTATGGTTTTAGCCCTGCTATCATAATAACCCTACATTGGCAATGTCATGCACCTTGTTTCAGAATGAGAGCTTTAACATCTCATGGCCTTGTTTCTGTTATTGTAAATTGGCTGTGGATTTTTCTAGTCCCCATAGGATGAATCCTTATAATTTTGGTTACCTCCTGACCTTTTCCTCTATAACCATTAGGCCAAAACTTGCACTTGCACGTACAGAAGAAATCAAAATCTAATGAGCAGATTGTTATTAAATATTTTGATCCCATTTGTGGTCCCCAGTTGAACCTTTTGATTTCAATGACTCAATAACCTTAAGCCCCACTATTGATGGAAATATTGTAAAACTTGAAAATTCCCTCCAACACTTTCAAATTGTTGGATATGAAAAACACTGCAGCTGGCAAGTCTTAATGGTTTTGTGGTTTGGTGTTTCATTTCCACAGAGGAGGTGGATGGTTACTGGAGCTGCTGGGGGCCGTGGAGTAGCTGTCGTGCCTCCATGAGGAGAGTTCGGACGAGGCTGTGTAATAACCCTGCCCCGCTCAAAGGTGGCCGACCCTGCAATGGTCCTGACACAGTTTGGGATCAGTGTCACATCTCCATCTTTGCGAGGTAGGTCGAACTGTTTAATATTTAATTTACTGAAATATAACAAAACCAACAGATACAGTCATGAGAAGTCACATTTTTGTCAGTTAGTCTTGTTTTTACAGCCTAACTTTCCCCATGGAAAAATTACTTTATCTTAAAGGATCCTTTGTGTAAGTTTTGCTACTGCTATATAGCCAGCATTAGCATTAACAGCTGTTTACTTACCAGTCTAGAAGAAACGTTGTGAGTTCAGCATTAAACTTAATTCCTTTACTCACCAAGAGCTGTCAGTAGTGGAGAGCATCGCCAATGTTAACTCTAGTCTTAACGTTAACCAGACAGACAGACAAAACACCAGCAGAAAACATCACAACAAATGCAATGCAGATACTTACCTCCGGCTCCCGGGAAGAAATCATGTTGGGCGGCAGAGAAAACTAACAAATAGCCCCTTTAACCCTTTATGATGATCAAAACTTTTTTTTTTACTAACTGAAACCTTCTAACTGACATTAGCACTATTAGCACTATTTCCACCCTACTATCTGTAAATACAAATGCACTACTGCTTCTACGCCCTTTTAAACTCAAATATACAACATTTCTAGGTTTTATTTAGTGTGTGTTACTTGAGATTTCTAAATCTTGTGGTTCATGTTTTCTTGTCCAGACAGGAGACCTGTGAGAACGATAACGATTTCACTGTGGGCACGAGGGAAAAGCTGCCTCCTGGTGTGCAGGGCTGTCTGAGGCCACAGGCGCCTGCCAACAGCTTCCTCAGGGTAAAGTCTAACACACCAGCCTGCAATTAGTAATTGAAATGTATGTAAGACACAGAAGCTAAAATTAATTTCTTATGTTCTCTGTCAGTATGAAATCTAATTACTGCCAGTAAACAAAATGCATGAATGGAAAGGTAGGAATAATAAAAACAAAATATCCATTTGTATCGCTTTATGAGTACGACTATTCATCATCTATAGGCAGTATGTATGTATAAAATATAAATATTATTTAACACACTCTTATATAGTTGACAGTAGATCTTGAGTTACTCAAGTGAAGCCTCAGCCGAAGCATGAATATTACACTTTCCGAAAACAATTGTTCAGTGATTAATTATAACTATAATTAAAATAAAATGATAAATTAAAAAGATATTAGAAAATGCTGAATTCAATTTTGCAATGAAATTATACATGATGAGAAAAATAAAATGCAATAAAAATTAAAAAGCAGTAAGCAGTAATTAAGTTTATTTATAAAATATTTAATTGTCTTTGTTCTGTCTATTAATAATAAATCAATTAGAATTACATTTTAACATGTAATTGAAAAATTTACATTAAAGGATTTTAAATTTTATTTTATGTTATTCATTTACTCATGTGTCTGCCTGTCATATTCCATCTGGTGATTTATTTACCTAATGATGTCATCAAGTTTATATCAGATTGGACTTGACACTTCAGAGAGGGGGTTGTTTACCAGACAGGCAGGTTCCAACAAAAGACACTTTAGAGCTGAAAAAATTATGAGTAGAGGAGAAACTAGATTGATGCCCAGGAGGGTTTATATTTAGAGCCTTTCTCACTTTTTTTTCCTTTTTATTAATTCCCTCCTGTGACAGAAAGCAAAGGAGTATTATAACTTTGGTGAGGATGAGGAGTTCCAGTGCGTCACCGGATTTGAGCTGGAGGGTTTTCAGTACACCAACTGTCTTCCTGATGGAACCTGGCCTCAGCCAAATGGAAAATGCATCAGTAAGTTTGTTTTCTCACAAGACCACTGAACAATGATCTAAGTAATTTGGTAACCACGTCTAGTATAGTCATGGTAACATGACTTGAAACTGTTAAGATTAACTTGAATATTGCACCTGCACCTGATATCTATGCTTATTTAAGGTTCACATCTGTCCTCCTGTACCTCTAGGAAAGGTCTGTCTGCCTCCTGAGATCCCTGCTGGGATGTCACTATCCCCTAACAAAGACGAGTACAGAGTGGAGGAGTCAGTGGGTTTGAACTGTAACCAGAGAGGCCTTCTGCCTGTGCCACTAAACCTCTTCAAATGCAGCAACAGTCTCACCTGGGAGCCTCCATTACCTGCTGACCTACGCTGCACTGATGGTACAGTAGATCACTCATTTTGAGCTCCCACGTGAATTAAGGGTTGCACATAAAAAGTGAGTGGAAAGCCAGCGTGCACCAGGACCCTTAAACAGAAGCAGTTCAATGGAATTCTAACATAACAAGATGTATACATGAGCTTTTTATATAAAAATACTGAGTATGTTTCTTATTTGTTTTCTTACGTCCTCCTGTGTGTAGAGCAATCGTTTATTCCAGAGGGTCAGTGTAGACCAGGAGAGAATCTACAGGGTTCTCAATGTGTCTGTATCCCACGAGAGAGCTGTCTGTAAGTCTTTAAGAAGTCTTTTATCTAACTTTATTCTATTTTTTCATGTTTTTCGATGTATTCCTATTTATAAGTGTTATAAAAACCTGTGTGTGTGTGTGTGTGTGTGTGTGTGTGTGTGTGTGTGTGTGTGTGTGTGTGTGCAGTTCACAACCAGCAAATCTCTGTGCCCTGAACGTAAACATCAGCACCGTGGTGTCGATGTCCTTCTGCTCCTTCCTCTCCGGTCGTTGCCACGGTGATCCGCTATTTTTCATCAGCAAGGGCACGTGCGACAAGGTCGATCTGGGGCAACTGGAGTGGGCCAAGTTCAGAGCCGAAATGTCCTCTAAGAGCACTGTTCAGGTGCCCTGTGATCTTGACACCTGCTATGAATGGGAGACTTGCTCTGGTGAGTTTGACATGAAACCGTTCTTGACCTTCAGTTTGCTGTCTGATGTGGTCGAGCTTTTCAGGAAGTTCACACTGATATATTTCAATGATTTACTGCAAAATATAACATTTATTTCTTTTACAACCGAGGTCTTATTTTTGTATCTTTTGCTGTCATTCTGATGGGTTATGATGACTCTGTGCTGTACAATTTAACCTCCTAAAAACTAATAATGTAAGTTAACAGCTGTTAACTTACCAGTCTAGAAGAAATATTGCAAGTTCGGCTTCAAACTTCATTCCTTTACTCACCAAGAGCTGTTTCCAGTGCTGGAAAGCAACCCTTATTTCTATCATGTTTGGCATGCTAACCAGCTAGCTCTGGGCCAGTCGTCCCGCCTCCTAATTAGGATTTTCTGATAGTGTAAAGGAATGAATGAATCACTCAAAACTAGTCAACATGATTTCCTGATTCATCAAATATTGAAGCTTCATCAAGCATAATTATGAATAGAAATTAGGAGTGAATACTTGAAGACTTCACATAGTAAGTCAATATCAAAGTGATTTCCTAACATTAACACACATCTCTCCTCAGCATCTAAGAAGTGTGTCTGCAGATCTATCCGGGAGTGCCCCACAGATCAACAGCACGCCTTCTGTGTGAAGCTGAAAGGGATCCAGACGACTCGCAGTCTGGAACTTTGTCCTATGGCCTCTCTCAAATGTGCCAGCCGTGAGTTTGAGATTGTCAATGAAGGCGCGTGTGTGTCCAGTTGATCTGTGCCATAACACTCAACACTCAAATAATGTTCCACCACTGCTGGAAAAACTGAAAATAACTACACAGTTTAAAATACATATGATTTCACTAAAGGCAGCTGCACTGCACTGTGTACTGGAAACACAGATTTAGACACTATAGACATATAGTACAGCATGTTACTCTTTTAGAAAATACATTATTTTTATAAAGGCAAACTGTACTGGAAAGCAGGTATACCAAAATCCAAGCACCTGACACATCTCAGAGCCAAAAGCACACTTAATGATGGGTGATGGAAAGCCAAGTCACATAACTGGGCCTTAAACAGATTGTTTAACATGTGGTACACAAATTCATGAAAGCACAACCATCTTTAAACTTGAAGATATTGTGGAAGCAAAACACTGTGACAGTGCTTTAAAAGGTCACTAGTTGATTTGCCAAGAAAGAGAAAAAAACATGAATTTAGTGATTCAGTAAATCTCCTAACTCTGTTGACCTGATCTGAGCCACTTTAGTCTGTCGAGTCTAATTATAGGAATAGAGTTGAATATTTACTTGGCTCAATGTTCTTCACGTGTAATAAAAATATTTCAAAACAATCATAAGATTGTCATTTTTTTCACTTCTTACAGTATTTATTTCTCACTGCACTTGCTCACAATTTAAGCATCTATTTACTATTTTGATTTCACCTCAGAATATTTTTCTTTTTTTTTAATTATATCTTTATTTGGAACGGACAGAAGAGTACATCTACATGGCATCAACAATACAGCAGAAATAAATGCCATTCCAGTTTTTGTTTTAAATACAGAAAATGTGCAACATCAGACTCAGGGCTTATAAATTCAAAGAATGTACAGTCACAAATCAGGGGTCAGACCCTGTTCGATCTATGCAGATCACACTCTCCTGTAGTGACATAAACTACGTGAGATTGGTGTTAGATTCAAATCAGTGGGAGCACAGTTATCTCTCAGAATATTTTTCAAACCGTGAAATACACATTAATGTGACCAAGCTATATCCAGATACTCAAGACTGAGACTAAACTGGAACCACAGACAGATACCTGTATATCATACTTTTATATGACTTCCTCATTTGATTAAATGGTATCAAAAAGGCCCTGTAACAATATTTGAATGGAGACCAAAGAGAATGCAGAAAACAATAGTAAATAATTATTACTGGTAGGGCTGCAAAATTAATCAAAATATAATCGAAATCACAATATGGCCAAGTGCAATATCCAAATCACAAGAGATGCAATTTTGTTGATAAAAGTAAAATGTATCACAACATGGTAGTGCATTGTTAACACCATACGTGTTGTGGTACAGCCTATAAATCATATTCTGCCGACGTAGGGGAACATGCTTGTTTGGTACAAACCCCACCAAAAATCACATCATCTTCATTTAAAAAACAATTTCAGTGAAAATGAAATGCAAGAACAATCATTCCAACTAAAAAAAACATCTTTGGCAGAACATTCAGCTCTAACGACGGGGCTACAAAAATGCCTACACAGCACATATTCTGATCAACCTGGCTAATCCTTAAATGCAAGTTTTGACATCACACAATCAATATAAGGTGAAAGGTATTTTAAAAATAAACATAATTTGAAGTCATTACTGGTGATTTGAAAAATTATTAGATGAATGACCAAGTAAAATAATAATTGATATTTTAACAAAAGAGATAAAGAGAACAAAAATGCAATCTGACAAGAGTTTAATTATCTTCCTTTAACCAAAGCAAAGGCATTTATTTCAGATTTTGTCAAACCTTCAGAACAGAACATTATTGCTTCTCAAGCAAATGTTGTCAATTATCCGTCTCCACCTGGGCGTAGATTTGCATATGGGAGTACAGAATTGTTCCTACCAATCTTTGAGTGAAGTTATCAGTGCTGTTAGTTCAGACCTCCAGGTTGGGTCAAAATTTTGTATTTCAGATGACTCTCTTTCCTCTATTGTCTGAACTGAACTGCACAGCACACATCATTTAGTTTTGTCCATGTAAACACGTTTTGTACTTTGTAGATATCATGCAACCAAAAAAGAGACATCAGCAGATTTTTCACTTTCCACAGGAAGTAATAGGTAGTGAACTATCTAGCCTGTAGCTACATTAAATACCTGCTAGCTACCTAACATCACTACCCTTACATTATTAGATTATTAATAGTGATGCATCACTGGATTATATTTTATATTTTACTGTTAAATGTGACATCAAGGGGAAAAGGGGAACTACAACACTTGTAGGCCTACTGAATATAAAAATGCGTTTTTTCTCACTTTTCCATTAACAAGTTATTTCCTAAAGTTTACTTTCCTTTAGTCTTTGATCTGTTATTGTGTAAAGTTTTTATTTAAATGTAAATACAGATCTTACATGTTAATCTTTGTTTGGCTGGGTTGTTGTGTCCCTACCAATGTTGAGACCAAACCTATGGACCAAACCTATGCCCTTGGTCCTCTATGACAAATATAGAAAGAAAGCACAGGATGGCAGAGGAGCCTATTTACATCATTCAAGTTAAGAAAAGACATTAGCTTCTATTTACAATCATGTCAGTGAGGGGAAAAAAAACTGTCCGGTTGCCAGTGTGATACTTCACAGTGAGTAAAACAACCACCTTCTTTATTCTGGACAAGCCTCAATTCCGATCACGTTCAGCTGCTCCCCAGCACACCGTCTGGCCCCCACCTCGCATTCGCTCATCGTCGTGGCAACACTGCCAACACCAGAGTTAACGCACAGGGGGGCGGAGTCTTTAGGGCATTCTGACGTGTTTTGGCATACGCACTTCCTTTCTGATTCTAGAAATGAAAAAGTAATGATAGTAGTCACACACTCATGTTAGAGGATGAAAGGATTTTTCTTTTGTCTTTTTTAAAACTTAGGTCTTATTTTGGTAAGAAATGATCGACAAAACTACAAAAATGAAGTTGTAATGAAGTCCAGCAGACTCACCCTGACAGACTGTTCCTGGTTTGCAAGCCTCGCAGGATGTGAATGTCTCCTCTGGCCAGGTACAGTCGCTGTCACTGGCCAACGTGAAGCTCCGTCCCAAACACCGAAGAGCCCCGAGCTGACAGACGCCGAATAAACGGGTTTGGCTTGAGCTAAATCTGGTACACAACTGCAGAGAAGTCCTACATGAAGACAATATAAAAAGAAATACAGTATCTCAATTATTATTGTGCTTTTACAACTGAGACTGGACATTTCCCTTTGTAAAATGTGGAAATAAATCTCAAACGTCATACTCACGAGCACTCGAATGGCATTTTACACACACACCCAGTTTTTCCTACATTCTCCCACAGTTTACACTTCAGGCCGGGTGGAAGAGAGGGAGGTGTAGGAGCTGAGATGAAAGCAGAAAGCTTGATTAGTGTATTGTGTATACCCCTCAGAAACACCATTGTAAATTGACTGCCAACTGACTGATTGTATGATAAAGTGTTCGCTTGTAGGGATGAACAAAAGAATCATCACTTAACTCTGCAGTTCCCCTCAGCCCTGTGGAGCTTTATAGCAACATTAAGCTAAGCTAAGTTTTGGTTTCAAAGTGTATCTGCTGAATATGCAGAAGGAAACTGTTGATAACACACCACATCAACTTAAAATGTGATACTATATCAGCATTGTGTTCACAGCTTGTTTGCCTGCCCCCAAGTGGCCAAAAAAGATCAGTTACTAGGTTTCATTCAGATAATTTGGATATAGATATACACACTAAGTTGAGAATGTCATATAGAAATGAAGTTGTGCGATTTATTCATATCCTACATACAATCACAAATTACTGTAACATGAAAAGTGCTATGTACATTATTTTTCAGCCATTTCTTTAAGTTTGGGTTAGTGGAATACATAAGAATTAGGCTAAGCTCTTTTGAGGCTGCAGTGATTTTTGGTCACTAGTGGGCAGAAAAATGCCAAAACATGCTGACAGACACACAGCTCTCTTTGAAATGATCACCATATGTAGTTGTCCTGGCTAACATGATAGCAAACAGAAGCCTGTTTACACATCCAGCAGACGCAGAGCAACATTATCATCTCATTTGAATTGTATCTTTGTCCATCTGCTGTCAGCTAGTCTCCGCCTGACGCTTTACAGCAACAACATCTGATTATGAGAGCAAATGTACCTGCTTTACAATGAGCGCCTGCTGGAGAGGGAGACCACTGCAGACTGGGGTTGCATAGGATCTCTGACACTTCACCATCCAGCACTGACTGCGCAGGACAGGAGAGAGACACTCTGTCTCCTATCTGATAGGCTGCTTGGGTGGGCGTGGCTATAACTTCACCGGTGAGAGGGGGAATCCCACATGTGGAACCTGGGACAGGAAGAGAGGAATTTTGAGCAAGAGGAAGTGAGGAAAACATAAAAAATATTGTGATAGAGTGCCGCAGGGATGGCGTTTTTCTGTAGGCCAACCTGGAAGTTAGCGTCGCTCTGGTTCCCTCGACAAAAAGCCAATAGGATTTTTTTTCCTTTGGATTACTGCAGAAAATAAGCTTACTAAAATAAACATACTTACACGTTTTGTTCAGCTTGATAATCTTAACAAATAAACACAACATTTATGATTCTTGAAGCCTACATACAATTTCCAGAAGTAAAAAGCTAATATTAGGCTAAAAACCAACTATACCACGGTCACATGACTTTAACGTTACCACCGCTAAACTTCCAACTTGTGGTTTGATTTAGCTCTTACCTACAAAAGCCTTTCCTCTCTGTAGTTTTTTAAGAGCGCAAGTATAAACACAACAAGGCTGTAAAGGTGAACTGGTGGGTAAATTGGTTTTCGTGTTCGGGGTGATGATGTTTAACGTCCCCAACAACCTCTGTAGTCTTATTTAGACATTTGTAAGGATGTAGACATAAAAGCTTAAAGAAATCAGGACTGGGGTATTTACTGATGTATTGTATGGTCTAGAATAAAACATGAAAATGTCTTGAGCTTGTGTTAACCACAGACCTTATTTCAGCCATCTAACCAAAAACCCATTCAGAAAACCCAGAGACTTCAGGACGAGGGAACAGGAAGTGCTTCAATGCTAACTAGTTTCAAGGTTTTAGGACTCATTCCTGTGGAACTCTAATCCTAGACAGTTATATCTTGTGGGTGCACAAGAGTGAGCAGTATAACATCTATAGAATTGGGTAACCTGCAAATGAATCAACATTTGCATAAAAAAGACACAGTGACAGACAATCATGCTGATTGTCTCGTCTTACCTCACCTGCTTCTTAGCCAGTGGGCCAGCTTCGACTAAATTTAATTGAAATCTGTTATAGTGACATATCCTGCTTTTAAACAAACGATAAAACAAAAAAACAATTCTTCTTAGTAATGCGAAGACATACTTTTACAAACTCTTGTTTCTGTCGTCCACCTCTGGTTTTCAGTGCACCGAGACACAGCGTTTCCACTGAGGTGATGGCCACTTATGCAGGAGTACTCCACTATGTTTCCAACCAAGTAAAAATCTCTTGGATTCTGAGAAAGAAATACAACACTTAATCACCTAGATAAAAAAATAACACAGAAACTAATTACAAAAAAGATTATTTTCAAACGAGCTACAAGTTTAATACAGTTTTGGAACCTTTTCTATCTCTGAAAACAAAAAGCCAAAGATGACAATAATGGAAATATCGCTTTCGGAGACTCACCTCAACAAATCCATTCCTGAGGTTAGGAGGTGGACCACATGTCTTAGGTGGAGTCACAGAGAGACTGAAGCACTGAGGCTCCATCCTCCTGCACACACAGTTTACAATGAGAAAACTCTCAAAGAGCATCTCTGATATTTCTAAAGTGTTTGGATCAGATTAGACTGGGAAGAAATTATCATTTGATTTGATCACCTTCAAATCCATAACTATGATCAAATCATCAAGGATATCAACAATACATTTCTTTTGTGGTCATGAAGATATAAATGAAATATGCAGGTATGTGCATTTGTTATAATCAAGCTTTGAAGGCAGAAATCTCCCATTCTGTGACAATTGTGGTTTGTACAAGATAAACTTCATATTTCAAGTTAAAACCTTTTGACAGATTTAGGGTTAGGGGAAAGTGTCTGCTCTACTACTGCGTGACAAACAAGTTGTTGTGTGTTCATGTCCTTACTGTAAATACTGGATCTCTGGCTCCTCACAAGGACTCTGCTCCTCTTGCAATCCAGTGCAGTAGCGGCCGCCTCTGCTGGGAGCGGGATTGTTGCAGCTGCGAGTCCTCAACCTTTGACCATTGGAACAAGATCCCCAGGATGACCAGCAGCTCCAGCTGCCATGGATCACCCCTAGGAGAAAAAACACAAAGATTCTCTTTTGTGTTCTGTGTCGTATGTGAAGGAGTTGGTCACGCTGACTGGATGCCACGGTAACATAAAACTTCAACATAACCCCTTTAACTTTTGATCATTTTAATATCTTATCATTTGATTAGTTTAGTTGATTTGTTAAGTTTATATAGATCTTATGAGAATAAATGAGAGACTAAATAAAAATGTTGCAAAATACTTTTGTTTACCTGGTTGCTCTCCAATCACAGCTCCATTCTCGCAGGCTCGTCCGGAGGTTCCCGGCCGGCAGACGCAGCTACACTCGGAGCCTGTCAGCTGCGGCTCTCCGTTGTTCTGGCAGGGCCGGCAGTGACAGGGATGCTCCTCCACCAGGTACTCCTCTGTGGCTCTTTTCAGGTGGAGCTTTTTCAAACCTGCACACTGGACCTCCTTCACCAGCTCATACAGAGGACGCAGCTGTAAAACAATTTACAGTTTAGAGTTTCCGAAGGAGCAGATAGAAAACACAAAGAAATACACTGACTACTAGACAAGGAATTTATCCCGTATTTTCCTGTGTTTTATTTGAAGTGTTGATCCATAAGAAGATATATTTGTAGTTTTAAGAACCAAAAACCATCTGTATACATCTCCTCTCTCAGGCTTCCAATCAGAAGAGAGGAGGCTCTGAGCCTCTCTTCTGATTGGCTGTCTGAGCAATAAGAATAGAGCAGATTTCAGGTAAACACTCAGAGAAACCAAATCCTGGTAGGTTGGATGGTGAGTCCAGCTGGGTGGGGCTTAGGGTGTGGCTGAGAGCAGTGACTGCTTTGTTGTGACATCACAAAGTTACAGAAGTCCTGACGGCTCATTTTAAGGCTTCTGAATACAGGCTGTGTGCATTTCCCTGTGGAATGAGCACTTTGATACTTAATTTCACATAATATTAATTTCACAGTATTAATATAAGCGCTAGACCTGCTTTATAATCAAAAAGACATGGATATCTACCTTTATAATATATGGGACCTTTAAAAAACATCCTAAACATCTGACAGACAAAGTTTCAGGAGTGTTAATTCATACAATTATATATAAGGATACTAAAAATTAATTTTTTATCTTTTATCTTTTTATTTTTATTTTATAAAAGAGAGAGTTTTCAACCAATTCCCAGAGTTAATGTTAAGTTAATTACCTATAGCTAGCTAGCTAATTTCAAAACTCATGGTCACTGCCTCCACTTGTCTGCTCCTCTGTCTGAAATCAAGGAGCCAGCAGATTCACTTGAACTGGATGATGTATCACTACAAAATCAACATGTATGGCAAGCAAAGGTAAGGGGAATAATAGCAAATAGAAAATATCAAAAAATAGCTTTTTAATCAATCGGTCGTTCAGTAAGATATAATCAGCTGTGTCGACTCTCATACCTTCTGGTCTATGACATCAGGGAAGTCTTTGACAGATGAAGCCCAGTTATCATAGACCTCTCCATTAGCTTCTGGATTTTCCAGATCCAGAACAGACAGAGCAGCTATGAAGGACAGATCTCCACCAAAAATGTTGACCTTAATGGGCATCTTATTTACATTGTGTCCTGTAGACAAATGACAATAAAAACTACAGCTCAATCCAGTGTGTATATGATTGTCAAGCTTAATTTCATCAATTCAAATCCAATTGAAATAAATGATTTCTTTGATTCTCCACTGTGTGGTTTGAAAGTCTAAATATGAAGGCTTTCACTCACCATGGCTGGATGATAAAGATTTTGTCAGTTTTTCACAGACAGTTTTCACTTTCTTCCTGAAAAAACGCCGTTTCACTTTTCTCCAGCACTTCTTGTACTCAATGTCTGTTGTATCTTTACACAAGCAACGCAAGATCAACAGATTTAGTACTCAGTACAGTTCAAAATGCTCAAAATATCAGCTGGCCGACACCAAATTTTGGCAAATATAGAATGTAAGATTTATTTAAATGCTTAAATAAGTCACAATTTTCAAGCTTTTGTTGCTATTAACATCAATACTATGTGTTAAAGCCAATGCAAAAATACAAATTCACAATATCCCCTAAATATATAGCACATTACATTCAACCCCTTTATATTTTACATGCTGAATCAAGTCAATGAAAAAAATCAAACGTTCTTACTGGATGAAGCGAGGAACTGGCGGTCTATCTCCAACAAGGCTTGGTATTCGCCTCCGAGGGAGCCCTCAGAGAAGTAGTGTGTGCCGTACGTCTGAAGCAGCTGGCGGTAGGCAGAGTAGTCGTATGTGAGCGGCAGCGAGGACAGGGCCTTCCAGAAGCCTTCGGCCAGGGTAAGATACTGGGGGGCAGAGTTTTGGAACTGTGCCAGCTCCACTTTATTCTTCAGGATTATCAATCTGTGGGCCTGCAAGATAAAGAAGGTAAGACTGGGATGTCATTTCCTGGTTAATTAAGACCTTTAACCCAGCTAGTGACAAGGCCTAAAGACAGCAAGTCATTCTTAAAGTTCGTCCAACACTTACAGTAAGAAGGAGGCTACAAAATAATGAGCTATTTGTTATATCATCACCTTAGACCCAGTGACATCTCTGTGGAAGGTGCGGCGGTCATGTCCCACCAAGGCGTTGGACTGGATGTGTTGCATGTAGGACCAGGAGCTTTCGTAGGATTCATCATTCTCATCATTGTTTACTTTCACCTGCAGCACAAACAAAGGCAGCAACGTTCAACATTTGCTTTCAGTCCAACCCAATACTCAACAACCATTCCATGGATTGCCATAAAAATTTTGCTCAAGCATTCATGTTCCCCTCAGAATGACTTCTAATAATGTTGATGGTCCCTGGAGTCATCTAACACCGTCATCAGATTAAAACTTTAATTTGTCCAATACTTAGTTTATGACAAAATAAAAAATACCTGCAAAAGTGAGATTCTTAGCCTCAGCTGTACATTGTGTTTAACGCTACTAGCAATTGCTACCGTGCTAACATACTGACTTGGTAAACACAACTCCTCCTCAACATTAGCATGTTAGCATTATCATTTTGCTAATGTAAGCATGCTGACATTAGCCTTACAAAGCTGTTAGCATGGCTGTAGACTTTTGTTATTATATTGGTTTATTTAACAGGGACCTAAGATGTATTAACACACTATCTCCATAAATGTGCCAGAGTTAGCCAAAGATCAGTTCTCCCTATGCAGAAAATATAGTCTATATAATAAAGTCTATAGTATAGACTTTTCAAGCAGCACCTTTACTTTTCTCCACACTATGATCACGTCACAATACCACTTCCTGTCTCTAAGTCACATGTCACTAAACTAACCAATCAGAGGCGAGAAGGCCTTAGACTGAGGTAATTAAAAGGAAAACTAAAGAGATGGATTCAGGAGGATACTATAACTGTTTTTAAAGATGCAGGTGTAAATATTTAAAATTGTCAATATGTAAATAATAATGGTGGGAACATTAGTATGTAAATAGTAAACCGTATAAACACTGACTGTACATATATTTTGATAAAATTAACTCCAATATACAGTATGAATCAACACCTAAACCTTACACTATCTTGTTAATCATGGTTTAGTTTCATCAAGCGTCACCACAACGACCCAGCAACTAGCTCAACTAAATGGAATGCACTCATTTTTACTGTTATCAATTACACCTGTGCTTTTTTTCAAAATGGTCAACTCACCTCAAAGTTGTACCGGAGGATGTTCTGTGGCAGTCTGTAATAGACTTGGTGGTCACCACTGAACACCTTCCTGCACTGGCCTCCAAAGCTCAGAGTGTTGATCACACCTGCTCTCAGTTTCCCTGTCAACACGTCATACCTGTAAAACGGGAAACAACAAATCAATTTGATGGACTTCTTATCCAACAGTTGACTACATGGCATATACTCATTTGCAAGTAGATAGTAAGGACCCAGTTTCCTGGTGGTGGTGGAGTGACTCACCCTCTGCCTGTGAAGTCAGAGTTGGGAGGCGTTTTGTGAAGGTCACATGAGTACTGGCTGTTGTCACAGCCTCTCTCATCCAGACCATCCTCACAGTCCTGGTCTCCGTTACACAGAAGAGAGCGGCTGATACACTGACCTGCATCAGGGTTTCAATAATACGTTTTCATTCCACATTGCAAGAGACATCATTTACAGAGAGAAAAAAATGAATAATATGGATTATTATATCTGTAAAGTTTTTTGAATTATATATTTTGAGATTAAATATAGATAGATAGATAAAGATAGAGATATATTGAGGGAAAACTGCATTAAAACCTTAATCAAAAACTTTAACCTTAACTTTAACCCTGAAAAACTCAAAGCACAGAAATAAATAAATTAATGAAGATGTATAGAGGCACTTTTGCTGTCATTTGAAATAGAAATTCTTCCTAATATGAGAAAATATCTGAGGCATTTTAGTCTGATACAATATACAGTAAGTTGCCACATACCCGAGGTGCAGCGGAACCTGTCTCCGCATCCTGTTTCCAATGGACATCTTTTCTGTGGGACACACGGTTGTGTTTGTGTTGCCTCTCCTGAACATGGCACACCCCCAAACTGGGCATACACTTGCACGTGGCGAGTACGCACCTGAAAAGGAAGCGATTATACACATTGAGTTAAAGAGGAGATCAAATGCAAAGATGATCAGTCGCTCTACTTTCTTCTGACCATTGTGGTGGCTCTATTTCAGGTCCCAAATGATTGTATTTTTAATATAAGGTATACTTTTATTTTTAAAGATAGAGACAATTGCTATTAGATGTCTTAGAGATTTTGAGAGTATGATTCACTCAGGAGATACAAACAACTGATTTCATCACTCTAGTGAGCCTGTCTGAATATCAAGAGACTCTACATTACATCCCGACCCAAGTTGACAAACTCCATTTTTAGGCCTCTCCTCCGGTGAAAATCAAGTTTTTAACCTTATTAAAATGTCCATGATGTTTTTTATATAAAGAACGACATATCACGAGTGAAAAAGGCCATTAATGCCATGACTGAGTATTTCCACCTTGGAGTTACAGTGAAGCAATTACAGTCTCATCAAAACAGATTCATACAGTGAGGGTTTCATACGTCATGAAACTACAGAACCAATCTCATCAACTTGTGGGGACGGGGGGCGGGGCTACATAAACCTGAAACCTTGTTAGTACAGAGACGGAGAGTTTGCATTATCATAGGGTGACCCCAGAAATGTCCCTATTTTAAATTGTGAATTAAAACCAGGCCGGACAGAGTGAGTGGGCAGCAGAGACATCAGACGGACAGATGTCTCGTGTTGTGCTTGTTTTGACCAACAGAGGTCACTGATGGCTCGCTATAGCAGCTTCATATCACTCTTCTTTTACTACTAGCCACTTGCTCACCATCTTGATACTCTCTGCTGTTTCAGTTAGCAGCAGTGGTGGGAGGGGCTCAAAACCTAATCCAGCTTTCTCAGTGGGGAAGTAACAGTAGATGTGCTTCCAGCCCCAGTTTTTGATTAATTGTTATTTTTTTATGTGGGAAAACCATGTTAAAGAAAATATGAATCATAGCAGAGAGTTTTTACATAGTTTAAGACATGTCTGGAAACAAACAAAAAAAAATGCTAAAAAAGAAAAATTTCAACAATCAATTTGGCTGTTCTACCTCCTGATGTGACCAGGCCTTCAGATTAAACCTACAGCATGATTCACACTCTGCTCAGTGGATTTATTTAAAAAGGTTGACATCACGACCATCAGACACCTTTGGATGTTTGGCCATTGTTGTAATAATTTGTGTGTCCCACTGCATTGTGGGAGCAAAAACCTGTTCACACACTTGCATTGTGGGGACTCGCCTGTCATCCATGGGCAAAACCTGGGTCCCCACAAAGTTGGTTCATTTACTGTATCTTATTGTTCAAACTTGTTTTACAGTAAGGGTTTAAATGATGTAGGTTAAGGGCATTGAGCGTTTAGGGTTAAGCTTTGAACACACCTTCAAGGCAACAAATATAAATATACACAATATCCTCATAAGTAAAATATTAGTGTGTGTGTGTGTTGCTTTGAAGTACCTTTGTGCTGGTGCAGCCATCACACTCAGACCACTCTCCATAAGCCCCCCATCTGCAGTTCACAGGCTGCTGACAGCTGAGAGGAATGGACGTTAACATAATTAAAAACATTTATGTTATATTATTCTCTCGAGTGAATGTTTATGAACCACGGCGCCAGTGATGTAACGGTTTATGTAACCATTCCCTGTTTTACAATGGAAAATAAAATAAAAGATGCTCCCCTGCTACGACACAACCTTAAGCCAAAAGAAAAATTTACAACACCTACCAAACTGGAGACAGACAGATGTGCAACGACACCAAAGAAGACAGAGCTGCTGCCAAATGCAACTGTGAAAGAAAATCAAGAAGACAGGTTACTCAGTCTAAATGATTAAAAAATAGGAGAAGATCATTCATGATGAAAACACACTGCACTAAAACGATACTATCCACTTTTCAATATTAAAGCAACCTTCATGATGTGTTCCTCAGAGTCCAACCTTCTCTTCTGGTCCAGCACCCTAACATCCAGGGTCATATAATCAGCAGTGGAAGGAGATTGTGCAACAGAACCCCAAGTTCAGGAATTCCCACAGTGAGGAAACTGGTATTCATCAAGTCTGAACCAGATATGCTCTGCCTCCGTTCACACGCTGAGTCATGAACAGGGAGACTCTGTTCTTTTCCAGTGCAGCTTCAGTCCAAGTCCTGTCACATTTAGTTTTGCTCATTTGTTTTGTCCAACGGCAGTCAGCCCATTAAAAAAAAGTGCTGTATCTTGCGTAAAGAAGCATGACGGGAGACGTTGCGACACAATTGTTTGTCCTCAGTGAGGCGGTCAGAATCTGAGTCTGCACACTTTAGTCAAAGGTCAGAAAAATCCTATTTTTGCACACGCATTTGACCCTGTTGCTGTGTAAACATGAATACACATGGGAATAACACACATCTTCATCTGTAATACCGAACTATTATTACTTTTAATTTAATCCACATGTCATATTTGCAGCCAGGATCACAATATCTGTAATCAAGCCATCCAGAGTTATTTATAGAGCAGTATTCATAGTTATTTTAACATTTTTGGTTTGTTTTATTATTTTAAAATCTGAACTCAAATCTATAGATAGATATTCTTCTACTGCTTCTCCCCCCTTTGTTTCCATTTTTTCAATATTTGAACCACCTTATTCTCAGTCTTGTGTTTAATTGATAAAATATGCTTTAAAATGCCTTCTTACTCCATCGATCTTCAAACGCTGTTGATATCATTTCTCATCCACCTCTGCATAGACCCCTCAACAATTTGAAGGGGATTTTCAATCTGAAAATATAATGTACAAAATTGAGAATAATAAAGTTTATTCAGCAGTTATCAAAGTCAGACATTACAAAGGGCAGAAATACTTCAAGGGAAAACAGTGAAGAATTTAGGTCAAATAGGAAGAATGACGCACAAGATAAAAAAACAGATACACATTAATGTGCACACATACTGTACATTCCCACTTAGTGTTTATAGGGTTTTAGTGTCTTAAATTCTTTTGAAATCCCTTCTTTTCATCTTGGGCACAACTGAAAACATGATGAGTATTTAATTATTGTCTGTCACTTATTCATGTAGACTTCATCTCATTCCAGTAAAGAAAATGCAACTGCGACTAAAAGAAAAGAAGACAAATAAATATCACCCATAAACCAAAAAACACAGAAAAACCTCACATCTACAGAAAGTAGAGAAACTTTCAGTTTTCTTTTAAAAACAACAAAGCTGTGAATCACAGCTAGAGAGAGCAGAGATCTGTCACAGGCTGTGACAGATGTGACACAGCTGAGAGTCACAGCTTTGTCACAGCCTGTGACAGATCTCATGCAGTTTGTTTCAGATAAAAGGACCAAAGTCAACAAAAGCCCCCTCACCAGATCTGGATCTCATCCTATAGGTCCAGTCAGAAAAGCACCAGCTGATGACGGGAGAGGTGTGACTGGATTACAGTAAAGAGCTGGGTGTCCTCAGAGGCCCAGGTGTAGCTGCCCTCTAGTGGTGACTTCATTTCCTCTGTAGTGTCCAGCGCCACAACACTGATCTCATACTGTAGCTCCTCAGTATGTCAACATGTTTAAAGGCAGGCAGTGTGTGTGTGTGTGTGTGTGTGTGTGTGTACTGTGTGTGGTTGTGAATGCTGTATGATTCATATGATCTCTTTTTTACTTTACATATCTATACTACCTTTTTTGCCTTAACTTATTCATTTCCCCACTCACACAATAACACGCGTGCATCTCCACCTGAAAATGAAGTGAAATTAATGAATAAATTCATCATTTCTTTTAAACCTTTTACAGAGTTTGGTTGCTGGCCAGTCCTGGTTGGAAAATCTGGATTCAGGGAATGACCTTGCTTCCCACACACAAGACAATAAGAGCTCAGATATCAGCAGAAACCTAATGAGGATCATGACGTCAAACATGTGTCTGACTGTCTTATTTTGGTCTGCTCTATAGACTTGTGGTCTGCCGCAGTGCCTTGAAGCTACCACTGTGAGGTGGTAAAGATGGAAATGATCATGTTCTATAAATAGTGGATTTCAGTGATAGATCAATTTCAAGGTGATCACCTGGGAGCGAGATAATGAATAATCAAATGCAACATTCATGAGCTCTTCATGCACCAGTATCAGAGGTGGACAAAGAACCTGTAGAATAAAAGCCTGTAGAATATGATACAAAGTCTGTAGAAATGGCCATAAAAACATAATTGAATCAACAAACGGACAGCCATTGTCATTTTCATATTTCTTTTTTTAAGGCGGTGAAGAAGTTTGGTCGTGGTAAACACAGCCAACATTTAAAACTAAAGGAATCTTTCTTTATTTTTAAAACTTCAAGCAGGGACTTCAGATAAGGCCATGGGTGCTCATGGGTGCCTGACGGACAGGAGTTGGCTGTGATTGGTTTTTTTTCCAGTGACAAACACAGCACATGACCTATCACATTTTCAAAATAAAATAGAATAAATTCTGCTAAAAGCTCTGCTTCATAGAAATGTAGTGGAGTCCAAACTACAATATTTATTTTCAGTGTAGTGGAGTAAGAGTAACAAGTTTCCAAAAATGTAATTCTCAAGTAAAGTACAGATACTGGAAAAATATACTTAAGTACAGTAGTCAGGTAAATGTAGTTTGTTACTGTCCAGCCCTGACCAGTATAAAACTGCCATGGAGACACAAAGGCACCAGTTTGTTTTTTAACTTAAAGCTGCAATAACCAATGTTTGTGTATGTGAAAGGGGTTGCATGGTCTCATCGTGACAAAA
Source organism: Seriola lalandi dorsalis (assembly GCF_002814215.2). Classification (NCBI taxonomy): domain Eukaryota; kingdom Metazoa; phylum Chordata; class Actinopteri; order Carangiformes; family Carangidae; genus Seriola; species Seriola lalandi. Next base: position 430,410 of record NW_019525344.1, read on the forward strand.
CCCACAAATAATCATATTAATAATACAATAACCACCTGACTTATGATGAGTTTTATAGCAACTTTCAAGATAACTGTTTTTTGGTTTTGTTTTCTGGTGCACAACCTGCCAAAACAGCACACACACAAAGTTAGCGACTAGCTGGTGAACATGGAGTGATTAGCTGCTGAAGAGCCACATGTTTTTCTCCCAAGTTTGTAGAGATCAAAAACACAGTCACATTCATCAGGTGGACACAAACGCAACTCCGAGTGAGCGATTATGTTCGGGTAAGGCTGGGCTTAGGTTATGGTTGAGTTTAAGGTAAGGGTTAGGGTTAGGCAAGTAGCACTTATGGTTAAGATTAGAGTAATTCTTGGAGGGAGACCATGTGTCTGTCTGTGTCTGTGTCTGTGTCTGTGTCTGTGTGTGTGTGTGTGCGTGTGTGTGTGTGTGTGTGTGTGTGCGTTTGCTATGCAGAGTATGTGGAGAGCGTGTGAGTGGTCCTCAGAGCCTGTGTGTGGTGTTGTCTGACGACTCAACGCCTAAAACAAATTGTTGCTGACATGTGAGCGGGTGAGACTCACATGTACCGCCGACTGAACACGCACTGAAATGTGAGTCCACACAGGCTGGGAACTAGGCCGCCTGCTGTGAGAGAGTGGAGGAGCAGTGTCCTGACATGTAGACCGATAATAATTTAAAGTTTGACAGAAGAAAAAAATAGTTGAGCTCAATTTTAAATGATATTCTTTCAACCCCTGTTCGGTTGATCATAGTTTCTTTACTCTTTTCTTTCGAAAATAGTTTTGGCACATGGGGCATAAAAAAACTTGCACCTTACAATACAGGTGAAACTAACAGACTTAATGGAGTTACTGTACATATATAAAACAGGTAAAATGATAAGCTAGATAACACCCCCCACTTCATTTCACAGGGAAACATTCTACTTCACATTTAACCACCTCCAGTTATAAATGGAAGACTTTACCTTGTGGAATATGGTGGTTATTGTTCCAACAGTAAAAGCCACAATTATTGATCCAAACGCACCACAGTTCAAACCTGAAGTGTTTGAGGGCAGAGATTTTGAATACTTCTTCAGGGCAGACATTCGGACAGAATTACGTTTCAAGAGAGAGTTTTGTTATCGTACTTTCATACAACTAAACTGTAGTGACATCTCTCCATATGCAGCAAGCATAAGAATAATAGAAGGATAATACATTGGTAAAACAGACTATAAAAACATAGGCAGGGAATAAAAATAAAGTAAATTATAGAAGACTAGCATGTGTTTAGATGCAATATACAAAAAGCCTGTAGAATATGATACAAAGTCTGTAGAAATGGCCATAAAAACATAATTGAATCAACAAACGGACAGCAATTGTCATTTTCATATTTCTTTTTTTAAGGCGGTGAAGAAGTTTGGTCGTGGTAAACACAGCCAACATTTAAAACTAAAGGAATCTTTCTTTCTTTTTAAAACTTCAAGCAGGGACTTCAGATAATGCCATGGGTGCTCATGGGTGCCTGACTGACAGCACTCATACAGGGGAATTACATTTCTTCCCTTATACACAGTAGAAACAAAAAACACAAAGACAGCAATAAAACAGAAAGAAACCAAAAAGCAAATGGAATAATATAATGCTGGATAAACTAAGGATGTTTATCGGGGTAATATGTGCAGTCAAATTGGCTAAGATAGAACGATATGAATATAGGAAATTAAAACACTGCTGCAAAAATAATTCCAATCAGAAAAATGTAGACAACGCTCACACACACCCTTCACCGCCTTGCATCATAATTCAACGTCCCTGTCTCCACTTAATACTGTGTTTTGCTCATTGTTCCTTCACCATGATGTTTCAGCTTCATTGTGCACAATGATGTATGATGAGTTTGACACCATTCGTCTGATGATTATTCTATAAATAAACTGTATTTTTATACTTAAAAAATCTAATGTTGTCTACTTTTACGTCTTTAGGAGTTCAGTATAGTGGCAGCAGCTTCGAGACAAGATTTGACAGAAAATAATGACTATACAGCACAATAAAATAATCAAATTAAAACAACGTTTTGTTTTCTTGCGAGTGACGTCAGTGTTTCTCCAAAAAAAAACGCGTGCTTGCAGGTCTGCTCATGTCCCAGTCATCCTTCCTTGAGATCTGCGGGTTGTTGTTTTTTTTTTTTTAACCCTGAGCTCGCCGGCAGATGGCGCCCTTCCCTCCGGCAGCCCGAGTGTTACATTACATTCCCCGGGCACAGGCGCAGAGCGTCCCTCCGAGCAGGACGGGATTTCTTCGACAGCGTCACCGCCCCTCATGGAACACATTCGCGGCTGGCTGTTAGGAAGGAGTCCTCGCTCTTCTCCGAGGCAGCGCTGAGTTCATCTGAGTCACCTCGCCGTTGTTGCCGTTGTGTTTGGACGGAGAGGTTCACCGCTGTCCACTGTGAGTTACTTCTCCTCTCCTGTCCTGCATGTTTAATGTGTTTACGCAGCTGCATTGGAGCCGCCACTAACTGATGGTAGTGGCCAGCTTGACTCATAATCACAACCACAAAGCTTTAATGTGTTACACACAGGGAATTATCCTTGCTGTTGTGAGTCATTGTGTCAGAGCTTTGTTGTTTACATTTTCTCCACGATTCTTGCACAATAATCCCAGAAAGCGTAACACAGGAGCAAAAAAAAAAAAAACGCCTGAGCCCAAACTGTGAAGCGTTTTTGAAAACAAGCCAGACGAGCCTGGAAGCACTGTGGAGCTGTAACGTTGTCCTGTAGTTTTAATGAAGTAGAAAAAGAAGCTTGTCAATGTTTACATCTGACAGAAAAACATCTGTCAGGTCTACAGGTGGTACAAGGTGGAAAGATAACTGCAGTAACCAGATGTGAAGGACTTTGAGTTACTTCACTGGATGATTTCCATTTGGTGCAGTTTAAAAGGGGAATATTGTTAACTCTTTATTTGTTTTTTTTATACTCTATAGCCAGAGTGAAACTATTTGTCAGTGCAGCAATTAGTCGATATACTTATCAGCAACTGTTTTTATGATTAATGAATCACTGATGCCAAATATTCCCTTTGCAGTCCCAGTTTCTGGATTGTGGGGATTATTCTGTCTCTGGCAAAACAGGAAATTTGAGAGGAGTTAAAGAAATACGAACAGGCGTTTTTGCTCTCTGTTATTGAATAAACATGATCAGATGGATAGATTAATCAATGATGGAAATAACGGTTAGTTGCAGCCTCAATACTATGATCATACAAAATCACAGACAGAGTAAGTCCAGCTTTATTTTTTATTTGCAGCATGTCGAACAACCACTGGATAAATTACAGTCTGCACGCCAGGTGCCTTTATGTGGGTTTCCAATTCAGATGTCGGGAAAATGAAAACAAAGCTTGTACAGCTATTGTGTATCAGAAAACAGCAACCACACTGCAGGGAAATGCATTTTAAAATCTTACTTTAATGTTCTCCACAACTTTATGTCCTGATGTTGAGTGTGTTAGAGCCACCACCTGTTCGTGTGAAGAGAAACGGTGTTATTTCCAGCTGCGAGGGTAGTTTAGTCTGTCAGTCAGTCTTATCAGCCTGAGACAGAGTGAATAAGCTTGTGTGTCTCCAGCTGTGTGTGCTGTGTAGACCATCAGCGGTGAACAGAGGGAGACTATACAGCCAAGCTGATGAAGAGTCACCCTCTCTCCTGATGGATACATGTAGTGATACTAAAGCTTTTCACTGCAAAGTGTATTTAGTCTCCACTTAAATTAACATAACATAATGTAACAGTAATTATTTCTTAGCAGACTGCACATGAGAACGTGTCTAACCATCACAGAGCTGCATGATGCTGAACTTTAGAGGCTAATATATTGACATTTGAGAGTTAAAAAACGCAACATCTAATCATGTATTTAACATTTTGGGCAAGTAGCTTCATATGCGGCAATCAAAGTGTTGTCACAAGGACACGCACATTATCAAGGAAGATCTCTATTTCTTTATTTCATCTTCAGGATTGTTCACCGGAAAAGAAGTTATTACAAGTAATTATGTCATTGAAACAAATCACGAATCTGCAGAAATACTTAAACCCAATTTTAGACAGAATAGTGTCAAATATAAGTTATATACAGCGGGGTCCAAAAGTGCAATAATATAAATGAATGCAGTATTTTAGTCCAGCTCTAACAGAAATATAAAATTGTGACTGCAACATAGGAAACAACGAGGGCAAACCCCTTTTATCTGACAGCCGCAACATATCAGGGATTTGTCTCCCAACAATCCCTGATATGTTGGGGCTGTCAGATAAAAGGGGTTTGCCCTCGTCGCCGTTGAGTAAATACTGCGGTGGGTGCTGTCAAAATCCCTGTCCCAAGTTCCCAACACTATAAATATAAAGAAAAATGCCGACCTGTGTAATTGGAATGATATTGCGAGAGAAGAAAACCCAGCATTAGTTGCATAACATAACATCAGTAGAAAAAGAGACCATTCGCAATTGTGTTTTGTCGACTTTCCCATGAAACCACTTCTGTTTTGTACAAAACTGCAGTGGAAACTCAGCTAGTGATTTGTTCTCAGTGTTTTTTTCTTTGAGGCCACATACTTTTTCATTTTTTTCTGGCCTTTGACACATTTTTGGGCCCGGAAATTTTCATTATGTCAATATTTAGACAGCTTTTAAGTTGCCATTGAAATCTGAAAATGAGATTGCTATTCATATCTTAGTCAGAAAGCAGCCACAAATATATCCTAAAGATACTTTGAAGTATTTTTAAAACAATATATCAGGCTGAGAAATCTCTTGGGAACTTTTATCTATCAAACCTCACATGGGGACCAGGCTTCTGGGTTGAAAACCTCTGCATTATAGGATAAATGAATATGAATCCCATACAAGGATAAGTAAATAAGATCTAAATGAGGCCCAGAACGTAGTAGGGATTGATTTCACAAGTGTTGACAGAAATCCAGCAGTGCTGGCACAGAATGAATGTCATGTTCAGAACAAAACTGTTTACTGTTTCAAAACGTGCCTCTCCAGGAAGAATTAAGCGTGTGAATACCAGGAAGAAATTAATGAATAAAACATGATCGCGCTCTGATTTAGACCCGCTGGTCCTCCCTGCTGTCCAATAAGTGTGGTGTACTATGATTCATCACTTGATTTTTTTCAAATTACATGGAGAAAAAAAAACATTAGACAAGTCTAAAATTTCTAAAATGTGCTGAAAAATTGCAGCTGAAACATATAAAATCCTTTTATTGCCTTAAAATGTTGAATCTTTAGAGATTTTAAAACAATAACAATGTCATAGATAGTAAATGAAATAAAATAGTATCTTGGGTTGAAGCACTCAAACAACTTGAACAGCATTATTAAAAAGGATTGAAGTGGTTGTTTAAAATGGAAGTGCCCATTGTTGAAGGTTCAGTTTAAGTGCAAGTACTGAATGAATTTCAAGTTTAAGACCTGAATGAAGCTGAAGGACTATCAACTATCAAGTGAAAGTGTAGAAAGGAGTTAAATTTTATGTGTAAAGCGTGCTCACTGAATGACACTGAACGTCAAAGTTAAGTTCTTTAAGTTGGTTCTGTCAGTGGTTGCACTGAGTGAGTTAAAGTAGAGTATCAGTTGAAGTGAAGGTGCTGAAAGGAGTTGAAAGTTGTAGTACAAGTGGAAACATTAAGTATATAAAAGGAGATGAAATGTCCCTGAATGTGAAGTGTAATTAAAACAAAGTTGTAAGTGTCAATGTGAAGTCCTGAAAAGAAAATAGTGTTATATGGAAGCACTGAAAGGAAGTGAAGTGTCAGTTCAAGTGTACATGTTGTCTGAAGCTCAAGCGACAGGTTCAAATGTAAGCGTGAAGTTTAAGTAAAATTATTAGATGATGTAAAAGAGCTGGATGCAGTTGAAGTGTTAATTTAGACATTAAGAGGAAGTAATGAAAAGAGTTGTTATGTCAGTTGAAGTCTAAGTGATAAGTGGAACAGTAAAGCTCAGGTGAAGTGAAGTCCTAAAAGGAGTTAAACTGAGAGTCCAGATTCTTAAGGGAAGTTTAAATTGCAGTTAAAATTGAAGGGGTAAAAGGAGTTGAAGTGTCAGTTTAAGTGTACATTCTGAGTGAAGCTGAAGTGACAGGTTAAGTGTAAGCTGTGAGTGAAGATATTAGTTGAAGTGGAATTGCTGAAAGGAGTTGAAGTGTTCGTTGAAATGCGAGCAATGAAAGGAGTGGAAACATAAGTTGGAAGTGTATGTGACAAAAGCAGCTGGAAGAGTCAGACTAAATGAAGTAATGATGTGAATTTGTGTTAGTCCAAGTGTAAGAAATGAAAGACGGGGACTGAAAGTAGTTAAAGTGGCAGTGAGAACAGAAAGGAGTGAAAGTTTCAGTTTTAAATGAACATGCAGAGTGAGGTTAAAGTTAGTGAGGAGTTAGTCTCAGTTCATGTCTAAAAACTGAGATCAAAAGCTGAACAGATATCAATTACTGAAATCACTTGGATAAAAAAAAAAGATTTAAAATAGTTTTAAAACCATCAAATGTCAAATCCTGCATAAATCAAAATCCTAAAGAACATGAATGTCTAAAAGCAGCGAACTGTAAATATTACAGCTAATTTATGCTGTTTGGAAAACATTAAATATTAGAGGTCAAAGGGGTAGGTTGGGTTCCTGAAGAGGTTCCTGTCCTTTCAGATTTAAAGTATTTAGCAAAATGTTTGGGAAGTGGAGACAGATTTCACCTGAATTTAGCTGAATGTTATTTTTATTCATTTAGAATAAACCTGATAGATGTTGAAGTGGGGTTACATAGTGAAAAATGATGTCATTTGATGGATGCTTTTACCTAAAGCACTTTACAGTCCTTTGACTATACAGGTTGATCACGGGTTAAGTTAAGGAGTGGGAAAAGTCTCCCTGTTTAATGGTGATAGTGGGCAGGGCCTTTGTGGGTTATGTAGTTCAGCTGGGGGGACTGCACTAAGACACTAACATTCACCACATTTCCCCCACAGCTCAACACCATGGCTGCTGGTCTCACCACGGTCTTCTTCATTCACATCTTCTCTGCTTTAGCGCTGGAATCAACCTCTGAGAAAGGTATGTTCACGAATATTCATTAGCTAACCATTCTTTTATTTTTTAGTTTAATGCATTGCTTAAATAGATTAGAATTAGCATTTAAAGACTTGAGACAGCTTTGAAAGTAGGATTTCTTGGCATTGATGATGCTTTCTTTGCAATCTGGTGTCTTCTGGTGGCCTATTGATCTGTTTGGTTTGGAATCAGAACTTTCCAGATGGAAATTTTTTTGACATAAATCTCCTTTTAATGGGCCACAGGACAATGTCAGCCTGGAATAATAGAAAACATTAATAGTTGCATAGTTTCTGTGTTACTTTGGCGTTCAAACAAATATGACATGTGCTGCACAACAGCGAAGGGAACAGCCAGCGGATTTCTAGTGAAGTGGCTTCCCAGGAATTCTGGAGAGCAGAGAGCACTCCGCTGCTGAACAATGAGAAGCTGTTTATGTGTGGAGCCCCCCCCCCCCCACTTCTTTTTAGCAACAGTGCCTCTGTGCCAGCAGAGGGGCTATGTATTTGCATACATGAGCCATGTTTTATCCACAGATATAACCAGGATCTACATTGGCCATTTAAGTCACGCACGGACATACCGTGCTTCGTCTTGTTACATAACGCTGTCAGTGAATTAGTGGAGGCGTGGACGGAGGACGTGTTCCCCTCGACTCCTGTTCTCCTGCTACTTATTTTTATTCTGTTTTTGTTTCATGCCGCTTCGTGGGATTGAACAAAGCAGGTGTGTTTTTCTCCCTGTAGCAGAAACATGGGAGTGAGAGCCAACAGTGTGTTCATAGAAATCAGTAGTGCTTCAGCTAAGTGTAATTCCTCCAGCTGGTTTGCCGACTTTTAATGGCCTGCAGAAATCTGAATCGCTGCCTTGGTATCAAATTTAGTTGAGTGATTTAGATCGCACTGGTGTCACTGTTGGTGAATGGCAGCTTGCCCAGTTGGAGAAACAACTACATGTAACTGAAATACAAATATGCACTGAACATGTTCAGGATCTTAGAGTTTTCTAAAAGATTGCCTACTTCATTATGCAGACACAGGCTAACAGTTTTTAGCAGACAGGCTAATTAAGACAGCCGGACTATGCTAGCTTTGCTAACTTGCAACATTTGCTACCCCAGCCGGATGTATTTACTCATATTATCATGGCTGATCTTTATAGTGGCTGTAACTGATATTTTTATAATAAGAATGCATACAAGAATGTATATATTGTTATATATTAACAGTGTGACGATGTGGAAGGGGTTTGGTATTGCTACTGAATTCCCTAATCCATTGAATTCCAATTCACAAGGTCCCGATTCGATTTGATTCAGCATCGATTCAGTCAGAGATATTTCAGTTACAATACCAACTTTGGTTAGATATGAATGAGATTCTCAGAGAACGAATGCTATAAATCTCTAATTTGGTACATTATTAAAAATATTAATGTTTACATTATGAATGGACCCCAAAGCAGTTACTTCAATGCACTCTTTAATTTAATGTGACCAACAGTTTAGACACACATCTCAAGAAATAATAGATAGGCAAGTAATGCTGACGTACCTCGGTGCACTGGCTACAGCGATTACTGACCACACGGCTTCTTCTTCTATCAGCTTCTTCTTGCACATCTTCTTGCAAGTTGTCCATATTGTCTCTCTCTTCGCTGTCTTTGAATCGGAAACGCAACCACACATCTGCCTTTAGACTTGCGGGTGTCTTCATTGGAGCCACATCTTCCATGTTTTTATCCCTCACATGGCCAGTTCTTGTTGCACGAGAAGGTTGGTGACACGAGACTAACGTGATTACAGCTGCAAACAACTGTAAAAGGCGAGACTTTCATCAAGCCCATAGGTCGTCTGTGCAGCAGGTTATTATGACATAGTTACATTTTGTTGTTAGGCGACATCTAGTGGTCGTAGTAATTATGACTGGAGCAAATGGAAAAGTTTGGCGTCGTATAAAGGGAGACAAAGTTCACGTCAGGAGGAGGTTGTGGTGGATGGATGAATATGACACAGGAGAGCGGTGTTTGATTCCCATGTGAAAGTAGCAGGTTATGCTGTTTCTGTTATCCATAACCGTTCAACAAAGTTAACCATGCTATTATTATTGTACCCATGACAACAAAGATTGTCAAATGTTGAGAAAGTGCTTATTTCAAACCAAATCACGATCTTTTCCTAAACCTAACCAAGCCATGTAGTACGTCGCTTTCGGTACAGTCCGCGTGTTTATTATTGTAACTATGACAACCGTAGTTCGGCATGCCTGTCGCCGTAGGGACGCTATTTCAGGAGACATTCCTATTGGTCGTATCAGAAGAAAAATGACCTATATGGTTAGAGGACTGGTTGTAAAGGGAAATATTAAAAGACAGATCTTGGGATTTTATGAACCAGATCAGATTATTCTAATGAAGATTCGATTTTTTTCAACCCAGACCGAAATGAAATTACAGAGAATTATTACCTGAATCTGCAGTTCCCCTCAGCTGTTTATTGTCTATCTGTGCAGACCACAACTTTACCGTTTCAGTTCACTCTCATAGCATCATGTCAGCAGCAGCAGCTGTTTTCAGTGAAATAGCACTAAAAACCCACTGTACACCCCCTTCCTCACAGGAGCGCCACTGTTTATGTCCCTCAGGAATCAGGACATTGGTTCCTAATGTGATTAGGTTTCTTCACTAGAGAAACCTTTTTTTCTCTCCACAGTTTGCCAATAAGTCTTGTTAAGTTAGTAAAGAACTGTAATCAGTGATGAGAGCATCGCGGCCCTTCGCCAAAGGAGGAAATGGCTTTTCTAAATGCACAGGATGAGGTGTTTCCCCCTGAGAGCGCGCTGATTGATGTCTGAACATGTGACTCTGTAAATAACCGTTTGCCCTCTGTGCTCACCGGAAAGACATTAGCTTCCCCCCAACACATTGTGCAGATGTTAATAGACGCTATAATAGGAAAAACACACATTCATTATCATAAGCAGGTTGCATAAACAGAGCAAGACAATAAGCTGAGGTTCTACCTGCTAGCTTCAGCGATCAGCTGATGGTACGAGTTAGTCCTTTAAAGGAAATTTATGTTAGCTGCTATTTCCTGCTCTCCTTTGGAAAAAAAATGGCTACAAGGAAACACATCTGGGCTTATAAAAACACATCGACAAGGATGTTTTGTTTCACATGGAAATAGACAGTGGCGGTAGCACTCAGAGAAAAATCACGACGTAAACATGTTTACTCGGTAGAGCAGTGATAGTTTGCCCCAGAAAGACGAGTCCTGTAATGAGAATACGCTGTAAATTGATATAACCGTGTTGGTAATATTGTCTGTGTGTTGTGTGGGGCTAATGACTGTGTTCAGAAAGCTGCTCACATGTTTACTTACACCAGACCTGAACTCTGCTCGGCAGCTGCTGAGCAAACACAGCAGCACTCGCCTTGACGTACGAGCACAGAAATGAAGCCTGTCAGTTTGCAGGGAGCTCTAATTATTCTAACAAGACAGAGCTGTACACAACACGCAGTATATATGTTAAAGGGTATTATGTGAGAGTTAGACATCATGGAACAAAACATCTTTTCCTTTTTGGTTTCCTGTATTTTTCACTCACTCAGCACTGGAAGAATCAGCTGTTAAACACAAGTGGCTTAAAAAAATACTCACAAGTAAAAGTCCTGCATTGAGAATTTTACTTGAAAGTTGACAAATTACTAAAAGAGGCGGTGGGGAACTAATTCTGACTACTTTATACACTGTTGGATATGCCAGTGTAATTATTAAAATGCATATGATATAAGTTAAATCTGTAGTCTTCAAATAAATAAGAATTATTCTACTTCAGTATGTGCTGCTGCTCCAAAGGTTAAGAATGAATTTCCATCCTCAAGCTATTTCATTGCTTTGATGCAACAAATCTGTAAATCCAGTATCTCAGTAAATCAGTCCGGCTCTCTGATTGGCCCACACTGGTCGAACACCACCAAAGATATCTCAGTATGAATGATAAAAAAAAAAGTGAAATATAGCTGAACGCTCTCCCACAACCAAAATGGCAGACTGTCATTTGAACACATTTTTCCCTGTCATACACACGGTTTACAAGCCACCCACACATCCACATTTATCACGATGAAGTAAGTCACAAAAATGCTCGGCATGACCGAGTGTCAAATAGATTTTTTTACTCTCAATCCTGACCTCAGCACAGTTCTGAGGAGGAGTCAAGGATGTGGTAAACAGGTTATTTTTAACCTGTAACTCCCCTGCCCCGAAGCACCCTAAGCAGGCCAGAGGTATTCATCATCCGCTCCCGGTGCTGCCTCTCAGCTGTGAAGGAGCCATCTTGTCCTGACACTTCTCAGTACTCAGCCAGCCAGGGCGTGTGTTGTTGTTGCTCCCTGAAGTGTTGATGAGCTCAGCTGAGTGCTTCCGCTGCTGCTGCTGATGCTGATGCTTATCATGAACCCTCCTGCCCTGCAAATATAATGTTTACTTAACAAAAAAAAAAAAAAAAGAAAGCTCCCTCAGCTCTTTGTATGAAGGGCCAGCTCATTAAACATTAAACATATTTCCTCACTAACTTACCTCAGGACTGAAAAATTCTAATATTATTATTCAATGTTTATTTATTACTCAAAGTTTTGCCCTGGTTTTGAGTTGAGTGTTTGATACTGGAACTTTAAGGCCGACACCAATATCAATATTTGAGATGTAAAAGATCTGCTAACAGTGGATTTTAAAGTAAACACATACATGACATGTCTAAATCTAGTTGTTAATAAATTTTGACTAAAGTCTTTATTTGTGTTTGGTAGGATAACAACGCCAGTAAATCCTCTGATAATAGCAGCCCGGCAAATGCATCAGTCGTGCTCTGTGTTTTAAAATGTCTTTCCCAGTTACTATTAATAATCCACAGTTTTTTATTGAACATACTCACTAAACCCACAGAAATAGTGCCAGTGAAAACTGTTGATAAGTGTTTTCTGTGAATTACCCAGATTAACTAGAACAGTGTTTTGTAAGAGAGATGTTGAGTATTTCTCAGTGCTGTGACCATCACAAAAGAAACTGCAAAGACCTCTGTTTTATTAGAGGGATATCTTACAACCTGGGCAATATAAAACCATTATTTGGACACAGAAGAAGAAAAGAGAGAACATATTTCTATTATTTTTGTTTATTTGGGTGAACCAGCCCTTTAAGGTGTAATACGCAGCAATATAGTGGAAAGCATGACGTTAATCGGGATGCTTATCTACCTATTTATTATATCTATTTATTATTAGCACTATTTTTGTGTTTGTTTTGTACTACGTTGCTTCAGTTAGTTGCTTCGCTGTCTCGTTGTTTTTAAAAATGTAAAGATACTTGACTTCTTGACGTGACTTGACATGCTGATACTTGTGTGTACTGCAGCACCTGTTATAGGAAAAGAAGAACTGTGCTCCACTTCTATACTAGATACAAGCGTATCCAGTAAATATTATATGCTAATTGTTATTGTATACTATTTTTACAGTTAGTATAAATGAAATGTATGTACTTGATAAAGTTAGTACCGACAGGAAATGACACGGAACATATCGATCCGTGATTTTAGAGGATATGATGCCGCTGGAAATCAAACTTCACAAAGACGAAACAAAATCTTTTTCCATAGATTTGCTTTTCTGTCTCAACACCATCCATAATTTGTTTGCATGTGTTGCAACCGTCACAAGCTTCTGATCGTCTTCGTTTGCATTGCAGTGTGCAAAAGTCAAACAATTTTTAATTTTACATACTGACTGCTTATCGTGTGTTCCTTATTGCAGGAGTTGAAGGAGCTAAAGTCAGCAGCAAGGGAGCTAAATAGAGAAGCTGCCTGCACACATTGTTTGAGTTTGGCAGCTAGTAAAACAGGATCCATGCGGTCCTTTATATGTTATTCCACGACAGCCGTGGCAGTGAACTCTCTGACTGCAGCTTTTCACTTGAAGTAAAATGACTTCCATGAAAATGCTGATGTTTGCCCTGTGGCTGAGCCGCTCGCTGGAGTTAGTTTGCGGTTATTATCCTGTCCGTCAAGCGCAGCTCAGCCATCCTCAATAGCAACCTAGACTCAAAACAGCTGCAACACAGAGAAGAAAAAAAAAAAAGCAGATCTTGACACTATAAAAAAGGATAAGATATGTAATTATTTCTCCCTCTCTGTCTCCCTGCAGTCCTCCCCCAGAGACGCCCACACCTCACTGGCTGTGTCTCCAGCAACATGGAGACTTTCCGCTGCAGATGGCATGTCGGCACTTTCCAGAACCTCTCCGAGCCCGGAGAGCTGCGCTTATTCTACATGAACAAAAAGTGAGGGGGGAAAAGATTGTTATCATTATCACAAATATGGGGTTGCTCTGTGCTTTGAAGGAAATCAAGGTGTGCAGGCTTTTTAAGATATGGGCGTGAAAGAAACTGATAATAATTCCAATCACAGAAAAATATAATAACACAAAAAATGTAACTAAACTCAACGTAGAACTATAACAGAAATCTCATTTAATAAATGGTGGACGTAAGTTTGTGATACACAGGAGTATAGTTTTGTTTTTGTGGCCTACCTGTAATATATATATTTAGTTTGATCTTAGAGCCTTACACAGTGTGATACAATTTCACATTATAACATTTCACCTTTTGTTTTTTTTTTGTTTCCAGCTGTCTTCATATAGTAACAGATTCAGACAAAACAAATGAACAAACCAATTACACTGAGTGACGCAGATAATAAAGAAAGAAAGAAAGAAAAAGAGAGAGAAAGAATGATAAAAAGAGAGAAAGAATCTTAGGAACAAACAAAATAGAAAATCGCTTTGGACAAAAGCATCTATCGAATGAGTGAATGTAAATCTAATGTAGTCACAGTGTACAGTGTGTGGAAGAAGGAAAGAAAGAAAAGAAGCACCAATTGTAAGAAAATGCATGAAGGTTTAAGAAAATGAAAGTTCTAGTCTTTAGTCAAATCAGATGTTGCTTTAAGTCTTGTGGTAGTGGGGTCACTGCTGTTAGGACCTTTGTGTACATAGTTGTGTCTAATCCTTACCTGGCTCACTTATGGTGCACCTGTTCACACTGTGCTGACAAGGCAAACATCCAGTTCAAGGTCACACTCGGCTGCAGGTCTCTTTTGGGTCACAGTCAGGTTTTTTGGTCTTACTGGAGGGTCAACATTAAATTGTTTTGAAAATGCGCACCGAAGTCTGATGAGACGTCTCAAAGTTTCTGGCTTAAAGCATAAGGAAATATTCTATATTTTTATTTAGTGTTCATAGGGTCCCATGAAAAGAACAAAACCAATGATGTGTTAGTGGGGTTGGGTCAAAATAAACTACAATGTGTGTTTTCTGTGGTTATGTAAAGGAACATGTATCTCAGTGCAACACTGATGAGTTTCTAATTTATAAGATATATTAATTGATTTGTTTGTTTTGGTATTTTTCATGGAATTTGCTGACAAAAACAAAAAAATAGAATATCACCAGCCTCATCAAATCAGCAGTAGTTATCAGTATGTGCACCCACTTATAATCTACAGCTGTAAAAATTGCTCACCACTGGGAGTTTTCTCATCTGAAATATTTGGAAACTGCTTTGTTGAGTAGAATTTCACAGCGAAGATCTGTTTCCTGTCGCCTCCTTCCTGACCCACTTTTTGTCTTTCCCCCCAACTCGCAGACCCTCCCTTGCCTCTCCTAAAGAGTGGAGTGAGTGTCCTCTCTACAGCACTGACCGGCCAAACGAGTGCTTCTTCAATGAGAACCACACATCCATCTGGACGTATTACAGTGTCCAGCTCCGCTCGAGGGATCAAGCCGTACTCTATGATGAGAGCCTTTTCTATATTCAAGACATCGGTGAGTGTACGGCCTCACTGCTCAGCCGTCACGGTCCAGATTAGAGAAAAATCGTTAAAAACCTGATAAACAAGACAAGGTCGAAACCTGATGTATGGCTGGACTGTGTATGGTCAGTGTGTGAAATTGAGGACGTAATTTAAAAGTGTTGTGGAGCCGCTGTAAACAACTGACATTGTGTCATATTTGCATTCAGGTTAGTGTCAGCCGGTTTCAGCTCTTTATCTGTTTGCTTATCTCCTCCCCTCTGTGCTCACATATACAGTATTTTCATACAGCCGAATTCCCAACGAAGCTGTTCTCATTTACATGTTTTTCTGTTTCTGTTGTCATGACAACGGAACACGTTCTAAATAGTGACTGAAATGTGGCCCATTAAGACTTCCAAGTCATTTCCAAGCTGCTGCTAAAATACTGATTTTATAACCGTGACAAAATCACCAAATACTTAAATTAAAGACAAAGACTGTGCTGGGATTTCAGCTATATTTACTTGTAAAATGATCACACGGAGAGAAAGTTAGGAGCGTCACAATATCTGCTGCTGACGCGAGAGAGGCTATTACTGGCGACTGTCTAAAGTCATTAGATTTGTTGCTAGGTGCTATTTTTTTTACTTTTTCTACTGACACATGCACTAAGTTGTTAACACTGAGGGCTGTAAACGGCTCCCTAATAAAAACTGCTTGTGCCAATTCATTGTGAAAGAGCAATGGCCAATGGGGAAACTCCAACTCAGTCATGTGGCATTTGGCTGAACAATGTTGGAACTATGATCATGCAACTCTATCACTCAGTCAGTCGGTCAGTGTTGCGGTCCAGCCAAAAATCTATGTACGGCCATGCATGTTTTCCCGTATTTCACGCACTCAAATTGTAATGTTTGAAACTCTGAGGATATGTTCAATTGCAAAATTGCAAACTTCCCTAAAATTTTCTGTTCCGCAGTGCAACCAGATCCACCAGTCGGCCTGAACTGGACGCTGCTGAATGTCAGTATGACCGGGATTTACTATGACATCATGCTGAGCTGGAAGCCTCCACAGTCTGCAGACGTAGCGATGGGATGGATGACGCTGCAGTACGAGGTCCACTACCGCAACGTCAACTCCAACCAGTGGGAAGCAGTGAGTGTCTTCTAAGTTTTTATTGTATTGTGTTCAATTAGAGCTTCAGTTCATTTGAATTTCAGTGTTACATCAAACCATACTTTTATATGCATCAGTTAACCTCTTGACTCTAATATTCCTTGACTGATTTGTATAGTAAACATTAAATCTTTGTCAAAGGAAAAATGAATGCTACTTAGTGCACAGGACTGTGATGTTGTAATACTGCTTCTAGTACTGGAACCTTATTTTCTTCACCACAGGTCGACCTTGTGAAAAGCACACATCGCTCCCTTTATGGACTTCAAACTAACGCCATTCACGAGGTTCAGGTCCGGTGCAAGATGCTTGGTCTGAAAGAGTTTGGAGGATTCAGCGACTCGGTATTCATCCACTTCCCGTCCAAAGGTAAACACTGATTGCTATGTTCACAGGCCAGGTGGAAAAAGCTGTTACAAGTGCTGTTATAAAGGTTTTTTCAGTTTTACATGAAAACTCTAGAGGCTGCAGCTGAATAGCTTTGTCGCTATGAATAAACCTTTTAATATTCCTGCTGACAGATCACCCCCCAGTCATTTTCACTGAGCATCGTTAGCTCAGTACAGCATTTAAAGAGAAATAACTCTGTAATTATATGTTTGATCAACTTAACTGGGTGACCAGAATGTACCCAAAGCCATGTGTGAATCCAGCCCCAGAGTAGGCCCAGGCGCGCCTTGACGAGCCACAGAAATGACCCATTGTACTTATGTCTTAAAGTTTTATTTATCTCATGCAAAAACAGCATTCAACATCATGTCTGAATGAAGCTACAATGAACATTCACATAATCAACACCCACTGTACTGTGCATCTGAAATACAAAAAGCCTTTACTTAAAAAGATAAAGGAAGGCAGTGTTAAGTATTTAATATCTGAAAAGGACTTCTGTGAGTTTTACACTTGTCAACTTTAAACTTGAACATAGCCTTTTTTATTTTGTATGATTTTATGACTATATTAAACATTTGTGGATTTGTGTGTCTTTCTTCCCCCAGTGTCAAGATTCCCTGTGGTGGCTTTGCTCATCTTTGGTGCCTTGTGTTTAGTGGCCATCCTGATGTTAGTTGTCATATCGCAGCAGGAAAAGTAAGTAGTTTTACACCCCCCCCCCCCCCCCCCCAATTTCTGTGCAGAAAAAAGCTTAGAGAAATGAGGGGGTGCAGGATGCTGCTCAGTGACCTTGAAAAACCATCTGTGTCTGTGTTATCAGGGGTGTCGTTCAAATGTGTTAAACAGCAAGGCTGTATATCTGCAGTGCTTCTTATTTCATCCATATGTTATGTCAAATTAACATTTTCCCTTTTTTTCCTTCCTAAGGTTGATGGTTATTCTATTGCCTCCGGTTCCTGGGCCTAAAATAAGAGGAATTGACCCTGAGCTACTTAAGGTATTCAGCCTGCTCACCCACATGTTATGATGCTTAATCCCTAATTCATAAGCACACTGGGTGTTAAGTGGAGGTCACATTACAAAGTGACATTTTCCCATTTCACCACAAATTCTTGCCGTTTTAAATCCTGGTGTATTCAGGCCTTTAAAGTAATTCTTCACCTAAGATGTATAAGAGAGACTATTGTCAGACCCACAGAAAGCTTTTGACTTAACATTTTAAAGGTTTAACACTGGTCATAATTTGGTCACTAAGGCCAACTTTGTAACTTAAAGGATCAGTTCACTCATATCACAAGCACAGTCTCACTCCACAGTGAGGTCTATGTATGGGGGCGTCTTAATCATTTATTTTCCAGACTAAATGGTAATTATGTGATGCTTTTAGCGCCACATACTACAGCGATGAGCCACAACATTAAAACCGGTAACCGGTTTCAATGTGAGGCTTGATCCCATTAAAACCAGTAATTGGATTTACGGTTGTGGTTGATGGGTGGATTTTCTTTATCTCACAGAAAGGGAAGCTGAGGGAGTTGACATCCATCCTGGGTAGTCCCCCTGATCTGAGGCCAGAGCTGTACAACAGCGACCCCTGGGTTGAATTCATCGAGCTGGACATTGAGGAACAGAATGACAGACTGACAGAACTGGACACGGACTGTCTCATGGAGCGCTCCCTATCCTCCAACTGCTCTCCCCTGTCCATCGGCTTCAGAGATGACGACTCGGGCCGCGCCAGCTGCTGCGACCCAGATCTCCCTATCGACCCGGAAGTATCACCTTTCCATCCTCTGATCCCAAACCAAACCCTCAGTAAAGAACCGTCATGCCCGGCAGCATCTGAGCCGAACTCCCTGGTCCAGAGTCCAACCGCTGAGGAGCCTCCTTTTGCAGCTGTGGGCAGGGAGGCTTTTTACACTCAGGTGAGTGAGGTGAAGTCATCTGGCAAGGTGCTGCTGTCACCTGAGGAGCAGACTGAGGCGGAGAAAGCCACTAGCAAAGGCTCAAAGAAAGACATCGTGGCGGAAAAGGAGAAAGAAAAGAAAGAATTTCAGCTACTTGTGATGAATGCAGATCTTGGAGGTTACACCTCAGAGCTCAACGCAGGGAAAATAAGCCCAAGAGTCTCCACGGGGGATGTGAGTGAGCCCTGCCAGACAGCAGGCGGCTTTACGTCTTTGCCATCCCCAACGCCTTACTACAAATCAGATACCACCACCACCACATCCCCACTACAGCCTGCTCCTGTTTACACCATGGTAGAGGGTGTTGACACACAGAACAGCCTCTTACTCACACCAAACTCGACACCTGTTCCACAACTGATAATTCCAAAGGCCATGCCCACACCAGACGGCTACCTTACCCCTGAACTTTTGGGAAGTGTCACACCGTAGATCAGCAGTGGGCTGTGCAAAATGAAGAATATTCAATCAAAGGCAGAGAAATGCTTCGGCACAGTCTTGGAGAATGATTTTCCCAAGGTCGTGTTTCAATGTGAGCTTGCCTAAAATAGTTGGGGGGGCCATCTGTGCCTGTCCTGACACCACCTCTACCTCCTCTGACCTCCCACTGCACGGTTTGAAAGAGCTGCAAAGACCATTCAGTCGCAAGATGGGTATGAACGCTAAAGAGGGCACAAGAATGTGTTTGTAGAAAGGGAACCAAATGGGAAATAACACAAGCGGAGGCTGGGAATTGCCTCAATAATTCAATATTCTAACTAAAACAGGCTTACAACACAACTTATTAAATAACTACATTTGTTAAGGCTACATTGATCAATTTAGGCCACTAGAGAGCAGAATAATCCCCCAACAGCCTGAGAGACTCAGCCCCAGCATATACAATCCTTATATAGTCGTTTTCGCTAACACACTTTACACATCCAGCAGGGAAAGAGCAATTCTTTCATTTATTTAAACTTGCGTTTCTGTCCAACTAATGAATGTAAGTCCAGTATTCACTCTCATCACCAGTTACTCTGTAATTTTTGTCTGCTATTTGCCACTATGAACTAAAAGAGACTAAAAAGCTCTAGGGCTGCAGAGTTGCTGGTAATTCCCTGTTGTGTTGTCACTTCAAGAGACACGTTTCACATTACAGGTAGTCATTTAATTACGTTTTTTTATGTAAAAATATTGACTAATGCTTCTTTAATGAGAGTATGTTTACTTGTTCTGTCTTATTCTTGACATTTTGTACATATCAAAATCTTTCTTTTTGATAAAATCAGGTAATGTGTATTGATATACCCTGTGAAAAATGTAAACGTAAATTAATCATGTGCCCTCTTTTTATGAATGACTGCTTTTCATATCTTTTCAGTCTTTCAGATGAGTGTTACCTCAAGGAAAATGTTACTCAACCAATAAGATACATTTTTAACACTCAGTCTAATTGGGGTTCATATATCATGTTGTTGCCAACAGATGAACCCTTGAAAAAGCTAAATAAATGGGTTGTATGTAAAACGATCAACTGTAGCATAAATCATTAAACGGTTATCTTACTTTAATACCTTTACATGTAGTGTTCTGTAGGCTTAAGCTGTGAAATGAATTCAGAGCTGAAAGCAAAAAGTATTTGATTGTCTTCTACAAGACATATCAGTAGGTTCAGTCAGTATTTTGAGTGCATGGGCTGTTTAGGTTTTTGTTTTTCATTTGGTGTCTGGTTAACAGTTCATCAAATGTATTAAAAGGTTAGGATACATGGTCATCAGTGTTGGATTTGACAGTTATTGCTTTTTAACAGTTCAAAAGTGTTTGTTACAAATAAACGTTCATATAAAACATATATGAAATAAACTTTCATACTTTTGCTTTTGTCTTTCTTGTCATTAATATCAGTTAGTTTTAGGTTTTCACAACACCGCAAAGACTACACAGAAGACTTCATTTATTTTTTGTTTAGTATGCTCTAAAGGAATACTTGTGTAGAGGTGCCAGAAGTATAAATCTTTTTTAAGTGGAAAAATACTTAATTTAGAAGATACATGTCCTAATGTAACTTAAGTTAAAAGTAATTCTGAAACAACTCTTGGGATCCTACATTAATGAAATACATGTATGGCTACATGCACAGATACACAGACATTTAAAAAAAATTCCTCTGTGAAATGCATTACATTTTGTAATTACTATTTTCACTTCATTGCTCTGAATTGTTGAGTAAAAGCATTAGGTACAACAAAAGTAAATACTACTACCTAAAAATTGTACTTGCTTAATATATTTATTAGATTGGCTCAGTATTTAAGTGTAACCTAACATTTCCAACCTCTGCTCTTATTGAAATCAATTAATAATTGGTCTGTTCACGAGCCCTAGGTATGAGCAATGGTGTTCACGAGCCCTAGGTATGAGCAATGGTGTTCACGAGCCCTAGGTATGAGCAATGGTGTTCACGAGCTCGTAAAGCTAACTTCAACGGCGTAACTTCTTAGCTAGCAGCTAAAGACGATTTTTATTTAGCTAGCTTAACGTCAGTGTCGCTTTTTGAATCAAACAGAGTCAGTAATACGACAATTAATTTACTCTTTGCGACAGTAATTTGCTCTTTTCCAGGACTGACACCATGACCAAGTTAAACTGTGTTAATCTTGACCAGTTTATGGAGGAGTTTGCTGAACTGGAAAAGGTAAGGTAGCTAGCTTATTAATGGATAAATATGATCTGTGCCATTTGATGTAATTGCCTTGTTGTTTTTCAGTAGGTGTCACTTCAGTAGATTAGTGAGTGGAAAGTATGAGGAGGAGAAACATAATTTAACGTTAGGTCTTCTCTCAAAGATAATTACAGGTTGCCGTAAGGAGTGTTTGGTAACCTCAATCATAATCTGACAACTTCAAAGAAGATAACACAGCCTACCTTTACTTCTAGCCTACTACTTTTACTTTAACTTTTCAACTTGCCTAGTTTTGCTGTTTTTCTGTATTTCACGTGGATGGATTAAGTTGGCAAAGGAGAAATGCTCACTAACACAGATTTAAACACATTTTGTGAACAAAATTTAAGAGAAAACGTCCCGTGTGTGATAGATAGATAGATAGATAGATAGATAGATAGATAGATAGATAGATAGAAATTGTATTATCGCAACAGCCAAGACACATACAACAAAACAAAGATATACAACAAAAAGCATTAAAACAATAATTGGAATACAATGGGAACCTAACAGACACTGAACTAAAACTGTGGTATGTGAAGTTTAGAGTTTTATATTGAAGTTTAGAGTATTTGTATTCATCTTTATATTTATCCAACAGGAAATTACAGCGGTTAATGGCAAAAACAACCTGTTGGAGATCATGCTGGAGGATGCCAATAGACTCATTAAATTCTATCTGACCAAGGAGAAAAGTCTGATTGAGGGTGAGTTTCTTGACTTTACATGTAAAAGCTTTGGGGTTTAACACTTGTTTTACTTTTGTTTGCTTTCCAAGATGTAAGAGCCCCGTGAAGCCTGACTTGATGTTTGTCTCCCTCTGCTGGTGATATTGCCAACGACAGTCCTGACTGTCCTCTTTCAGTTCAGTCAAAGCAGAGCAAGGAATTGCAGCACAAATGTTTAAGAACGTTTGTAATAACAAGAGAAACACTATGGAATATAATTTCTAATACATTGTCATGAAAGTCAACATTCAGACAGATGAACTTCATAGCTCAGACAGATTTTACTGTCACTGGAAGGGTGAGTTGTAGTGTCATGTAGTTCTTAAAGAAGTTTTAAACCATAGAAAATTAAGCAATACATTACAAAATTCATTTAAATGGTTGTATAAACTTCCTCTCTCTCATCTAGTTGTTTTATACAGGATCTTATACATCTGTATGGTGTTTAAAAACTAGCAAACCATCCATGAGAACATGCTAATTCTATTGATCAACCTGTTGCAGAGAGAGACAGCCTTCTCATCACAGTCAGCAGACTGCAGCAGACTCTACAGGAGCAGTGCAACCTCAGAGGTAACTGTAATGACACACTGAACATGCATATAAAAAAAAAACAATAATAGAATTCCAGGTCATTTAAAATACTCTCAATAGTTTTTGTCAAGAAGAAACAATATGTTTGACGTGTTTCTTAAGTGCTCACCCCAGTGAAGCTAATGTTGCAAAAGAATAAGGTCTACAATGAATAAAGAGTCTTCTGTTACTAGATATACGTAATTATGTTGCTGTTGCAGTGGAGAACGAGAGACTGAAGAACAATATGGCGCACATGAAACGACAGAACGAGAGATCAGCAGAGGTAAGGACTGAAGCAGGGGACAAAACAGACCTTTTTCACAGCAGACATTTTACTAATAGAGTTAACAATGGCTCCAGTCATGTCAAGTGTTCCAGTAAATCATGGCAGTGAGCCAACATGCACAGTATACATCAATGTCATGAACCTGAAGCAGCTAAACAGGATTTAACCATCATTCATTTTATTATTTACACCTCTTCAGTTCCTGCTGCGACATGTCAAAATGTCTTCCATGTGATTCCGTGAATCAAGACTTATAATTGAAAATTGTGCGTTTTATATTTCCATAGCTGTTCTGGGAACAAGGTAGTGTTGCTTATATGGCATGATAGAAATGTTTATTATGTTCTGAGATATTTATCTATTGTAGACTGTATACAAGAGTGTAATTGGGGATAATCTCTGTTTGATTTATTCACTTAAATATTGATACGTTCATCCTTATTACCATGCACTCAGTATTATTTGACATGGTTTCACCTCCGAGGCCACACACAGGCTGCCCTAATCTCCTGAGTGGTGGAGGCTTTTGGGGCAGACAGAAAGCTGTGCAGTTACTTCTCATGGCATAAACCTACCGCCTACTACGTCCTTTGCTCTGGTTTTGGAAAAAGGAAAAAAAAAAAAATTTATAAAACATTTATTTTTATTTGCATGTGACATTGTTTATTTTTTTTAAAAATCATGGAAGTTTAGTCCAGCTGATCATCACTCAAGGTTAAGGCACTTTTGCTTGCTTTTTTATTTATTTCTTTATTTTTATCTGGTTTCATTTGGTTTTGCCACATCTCTAAATCTCAGTTTCTGAAGACAGATTACATTGTAATGTGTAATTTGCTTAGTCAATATAAATGTAAGTTAATAAACAGCACTGACATATATATTTGTTTTGGACATTGACGACAAAACTGTAGATGTAAGCACTTTTTTTCTGGTTTCAAATGAACACCTACTAAGTTACAGATTAATTTGAAATCAGAATGATCAATTGACCGTCTTTGTTTGCCTTCTTACCAATATTTTATTTTAAAGTAGGTAGCAATGTGAAATATTTGCCCAGAGCCAGCATCGGTGAGTGTCGTGGTGTGTGGCTTGTGTGTTGTCGACAGGACGGAGAGGCTGAGCTTCAGCGGCTGGTCGGTGAAATGAAAACAGAAGAAGACAGACACAAGAGGGAGCTAGAGGCTGTGAGGCAGCAGTGCAGGAGAGAGGTGGAGCAGGCTCACAGGAAGGGTTTCAGTCAGTGTAAGGCCTCACAACTCACTCAGTACACTGACTCAGTGGTCCCGGTCCAACTTCAGACGTATATGATATCAAAATCTTGCAGCTACACATGCACTTGTTAACAAATTATATGATTGTAGTTTAAAAACAAAACTTGCCGACTCCCTCCATGTTCCGTTTATTTTTTTGTTTTCTATGATGCAAAACTCAGCTGTTAATTGGACGTCTGCTTTTCAGTGAAACATCAGAGCAGAGCAGCAGAACAGAAAATAATTAAGCCAAAAAATAGAGACAAACAAAGCAAGTATGTTAAAGATGAACCTGTATTCGGCTTGTTTTATTTCCTGACAGTGGAAGCCAAAGATGCAGAAGCAAAGAAGCTACTGGAGGAAAAGGATATGGATCTGGAGGAGATGAAGAAGAGGCTGAAGGATCAAGAGAGGGAGAGGCAGAGCGAGCTCCTCAAGTTACAAATGGAGGTAAATGAAAAGCCACACTCTACTTCACTTTACTGTAATGCAGTCAACTCAGGACCCTTCTCCAGGCGTTACTGATGATTACAGTCTACATGATTCTGAAATACATGTTCATGTGTAAAAACACTAAAATGCTTGTTTTGTTTCCTTGTGTTAAAAACCTCACAATGTTGAACTGAAGAATTCTTTATTTAATCCTTTACTAAAGCACAAGAGTTTTTAAAGATTAACAAGTAAAGTCTGAGTCTGTAATTGTTTTTTTCATCTTCATAATATATGAAATACAATAACTTGTCAGATAATCTGCAGAATTGAAGAGGCCAAGAGTTTGTCTGCAGGAGGTTCACATCTAGATTCAGATCTAGTATGGACAACATGACTGATCCACAGCAGCCTTAAGTATTATTAGAAATGCTCTGTGAAATTAGGAGAAGTCCTGAGGAATGATTTCATGATGAACCCAACTCTGCTTTGGTCTTGAGTGGCCGGTTTCAGCTTTACTAAGTTTATTAGTCCTTTGCTCTGTATGTTTTGGCAGTTTGGTGCGAAGTTAGCCAGAGTTCAGAATACAGCTCAGTGGAGTCAACAGCAGCAGCAGCAGCAGCAGCAACAACATGGCTCCAACCTTCTCCCTCAGAGTGTCTTCAAGAGGGTGAGCAGCCCACACAGAACCTTCAATGTCCTCCCTCTGTTTTTCATTACAGGGCTTTATTCACACGCACAAAACAGATTCAAGTGGTAACTAATCTGTAACTCTGGTCAGAAACATATTTCATAAGTTCCAGTTTCTGCAGGAGTGATGACAAAATCTTGAGTGTAACTGCAACAGGTTTTGTGTTTGAAAGTTTGAGTCCTTTGGATGCAAACTTCCGCTGAGAGGAGACCAAACTTCCATTACGAATGACTGCATGTTTTGTCCTGTTAGTCCCTTCATAATTTAGTAATATCAGACTACTTCCCAGCATGCTCTCTCCCTCAGCTTTTTCTTTTGTCTGGAAGAGAAAAGTGTAAACAAAATAGCCCAAACAGGCCTTCAGACATGTACAGATATATCTATTATAAACATTGTGAATTGAATAACAATTTCAAAACATCATCTTTGGGTTCTTGGAAACTGTGATGTGTATTTTTCATAATTTGCTATTTTAGACACAAAGCTATTTCAGAAGTCATAAACAATAATGAAAACAATTTGTTTCAGCTGTAGAAGAAATTTGATTAGCAATTACTAAATAGAAAGCACATCACACTCAAATAGTCTGTGCATACAGAAAATCATTTACCGGCTGCCGTCATTCACGAGAATCACTGAATAACATGTTTAAAATCAGTGGGTGGCATTTTTATAGGTCGTCATTGTCAGTCCAACTCTGTTGTTCTGAGAAACGTGTTGCATGTCTTGTTTATATTGCCTCTTTCTAATGTGTGTGTGTGTGTGTGTGTGTGTGTGTGTGTGTATTAACTGTGCGTGTGTTTCCTCAGAAGCTGCAGTTCTTCCAGGAGGAGAAGAACAAGGAGATTGTGGCTCTGCGTCAGAGAATCAAAGAGCTGGAAGAGAACCAGCGTGCCGGCGGCCTCAATGACAACCGCCTGAAGAGGAGGAAGATCTAGGTTGTTTCGAGGCTAATGATGCTAATGAGCTGTTGACCTGTCAGCTCTGCAGGTGCATGAGGCTCCTGACTCTCAGGGGGCAGCAGTAACTAGAGGGTTTTAAAATGTATGGATTTGTATTTCAGTCTCATTTCAAAGCAAAATTCCTGAGTTGTCGACTACTACTACTACTCTACCACCTGTTTTGCTCTGTCACACCTGACCAGATTTGCAGTTTCACTGCCCTGCTCGCAGGTGACCAATGTGCAGAGAGTACATTTAAACACAGGACATATTCCTGTCTAAGGCTTTAATCCAATCAGACGTCTGCAGGGTGCGGGAGGAGGGAGGTGGAGGTGTCAACATTGAAGAAGCAATAGATAGCTGGAAGGCCAGTCCCATTCAAGGAGTTAGCCTCGTTTATCTCCTTTCATTCAAAGAAATAAGAAATAATTTAACTCTGAGTCATTTTCCTGTTTTTTTTCAGGTTCCTTTAAGTCAAACTCTTTCTATTAATCTTGACATCTTGAAGTCCGCTTCCTGTAACTTCTGTTCAACAACTTCCTGTTGTTTATGTTTAAGAAAGCAGGGGTCTGCAGTGATCTGCTTTCCTCAGTAGCATAAATCTTGTAATAACAACATAATAACAAGAACATAAAACTGAGTAATAATAAGAATTTGTTTGTATCTGCATTTAACATAGTCTTTCTGGACAGAAGTACTTCCAGTTTATCGATGGAGTATTTAGGATGTTAGCATATGTTTATGTTTACATACAATCTTACACACAAGAACCCAACTGATTCTTGATTTTGGACGCATGTATTGATATCTGAGTCAAAACATTATAATATTCATATTTGACATTTTAGTAATTGCACTTACTCGCTCTGTTTCCAGAGTTGGATGAAAAGGGTTAATGGCACTCTCGTGTCTGTTGTATGCTGAAAATTAAGCTATAGTCAGCAGTTGGTTAGCTTAGCTTAGCATATAGACTGGAAACAGGTGGGAAAGGCTAGCTTGGCTCTATATACGTTTAATTATTCCTTAAATTTGGAAAATTAAAGACTGAAGCTGAAACAATTGGTTGATTAGTCAGAAACAAACATTTCAGTTCTGTCTGTGATATGATAAAATGATCTGTAAGTAGCAGTCATGCCGATGTATCAATCAGGCTGCAACACAAGCTGCTTCTGCATTACGTAAAAGAAAGTAAGTTCACTTGTGCTCTGTAATGTCTTGATGTCTTTCGATCCCAGCGTCTCCTTGTTGTCCCTCGACTGCTGCTCACAGGGACGACACACCTGAATGAAGATGCTCCGCCTGGTGCAGCATTGACCTCATGCTTTGTAATCTCTTTATCTGTTCTGTTCAGCCACAGTCTAAGGGGGACAGGGAGCTAATCTCTGTAGGAACATTGGGTAATACTCTTGCATAACATTTCATCTTCACGGAGGCCAGTCAGTTCAACCTTGGCTGCACAGCACAACCGTTTCTCTCACACAGGTGTCTTCTCCTCAACCTGCAACCCAGTGCATCCTGGTCACATACAGGCGCACTGTAGATACCAATACATGCACATGTCCGTCATGTGTTGCATGTTTTTGGCCTTATTTTTGCCACCACGAACTGTTGTTAACCACTTGAAGGGATTGGGGTAGACCTAAGTTAAAACAGGATTAGAGTTCATGACACCACGTTAATCCTTCATCCTTCATTGAGGAGGAAAGGCTGTAAACAGGGAGAGGTGAAGGCTGAGGGGTGTGGCCAGGGAAGGCCGGACTGACTGTCCATTTCAGTGATGGCTCAAACGCACATGCCCCTTCCCCTCCTGTGTCTCTGGCCACCAGTGTACAGCAGTCTGTTAGAGAGAGAAGAGAGGGGTGGCAGCGTTCTGCTCAGTGGACTGAGACTTTTTGAGATGTTGTGACACAAACTGAGTCAGACTTCAGCATGTGTGAAGAAAATTAATTTTTCTTGGTGATATTGGGCCAAAAGAAGTACTTTTCTTTCTTAATTTTTTTGCTTGCAATGGACTCCATGGCTGTGTTTTGATGCAGAGCACCACTTTTGAAACTTGGTAAGGAGATGACAATCTTGTTTTCTACATCCTATTTATATTTTGTCAGATTTCTCCTGTGTTATTGCAGTCATGTCAGGGTTGTATGTTTCTGATCTCCAGTAAATTTATTGTAAAATGTGTACAAATGTATTTCCTGAGTTTACTGTAAAGTATTTCCTGTTTATGTGGTTCAGCTCCGTGTACAAACTAGCAGCTGGTAACGACTCAATCCCACTGTCATGTTTTTGAAGATGACCCTATCTCTGACCCGCTAGAGAAATGCCTGGAGGCCAGTACCAGGTCACAAGCACCAGGCTCCACCACAGCCTTTACAGCTTGACGGACAGCTCTGAAGCCGGCCCCGAGGATGATGAGGCCGAGACCACGCTGCGCCTCACCCCCCTGCAGAAGCTCACCACTGACATGTGCAAGGACGAGAAGACCATCAAGGAGCTGATCGTAGGTCGCAGGGTGGGCTTCTACAAGGTCCGTGGGGAGATCGGTTATGGGACCTTCTCCAGGGTCAAACTGGCTTTCCACGCTCTGACTAAAGGTACATGTGCAGATGTGTGTGCTACACTTTCATATGCTACTGTTTGGACCATCTGTCGCTCACACCTTGAGGAGCCCCTTTTGGTAAATGGACTGCTATTTTATAGAGCTTCTCTAGTCTTATGGACCAGTGGAAGCCACATTCACCCGTTCACACACCGATGAAACATCAGGGTTCAGTATCTTGCTCAAGGATACTTTGAAATGCCGACTGGAGGAGCTGGGAATCAAACCACCAACCTTCCGATTAGTGGACGACCCACTCTACCTCCAAAGGCGGCCAATTCCACCTTTTCCATTTCAACCCTTAACTTTTGCCTGTGACCTTTTCCTTCATAAAACTTGGCTTTGTAAAATGACTGTTTAGTAATTTCCTTCAGAGAAACCCAGAACACTCTGAGAAAAGCTTAAGAACAAGAATGAACAGCAAAAGAAAATAAGGTCTTTTTTTTGGTGTTCTACATGCGCCTGGAACTGAAACCCAAACCCAGCCTGTACCTGCCTCAGTTAGAACCCACCAGAACAGCAGTTGTGAGCCAACCTGACCCAAGACCTGAAGTTGTATTTTTGCTTTATTTCATTCATTACTGGCCGATGGCTCTCCAGGCTAATGCACACGTTGCCTACTCTCTGTCTCTATTTCTGGCTAATGTGGATCTACTTGACACACAGATGCAGAGAAAAAAGAAAAACATTTCTGAATAAAGTACATTTAAAAATAACCACACGCAGACTCAAAAACCAAAATCTGAAGTTTTACAAACAACAAAATGGCCTTAACCTGACATGAGGTTGTGGGTCAGGGAGCAAACTACTCTTTTCATTATTAGTTAATCTACAACTTGTATTTTTAAATGAATAATCTGTAAAATGTAACAACTTTTTTTCATTGAGTTAATCTGTTGATCAAATGCTGAAAAATGTCCAACAGATATCTTCCTCAAGTCTGAACAACAGTCCAAATATTATGTAAAAAAAGTAGCAAATCCTCACATTTAAGAAGATGGAACCAGAGACAGTTTTTCATTCTTGCTTGATAAATGACTTTAATTAAAAATGATTAAGGAAGGCTGGAAGTGACGGTTTAAAACTACTTACTCTGACAGTCCAACAATCCAAACACAGAGTAGTATTCAGTTAACCGTAAAGTGAAAGTATTAAAAATCTTCATGTTTAAGAAACTTGAACCAGCTTATGTTTGGAAAAGATTAATTAATTCCAAACACTGTCGTTGAAGTTGAAGTTTGTGTTCCCACTTTACCCGCTGTTAACCAATCATCTGTCCCCCTCGTAGACAAAGTGGCCCTGAAGATCCTGGATAAGATGAGGCTGGACATCCAGGCCCAGCGTCTGCTCTCCAGGGAGATCAGCAGCATGGAGACCCTGCAGCACCCCAACGTGGTGCGTCTGTACGAGGTGGTGGAGACACCGAGCCGCCTTTACCTGGTGCTGGAGTACGCAGGCGGAGGAGACCTGCACAACAGGATCTGCAACGAGGGAAAGTTTTCTGACAACAACAGCAAGATCACCTTCGCCCAGATCCTCTCTGCCATCAAATACATGGTCAGTGACTCATTTTAGTTTGTTTTTTACGTCATGCAGTTGTATTTATTTACCCTTAGTAATCATTAACATCACACATTTCTAAACCACAACTAATTAAAAAAGCAACAACTTTTCATTTTAGTAAGATAAAAAGAAAACATCTTAGTAAGACCGCTACAAAAATGAGGAAGAACAAAATGATTTGAAAGCACTAAGAACACATTTACATTTTCACACAAACTAAAAACAAATGTAATTATAATTATTCTATTATTTTCATCAAGTACTCTGCTGATTACTTTCTCTATTAATTTATGTTGTCCATGACTCTAATTAATTGCTATAGTTTCAACATGATTAATCATAGAACATAGTGTAATATACTACCATTAAGAGTTCAGTTTGATTTGATCTTTAGAAACGTTTGTTTAAATCCAATAAAAACGGCATCAAAATCAAGGTGAATAACGTTTGATAATGGAACCCACGATGTTTGGCCAGATACTGATATGTAGATTTGCCATCATGCTTATAAAGACTGGTGCATCCTTATTATGTGACCTAATGATGATATGAGTGGGTTGGCACTCTGTGGCAAGAAGTTTATTTAAATCAGATGAAAAACGGTTTTGCACACCTGCATCAGTAAACAGCAAAGCCACAGATGCACGGGTCCCTTTAAGGTAATGCCCACGTGTAGTCGGAGATCTTGTCAACATCCATTAGAGCAGAACCTCACACACAGTGTCAAGGACCAGTGGCAGGCAATAGACCTTTTTCACAGCGGACATGTCATAGCAGGACAATAGGTGTAATAATAATGTTAATTATGGATTAATTCCATTTCAGTGTGCAGGTTTTCAGGGTCCTGGTATTGTGCATGCTCACTCACTCACTTTTTTTTCTACTGGGAAACTTAAATAGAACTGAGCCACTGCAGTGCTATTGTCTTGAAGAGTTGATTCCCACAGGAATATGTTTGGGTCAGGTCGTTCCTCTTTGACGTGGTCTCTGTCCCTTAAAGTGATTCTCCAGCATTAAGGCCTTTCTGCCGTCTTACCAGCAGTTTCTTGACCTCCTACATGTTTAGCTTAGATCAGCACCACCACAGGAAGCTCTGGGAAACTAGCAGCTGACAGATTGGTCTTATTTTTATGATGAGGCTTCATCGATCACAGGATCTCTGTCCATGTGCAGCGAACAACATGGGAAGCTTTCAAGGTTTTGAAGTGGTACAGATTTGAGCCAGTTATCTAAAGCATTCCTTTGTGAAAACAAAGATGGCTTTTAAACTTCTTTGACCTACAATTGTTACTGCAGAGCTCGCATGCAGGTTTACAAAGCAATGTCCAATCACGACAACCTTTTTTCATTTGCTTTCACTTCCAAGTTGTTTGGATTACATTGTTTCATTTACATTGACTCATTATAATTCTAATATGTCACGATTATACAGCAGTGAAGTCCTGAGAAGAATAGAAAGACTGTTCATTTACAGTCTGAGTTATAGCAAAAACAACGGCCACAGATCATCTACAATCTCAGACCTGTTGGATATGTACCAGTTTCAAACTAAACAAGTGCTTCGTTCTGCAGCACAACATCAACATCATCCACCGGGACCTGAAGGCGGAGAACGTTCTGTTCACCAGCGGTGGCTGTGTGAAGGTGGCTGACTTTGGCTTCAGCACGCAGGTCTCAAACCGCAACAATGCCCTCGACACCTTCTGCGGCTCTCCACCCTACGCGGCCCCGGAGCTCTTCAGGGACGAGTGCTACCTGGGGCCCCCGGTGGACGTGTGGGCCATGGGCGTCCTGCTTTTCTTCATGGTGACCGGCACCATGCCGTTCCGTGCTGACACCATGGGCAAGCTGCGGCGCTGCATCATCGAAGGCGCCTACGCCGTCCCTCCCTGGGTGCCCGGGCCCTGCCAGAAGCTCATCAAGGGCATTTTGAAGACAGTCGCGGCCGAGCGCTACGCTGTCGACCAGATGATGGGCTGCGATTGGCTCTTACCTGTGGAGTTTCCCTGGTCGTTGCTGCCTACCGAACCAGTGAGCCCTCTGCAGAACCTGCTGGACTCGGAGTACGGGGACCTGGAAGAGATGGTGGAGGAGGTCAGGGGCTCGCTGGAGGAGCTCGGCTTTACCACGGAGCACTTACGAAACAATCAGCCCAAAGACAGCCGCAACCCCTTCACCGGGGTTTATCGAATCCTGCTGCACCAAGCCCAGAAGAGAAGGGGCTGCGACTGCCCCCCTGTGGTCCGAGGCATGGTGAGGGATCCCAAGAGGGAGGGGCTCCGGGCCTACAGGGGCCTCCGACACACCTCCAAGTTCTGTGTGCTTTCATAAGAGAGAAGCTTCAGCACAGTTTTTATACAGGCTTTTATACCAACAGAACCAGTAGCATTAGTGATTTTTTTTATTTTACTTTGTGTAGTTTTTACAGACAAATACTTTTTGATAAATGTATTTTACTCCTTCCAATGCAGCATTTTGTCATAGCCTAACCTGTGAGTGAAAGTGCCTAATGAAATGAAACAACAGTGATAGTTGTTGCTCCTTGCAGGAACAGTGAATTTAGATTCATCCTGTAAAACCATCCTGCAATATACAGTATCTATAGCAATGAATCTGCTGATCATGACTGTCTGCTTAATTGATTAATCATTTGATCCAGTGATTACTTGAAGGGAAGCAGTGCTGCTCAGTGTAGTTTATGGCCTTAGTGTCTGAGTGTGGACATGAGTTGTCAGCAGTCCAACTGAAGACTCAGGTCTGAAGATGTAAATAAGTTTATTTCTTATATTTTTAATCTTCCTGGGTCCCAGTGGGGGTCCCATCCCTTATGTTGAGAATTTTATTCTGTAAAATGTTGGAAAATAAAATAATGAGAATTGCCCTTAACAGGTTTTCCCTAATGCATTAAGTCTTACATGTAAAATATGATATTTGTGCACATGATTTTGGCCTTTCCTTTTGAGCGCACAGAGGACTTTCAGGAAATATTCAAATAACAAATGTTAAAGTTTCTTAAAGCTTACACCCACTTAAACCATTTCTGTCTCTTATTGTTTATGAAAAAAGAAATAAAGTGATTAAAGGAACTGATGCGTCAGGCAGATTTCATTGTTGAGATGCAGAGCAGGTGCTGCTGCTGCTGCTGCTGCTGCTGCTGCTGCTGCTGCTGCTGCTGCTGCTGAACCCAAACAGAGCTGATCTGGCGTCTTTGTTGCCTGTTTACCAAAGTTTCACTAAGTGCCTGCTAGTAAATAATAGTCCGGACAGCAGCTGGCAGGACACCAGATGATACTCAGGACCCCCTCGCGTCTCCACAACCGGCCCAAACCAGTCAGACCCAAAGCGACTGCCCCCAATGGAAACTGACTAACCCCCGGCTCCTCCCAGCCCCTGCCCTGCCCGACCCCCACCTGCAGGAAGCGGCAGATGGCGCGGCGTGGCTGCAGAGACATCTGCAGGCCAGACAATAGGCGCTCTGTGCGGACCGCTGGAGCTGACAGGCCCGGAGCTCCGCTATTGTGCGCTGCGCCATACACATGCAGATGAGGTCTGCAGGGGGAGGGACCGCAGTTTTTTTTTTTTTACTACGGGGACAACAGTGAGCAGATGACAGGCCTTAGCGCCTTCCATGCAAATTTTGCTGAGTTGTAAACTTTTGTTAGTTTCATAACCATCAGGCCTCATCCCCCCACCCTCACCCTCACCACCTCCTCCACGCAAACACACACAACACACCCACTCTTGTAAATCATAAAAGCCAGGTTTGTAGAGAAAGTGAAAAGACATAACACCAGAAATATCATCTTTAGTCTTTTATTGAACATTTTCCACTTACAATTTCTAATGTCTGTCAAACTTATAAATGAGTTTGTTTCCAACAGGATCAGAATATCTTCAGTCAAATCTTCATTTCTTTAACATTTATTTCTTCATTACATAATGAAGTGTTTATAAGATCATTTTACAACTTCTCATATTTTTTTAACATTAACTTAATTGAGCCATTTTCTAAAGTGAAACCTTTAGAGAAAAGACTTTTCAAAGTATTTTTTTTTCTTTTTTTTTTTGTTTAAGAATATTTTGTCATTGTTAAATTTCTAAAGTGAAACCTTTAGAGAATTAAGACAATTCTGGAAAGTGGGAAACATTTTCGCTGACTGCAACTGTTGTCATGTTGCTCAGCGAAGAGGACATCTTTAAAAAGTCCCTTTTTAAGAAGGCCTCTTCCTCAGCACCGCTTCTTCTCCTGCTGCGCGTGCTTCAACGTGCGACATTTGCTCTGTGGGACCACAGGACGCAGAACTCGCTTCTCCTTCCTCTCCAAACCTCATCCGCACAAAGAATGAGGGTCGATGTGTCGCTCTTGTGGCATACCTGACCTCGTTCACATAAAGAATGAGAGTCATCTTGGCATGGACGGGACAAGAGGCGACGGTTCACGGGGGCCCTCCTCGGGCCGGCGCCGTGCTGCCTGGACGGGAATCCTCCTCAGGAGTATCCAGGGATGAGCAGAAACAGGTTCATCCTGTTCATCAGGATGAGTATTTCCAGATAAGAAGCTTCACAGCATCTGAGCAAGAGAGGAGCCGAGGCCCAGATCAACGCTCGGGGAGGCTGATCTCAGGGACCCAGTCGTTCAGACGGCGGCTCTCCTCACAGAACAGGTGCAGCTTCTCCAGAGCAGGGTCCTCCCAAGACCCGTCAGCTGGGTTCTGTTCAAGCAGGAAGAGGGGAGAGAGTTTAGTCTTTGCGTCTTTGAAAACAGCATCACGTACAAACATGTGAAAGATAACAATAAAAGAACATGATTTAACTGAGGTCTACATACCGTGATGAGGACGCAGTGAGCGTCTTCAAGCTGCTCTGCCTTGTCACCAACGATCTCAGCCAGACGCTGCATGTCGCTCACTCTGACGATGCTGATGTCGTTGTCGAAGCAGAAGGACTGGATGAGGGTGAAGTGGATCTGGAGAGCGATGTCACACTCGAACTCCTCATCCGTGGCCAGGACGCAGAAAGACACACTGTCCGGGTCACTGTGGAGAAACAATAAAGAGAAAAAGCTCGTGAGATTTCATCCAAAACACAACCAAAAGTACCAGAGTGTATCCGAGTATGTGAACTGTCTCTCTTCAGCTGAGTCTCATACTTACACATTCATTACTTTTGCGCTCTCGTAGACACCGACGGTGAGGGAGTCGTTGTCTTTAGCGGACACCAGGACCTCCTCCAGGGCTTTGCCGGTGCACTGAGCACGCTCGGTAGGTTTCTGGATCAGAACCTCCTCAAGAGTCATGATGAAGATGAAGATATTCCAAAAAGGAAGCGTTGTAGAGAGTTGGATCGGAGAGTAAATCCGGAGAGGGAGCAGAGTGCTTTCAAACTCGCAGCCTCCCTCTTTTATACTCTCCAGCTCGTGCGGCGCAGTGAAAGCGCAGCGCCCTGATTGGCTGAAGCTGAATGGTGTATTGGTATGATAATGCTATTGTCACACTCTGGCTCGTGGCAGATTGATGGGGGTCATCGAGCCACGCACGCTCCCCCTCTGCGCGCAGCAGCCGGGCCTGAAACTAAAAATAGCTTCTTTTAAAAAAAAAGTTTGATCACTCTGCAGCACTAAATTGGTGCAAATGAAAGGAAACACAGCAGGTGATTGTGCTTGCAGAACTACATGCTGAACACCAAGTTCATTTATCCATGCAATTATAAGAACTCTAAAAGTTCTTCTAAAGTTGGCATGAAGTCTAAAAACTGCACAGAAGCGTCTTATTGTTCTTTTTAGGAACGAAAAAACTATTTTCAGACCTTTTGAAACTCAGCTCAACATGCCACAAACTAAATAGCCTAAATACTGATGAATGAACTCCACTGAAAGAAAACCCAACAAACTCTCAATAATGTTTTTTGCATGTTAGACTTATGCTGATAGTATTTCAGAAACAACATGGAGAAAGTGTGAAGGGCCCCTCTCCCCCAGCAGCAGAGAGAAAGGGCAGGTGGATGATGCCATCTGTGGACTAGAGGCTGGCCATAAAACGGCCTCATTGTGCGCGCAGAAGCCCTCTATTATCACGGCCCCCCATACAAATGCAAATGAACAGCGCGTGCCAGAACGCTGTGCGTGCTGCGCAATCTGCATTGCTGGCCCATGCGGACCACGTGGCCATCAGCTGTCCAGAAAATCCTTGCTAACTTTTTATTTATTTACTCTGGGGAGTTCAGGGGCCACACGGACTGAATTCTATAGGACAACTTGTGAAGTTTATTGCACTGTTGTTTGGTATTTGTTGCAGAGATGCACCAAATGTTTTCATCTGTGATTCAATTTAAAGCAATTTCTGCAACTTTCTGTTATTTTCCGATCACTTTTACGCACGACGAAACAATTACGCACTCATCATGTCCACTGATTTCTCCACAATACATCCTGCTTATTTGTTTCTATTTGGTATTTTGTGTAGATGCACTGCATGTGTTTGTTTTTTTGATTTAAATAAATATGGCATCTAACAACTTTCTATTTATTTCCTGTCACTTTTATGCACGACAAAACTTTTACGCATGGGTCTATTTCTTTTCTTCCACTGATAGAGCAGTTTCTCCCCAACAGCTCGTGCTCATTTGGTTATAATTAAGCTGCATAATAATTCAAAACACATCTTGCATCAGGTCAGACCTGCTGCCACTGCTGCGTAAATATAGTGGAGGGGGGGCTGGAGTGGAGAGGCGGTGCAGGAGGAGACACAGGTTGGCGGTGATTGATTCAGCGCTATTGTTCTGCGGAAGGCAGAGCGGCAGATGGAGAACTGTCGCTATGAGGGGACCCCCCCACCCCCCACCCATCCTGCTCTTTTCTCTCCAAAACCCAGGTCAACCCCGACCCCAGGGCGCGCCGATCTTTTGTCAGCGAGTCTCCACATTCGCCAGTCTGTTGTCTGAGTTTTGATTAAATTTGAATGCCAAAGAGCAGAGCTTATGGTCTAAACTTTCACAATGACAAGTGTTATCTCCAAAGAATGCCAGACGCGTAAATGCAGATAAAAATCACTCTCAGTTTGAGCTGTAAACACGTGCAAGAATGCTGAAAGTGTGTTTTGCTAAACAACAAATCGCTTATCTGCACATTATTGCAGCAACAAAATCACCTGTTTATTTCTACCTCGCTTTCAGTTTCTGTCCGCGTGCTGCAGACTCATCAGCAGGTCAGCTGTACGGGAGGCTCAAAGTTTGATTTGGATCCAGCTGATAGTGAATCAAACACACGGGCTATTTTAGGAAGGATCAGCTTGCATGGCCACAGGGCAGGCGCGTGCAAATCGATACCGAGCCTTTGTTGCTGAAGCACATCTGCCAGACGGAGGCCTCCCCGGCAGCGCGCGACAGGTGTTGGTGGTCAAAGCTCTTTTCTGGTGACCTGGGGCGACTCCACAAAGCCCTAAACCTCTTTGTAAAGATGGAAGTGTCTAAAGCTGGAGGATAAGTCAACGTTGTTTATATTTGGCTTCTAGTTTGTTGTAATATGACTTTAGGAAAATAGGGCAATATTTTAGTAGGTGTACAACAATTATTGTTTTTTCTTTTATCAAATAACTGATTCTGAGCTACAATATAGCAGAAAAACGATATAAACATAAACATAAACATAAAGTTATATGTAGGTTCTAAATTTTGCTAAACTTCATCGCTAGGTTTTGTTTAACCTGAAGACTCAAAAATCATATTTGCAGCGAAATGAAAAACGGCGGCCATCACGCCCAGCAGATGCTGTCTGACTTCCTTTCTCCACCCTCCCTTCACCTTCTCCTCGGGGACAGATGGTATCTCTCAGTTGCTATGGAGAGTGATGCAGACAGAGAGATAAAGCACGCAGGCATCTCCAGATGCCACGCGCCTCGAGTAAGGCCCGGCTTTACGCATGCAAAGCAGCGGCGCGTGCCACTGCCCAATCTACAGAAAAACAGTTCAGGCAGTGCAATTGGTCACGAGTTATAAAAGTGTGTCTGACACCCAGTAGCTACAGTTACAATGGTGGATATCAGCATTAGAGCGTTCAGAACATTATTGATCAGTGTTTTTTTTTTTATTAATAAAGATTAATTACTGTATTTTCCAAACATTATCATGCAGTTTTTATTTTTATTTCTCTCATAGCACAGGATCTGGAAAATTAGGCCTTTGCAAAAACTATGTAACTTCATCAGAGACATTTGCAAGTTTTAGCTTCTTATCTCCATGGTATGCATGGTTTTAAATATCATGGTTTCTATAACGGTATAGGGACATCCAGAGATAAAATATTGCTTTAAAAAAAATGGATGCAAAAAAAGAGAATGTCAAAAAGAAAGAAAAGGTTTGTATGAGACCTAATGTGACAACTTTTATCTAAAACTGCAGTCAGAGAACAATATTGAATTTAGACTTTTATTTTGAAGGTTTTATACAACAGGCTACAATACAAAGAACATGTTTCTTCCTTTGACATGAATATTCATTTGCTGAGGTGAAACCTGCAGGTAGTGTTACATTTCGTGTTTTGGTGTATTTGCACGTTCAAGCTTCAAGGTGAGAGTTTCAGCTGCAGGCAGCCATTGGCCTCCATTCATTTCCATATAACATGAAAATCAGCAGACTCTTGAAACTTGGCTGACCACTCACAGTGAAAATCAGGTCTGCCATCGCTAGTTCAGTGTGGACCAGAATGAAAACAGGTTTGATGTTCAATATGATGGATTGCACAACTCAAGCAAACAATTGTCTGATGTTTGTTTTGCACAGAAATGAATGGAGGCCAATGGCTGACTGCACTGGAAAAAATACATTTTAAAATCTGACCTGAATCTTGAAACATGACACAATATGAAAGGACAATAACAAAACAGAAAAATGTAGCACTTCTTGACGGTTTCACGTATTCACAGTGCTGCAGGGTTCCGATGGTTTCCATTCATTTACTGTGCAGTTTGAAAAACAATAGCAGACTCCTGAACCTTGTTTGAGTTGAGTGTAATCCACTAAAGTGAAAATCAAATCTGCATCAGTTTTGGTAGAAGTTACTGATTGCTATTGATCATTGTCATTATTAATAATTTTTTATCACTGGGTGGTAACAGTTAAAGTGCAGGCTTATTTGAAAAGTCATGGCTTAATTAATTTGTAACAATAATGTAACTTGATAAGAATTAATGCGGACTTGATGTTCACATGTGATGGACAACAGTTCTCAAGCAATTATCGAGATTCTGTTAATATAATTAATATCAATATTGATACCATGCTGAAATGAATGGAAATCAACAATTGCCCGGAATGTCATAAAATTACATTACAGACCTGCAGCTCAGTGGTTGGTGGTCTTTAAAAAGTTTGGCTGTATGTGTGAGATACTGTAGATGATAACATGCAAACGCCACTGTAGAGTCCTCTAAAAGTTTGAATGGCAGTTATTGGTCGCTTCTAATTCATCCTGAACTTTGAGGACTTTGACGACAGCAGTCTGGTCTTCCTGTGTGGTTTCATTATTCCTGTATGCTCAAAGAATCACTTAAAGGTCAGAGAGTTTCTACATCTGATCCTTTCAACCAAAGCTGCCCCCGACTTTCTAAGACTTTCTATAGGCACGCGTCCCTGAGGGTGGGGTGGGGGCTGCAGGCCTGTTGTAGCCATTGTGCCCCCAGCAGCCAATCAGGCAGTGAGCGTGTGCCGGGTCTGCAGTATAAATGCTGGCACACTCTAGGAAGCAGCACAAACACTGTTCTCTGGACTTTCTGACCACATCAGCTGTACTGTGAGAAACAAACGTGATCATGCAGTCTCCTGGAAAATCTCTGAAGGAAGCTCTGCTCTGCGCTCAGAGCGAGGACCGACTCACTGTTGGAGTGTATGAGAGCGCTAAAATTATGACTGAGTAAGTAAACTAAACACGAGTTAAATACGACTTAAATATGACTTTGGCATATTCACTAATGACTCAACTTGATCAATATCTGAGAGCTGTAACTAACAGGACGTGTCTTTTCTTTGTCCAACAGTGACCTGGACAGTGTGTCTTTCTGCGTCCTGGCCACGGATGAGGAGTTCGAGTGTGACATCGCTCTCCAGATCCACTTCACCCTCATCCAGTCCTTCTGCTTCGACAACGACATCAGCATCGTCAGAGTGAGCGACATGCAGCGTCTGGCTGAGATCGTTGGTGACAAGGCAGAGCAGCTTGAAGACGCTCACTGCGTCCTCATCACGGTATGTAGACCTCAGTTAAATCATGTTCTTTTATTGTTATCTTTCACATGTTTGTACGTGATGCTGTTTTCAAAGACGCAAAGACTAAACTCTCTCCCCTCTTCCTGCTTGAACAGAACCCAGCTGACGGGTCTTGGGAGGACCCTGCTCT